>NW_020948983.1:9510591-9563766 GCF_900497805.2 Vombatus ursinus
AGAGGAGGGGGCATTGCAGGAGGGAGAGCTGCAGGAGCAAAAGCTTTTTTCTTTTTGTTTGTTTTTTTTCCTACACTCTTCTGCTTCTTTGACTTTCTCCTCCCTTTCCCCCTCTCCCTACAAGCAGCCCACTGGACTTCTTGTCCACTGTGTGCTGAGGAGTGAGTATAGTCTATGTTCTGCTCATTGTGACAGGAAAATTGAGCCTGGTGGGGGATACTGCTTTAATCCTGCAATTGAAATTCTGAGGAAATTATCGAAAATTCGGGGAGGCAGATGAAGATGAGTATTTCATTTCGCTGGAACTTTTGAGCCAATATTGTCTCCTGAGTGGCCCTTGGCAACAAAAGGTGGTTCTGAATTCCTTTTGTTCTAATCCTTTCATCTTGGCCAGAGGAACCAAAGCCAGAGTGCCTTTTGAAGCTTTTTTTCTGTATTAAAAAATAAAGATGGCCCTTCAGAGCAATGGACCCAAGCCTCCTCTAAGTACTAGTAATGATAGTGGTACTCATGCTCATGCCTGTGCCATTGCCTGTTATGGAAACCCACAAAGCTACTCCCTGGGGTAGAGCTTGCACAGGAAGACGTGACTCTCTTCTGTTCTTTTCCCTTTTGAATCTACCAAATTGTATGTATTGCTACCTACATTCTATTATCCTCAAGGGTAGTAAAGGGAGTCTTCTAAAATTTCTTTTCTCTTTTAAAATTTCATACGATCACAGACTTAGATCTGGGAGAGATCATCTAATCTGACTCTCTCATTTTACAAATGAGTCAACCAAGGGAGGTCCATGGACATTAAGGGACATAGCCCAAAGTCACATGGCTAATAAAGTGACTCATAGTAAGAGGCAACTAGGTGAGACTAGGTAGATGTTGGTTTTGGAAACAGGAGGTCCTCAGTTTAAATCCTGCCTGAGACACTTACTTGTGTGACATCCTGGGCAAATCATTCATCCTTTCTTAGCCTCAGTTTCTTCATCTGGAAAATGGTGATAATAATAGTGCCTCCTTTTTCATTATGAGGATTAAATTATAGCATATGTGATGTGCTTTGTAAACCCTAGAACACTCTATGAATCCTAGCTATTTTTGTTTTTGTTGTTATTGTTATTAGTTGTTATTAAGTGTCAAAGATGGGATTTGAATGCAGGACCTAGATTTGAAGGAAGATGATAGGTGTTACTAATGACAACAATGGTGATTCTTCATACTAACAATCCTATGAGTTTTCCAGTCATTTTTAAGAGGCCTAAAATCACTTTCCATTCTTGCCAGATTCAAGACCTCTCCCTAAATCCTGGGGTACTAGAGAGATCATAGAATCATTGATTTAGTCTTGAAAGGAACCTGCAAGGTTATCTAATCCAAATCTCATATTTTACAACTGAGGAAATTGAGTCCCAGAGAAGTTAAGTCAGTTGCCCAAGGTCGCACAAGTTGATACGGCGTACAGCCAGAACCTGAATGCCCCCTTTCACTGTCCCGTTGGACCTTGTGTAAGCCTAGGAATTAGGAAACCTAAGTGCTCATTCTGGCTCTGCCGCTGAGTAGCTGGGTGACCTCGGACCTCACTGGTTCTGTTTCTTCATTTATGAAGGAAACTAGATCTAGATGTGTTTCTATATGGTGGAATAGAGCAAGAACTGGATTTAGTTTCAGAAGAGCTAGACTCAAATTCTGGACTCTGCTACCCACTACCAGGGTAACTTTGAGCTAGTCACTTGTTCTCTTGGGTCACATTTTTCTCACCTATGAAGTTGAACTAGGTGATCTGCAAGGTCTCTTTTGGGCTCTAACTCCTGCGATCTCTAAGGCACCTTCTGGATCTAAAGATGCATGGTTATAAGAAGAATTTCCATCTTTTATTCCAGTGATAGGTAGATATGTATTGGCAAAAAGAAGGAAAGTTTTCATACCTAATATGTTGAGGCTCCTTCCAACCCCCACCTCAACTTCCCTTTGGCTATTGTGTCTGTTGTGACCGTGTCTATCTATTGTCAAAACCTAGATAGTGAGGGATAGAGGTAACAACAAAGTATTCAAATATACCTGGCCAGCCTACAACAAAATGATGGGTCAAGAAAGTTTGTCTCTTGGTTCCCAACCTTTCTTTTCCCTTCTTCCTCATCACCAGCTAAAGAAAATTATTCCTTAATGTGTGGCTAATGTTGTGCTTAGAAGTAAATCTATAATGTTGAATGGCATTTTCTTAGAGGATAAATTTGTACTTATGATTGTCAACTCAGCCTTTTGTTTTACTAGAAATGTTTCTTAGCTGGTGAAAGTTAGGAGTATTGAATTCTACTCTTAGCTTACCTCAGCACTCAACAACTGGACCCCAATTTCTTCATCTTTATTTAGCCATCATCAAGTACTGGGCAATACATAACCCTTTCAACTTTTAAGGACTAGATGCTGTCAATCAAATGCTCATTCCTATCTACTATAGTACTACTCAACACCAAAATGTGCTCTCTAGGCCTCTCAGAGAGCTAGCTGTCTCTTTTCTTTTAGCTTCCTTCTCTCCAGTGCCCCTCAACCTCCCTAAAATGTTGTCCACCAGACGAAATTTGCTACCACTTTGTAACCTGGTTAATTTATTTCCTCTCCATTTCCTTTCTACTGACTCACAGTTGATACCTAGAGAACTGGCATTGCTTACCTTCCAGAATTTCCTTCTCTTTTTAAATCTTGCTTACTTGATATCTGTAGTTTTATAGTGTTTTGTCTCCAGATAAAGATAAACTGATTTCTATTGCTTTATGAATTAGTGTTTGCTATAAACAAATGGGTCATATGATGAGGAAGAACAAAGGGAAATGAACCCCAATAGCCCTAAACAACTACTAGCTCACTTATATTGAAACTCTCTCTGTCCCAAGAAGTTTATATTTTCATCCTCAAGGCCACATGGAGCCACTAAAAATATTGAGTAAAGGAGTGGCCTGGTTAGCCTTGCATATCAGGAACTGATCTAGGATGTATCTACCTTTGGGGAGAGCTATTTAATCAATCAAGCAAACAATAAACATTCTGAGTGCCAATGATGTGCTATACTGCTAAACATTGGGAATAAATATATATGAAAAAGGGAGTCCCTCCTCTCAAGGAATTTACAGTCTAAAAGAAAAAGACAACTCACACACAAAAAGAAAGCTGAAGGGGAGGTAAAGTACCCAGCCCAGGGACATGACTGAGAAACCCAAAGGAATGTAGCTAAGTGGGAAATTAAGAGGTGGCTAGCCTAGGTGCCCTCCTTAAGTGGAAGGTCTGGGAGTTTTCTATTTTCTAATCAGAAGGGCCTCAGGAACAGAAGATACTGATGAAGTATGGGTTCCAGAATGAAGAGGTTCTTGGGGTATTATTGAGAAGAGAAATGCAGTTGCTACTGGAATACCAGATTTTCAAGTGCCTTGACGTAGTATACGGAAGCCTGGAGGAGTGTGTGATTCTGTCAGCCAGTTCTAAGTTATTTCTCGATGTCATCTGTTTTCATTCAATGATTAAAGGCTTTTTCTACTCTCAAAATGAGGAAGGACATGTTTCAAGTAATTTCATACCTTTGATTGATTGATTGCTATCATCCAGAAGTCTGGCCCTTCAGTGTTTACATTGATTGGGGTGAGGGTGAAAACTCCCTCTGTTACCTCTATATTGTCCTCCTGGCTCATCTTCTGTGCCTACCTCTGCATCTTTTCCTACATATCTTCACGTGTTTCTTGGGATTCTTTATCTATATTCTTTCTTATAGTAAGACGTTATTCTATTAAGATCATAGCTTTAGAGGAGAAAGGGACTTTAGAGATCATCTGATCCGGAGGTGAGGAACCTGTGGCCTCACGGCCATATTTGGCCCTCTAGGTTGTCAAGTGCAGCCCTTTGATTGAGCATATGTGTCCACAGATTTGGCCACACTTGAGGACCTAGAGGGCCACATATGGCCTCAAGCCTGTGGGTTCCCTACCCCTGAACCCCTTCATTTTAAAAGTGAGGGAAATGAGTCCTGCGAAGCTAAAGTGACTTGTCTAAAGTCATGTCAGGACAATGCATTAGAGGCAGACTTGAACCCAGGTCCTTTGACTTCACAATCTTTCTATAGTGCCATACTGTCCCCCTGTATTAATATACCACAATTTGTTCTGCCATTCCCCAAATCAAATGACGTCTAATGTTTCAAGTTTTGGCTATGACAAAAAGTACTACTGAAAATATTTTGAAATGCATGGAACTTTCTTTTTCTGTTCTTGATCTTTTTGAGGTATCGACCCAGTAGTGGGATTGCTGGGAGCAAGGACGTTCACGGTTTATTGACTTTTATCTTGTTGGAAACAAATTGTTCTCCAAAATAATTGGACCAATTTACAGCTCCACCAACAATGTATCAGTAGGTGTATGGAATTCTAATCTGAAAAGAGAAGGTTGAACACAAACATAAGTTTATTACGAGGTGGTTAATGACCCATATAGATGGGGAAATAGAATTGATATTATTTGTGTTAACCATAGCCTAGTACCCCAAGCTCTGAGTTTAACTGAACAGATTTCAATTTTGAGGTCAAACTCTAAAACTCATTCTCCTTAATCCATTACCTAAATTCCTTCTCAGAAAACTCAAAATATAGCTCAGTCTTTTGAATATGACTTGTGTCTAGGTCACCAAAGATTGGGTAAAGGGGTCATTGGATCCCATGCAACACTCAAGGCTAACAAATATATATTTTATGTTTAATGTAGTCTTTATTTCATCTCCCAGAAAACACACAGAAGACTCACAGGAGACCATAAACAATCACTATAATTCTTCCATTCTCTCTAGAGAATCCTATTATTATTTTTTAAAAAATTATTTTCTTTATTTTTAGTTTTCTACATTCACTTCCATAAGCTTCTGAGTTTTAAATTTTCTCCCCATCCTTCCCCTCTTCCTTCCCCAAGGTGGCATGCAATCTGATACAGGCTTTACATATACATTCTTATTAAACATATTTTCACATTAGTCATGTTGTAAAGAAGAATTAGAACCAATAGGAGTAACCACAAGGAAGAAGAAACAAAATAAAGGAGAAGAAAAAAAAATAACAAATAGTATGCTTTGATCTACATTGAGACTCCATAGTTCTTTCCTTGGATATGGGTAGCATTTTCCATCATGAGTCTTTTGGAGTTGTCTTAGGTCCTTACATTGCTGAGAAGAGTCAAGTCTATAAAAGTCAGTCATCACACAATATGGCTGTTACTGTGTACAATGTTCTCCTGGTTCTGCTTATTTCACTCAGCATCAGTCCATACAAGTCTTTCCAGGTTTTTCTTAAGTCTGCTTGCTCATCATTTCTTATAGCACAATAGTATTCCATTACATTCATATACCACAACTTGTTCAGCTATTCCTCAA
This sequence comes from Vombatus ursinus, assembly GCF_900497805.2. Classification (NCBI taxonomy): domain Eukaryota; kingdom Metazoa; phylum Chordata; class Mammalia; order Diprotodontia; family Vombatidae; genus Vombatus; species Vombatus ursinus. The sequence goes on from NW_020948983.1 coordinate 9,515,987, forward strand.
TTGATGGACATCCTCTCAATTTCCAATTCTTTGCCACCACAAAAAGAGCTGCTATAAATATTTTTGTACATGTGGGTATATTATCATTCTCAGGATCCTAAAGCCCTCTCAGTATGTCTTTTGGACTGCTAGGAAAAGAAATGTTTTCCATCAGTTGTTGTCATTCACTTGTTTCAGTTGTGTCTAACTCTTTGTGATCCCATTTATGCCTTTCTTGGAAAAGATACTGGAGTGGTTTGCCATTTACTTCTCTGGCTAATTTTACAGATGAGGAAACTGAGGCAAACAGGATTAAGTGACTTGCCCAAGGTCATACAGCTAGTAAGTGTCTGAGACCAGATTTGAACTCAGGAAGACGAGTCTTCTGATTTCAGGCCTGGCACTCTCTCCATTGCATCACCTAGCTGCCCTTTGCTATTGGAGTAATCTCTTAACATTTCAATGAGTGCCACCTTTCCCTCCAGACACATATAGATTATCAACCCTTATTGGAATAATAACACATGCATTACCAATAATACCAACATTAAGATATAACTAATGCATACAAATGTTTTTTAATACATAATACTAATTAAAGTATAATATTATTATTATATTTTTATATAATCTTTTCATGATGGAACTCCTTGATAAAGCCATTGATAAAGTGTATAAATGTTTTTTAATGTATAACACTTCTTAACGTATAATATAATTTATTATTATATTTTTATATAATCTTTTCATGATGACACTCCTTGATAAAGCTATTGACAACTGGTGCCTCCACTACTCTTCTCATTCTCTTCTAAACCCTCTTTGGTCTGGTAGCTTCCTTCATCATTCGACTGTAATTGCTCCCTTCAAAGCTATCAATGATCTCTCAGTTGTTAAATTTAAGGTCCTTTTCTCAGTTCTCACCCCTCTTAACTACTCTGAAGCCTTTGACAGTGTCAATAACCCTCTCCTTCCAGATACTCCTTCTTTAGGTTTTTGTGATGCTGTTCTCTCTTGGTTTTCCTTATATCTGTCTGATGGTTCCTTCTCAGTCTTCTTTGCTGGATCTTCATTTGGGCCATATCCAGTGATTGCAGTGTCTTGCATCCTCTTCTCTTCTACCTCTGTACCATCCTCAGTCAGCTCCTTATGATCACATTGGCACAGAGGATTCTCAGCTCTATTTATCTAGGCCTAATCTCTCTGCAGACCTCCAGTCTGCACCAACTGCTGATTAGTCATCTCAAACTGGGTATCCACAGGCGTCTCAGATTGACTATGTCCAAGACATAATTTATTATCTTTCTTATACCACTCATCCCCTTTTTGTAAATCCCCCTATAGCCACTCAGGGCACTACCAGGTCAGCAATCTTGCCATCATACTGGACTCCTCTCTCACACTCATTCTACATAAATCTGTTGCCAAGTCCTGTCATTTTTACTTTCATAAGATATTTAAGTACATCCACTTCTGTTCACTCACACAGCCACCATCCTGGGTACAGACTCTCATCACTTTACTCCTAGCTTATTCTAATAGCCTAAAATTGGTATCCCTGACTCAAGTGTCTCCCAACTCAAATGCCAAAATTATCTTCCTAAATCTCAGGCCCAACCACGTCATTCCCCTACTCAATAAACTCTACCATCTTTTGCTATCAAGATCAAATTTAAAACGTTCTTTTTGGCATTTAAAGGTCTTTTCATCCTGACTCCTTCCTACTTTTCTTTTCTTTTCTTTTTTTTTTGACACTTACTCTTCTCTAGTGTACTCTACAATCCAGCAACACAGATATTCTTGTTGTTCCTTTCACACTCCTTTTTTACTGACTTTCTTCCATGCTGGGAATACACTCCCTCCCTCTTTACCTTCACCTCTTGGCTTCCCTGGCACCCTCAAAGATTCAGCTTAAATCTCGCCTTCTGTAGGAGGCCTTCCTGTAGTGCTCCTTTCCCCTTTGCCCTCCTCTTGCTAGTGCCTTTCCTCTGTGATTACTTCCCATTTGCAGTATCTATCTATCTATAGATATAAATATATTACATATAGCTAGTTGTTAACATGTTGTTTCTCCCATTAGAATGTGAGCTCTTTAAGTCCTTCCTCAATGATAAATGGTCAAAGGATATGAGTAGGCAGTTTTCAAATGAAGAAATTAAAGTCATCTATAGTCATATGAAAACAATGCTCTAAATCATTATTGATTAGAGAAATTCAAATCAAAACAATTCTGAGATACTACATCACACCTATCAGATTGACCAACGTGACAAAAAAAGAAAATGATAAATGTTGGAGAAGATGTGGGAAAATTGGAGCACTAATGCATTGTTGGTGGAGTTGTGAAATGATCCAACCATTTTGGAGAGCAATTTGGAACTATGCCCAAAGGACTATAAAATGTGCATACCCTTTGACACTTCTAGGGCTGTATCCCAAAGAGATCATACAAATGGGAAAAGGGCCCACATGTACAAAAATATTTATAGCAGCTCTTTTTGCGGTGGTAAAGAATTGGAAATTGAAGGGATGCCCATCAATTGGGGAATGGCTAAACAAGTTGTACTATATGAATGTAATGGAATACTATTGTGCTATAAGAAACAATGAGCAGTCAGACTTCAGAAAAACCTGGAAAGACTTATATGGACTGATGCTGACTGAAGTGAGCAGAACAAGGAGAACACTGTACACAGTAACAGTCATGTTGTGCGATGACTAACGTTGATAGACTTAGCCTTTCTCAGCAATGCGAGGATCTAAGACATCTCCAAAGATCTCATGATGGAAAATGCTATCCACATCCAAAGAAAGAATTATGGAGTTTAAATGCAGATCAAAGCATACTATTTGCTATTTTATTCTTCTGTTTTGTTTTGTTTTCTTTTTCTTATGGTTCTTCCTATTAGTTCTAATTCTTCCCTACAACATTACTAATGTGAAAATATATTTAATAAGAACGCATTTGTATAGCCTATATCAGATTGTGTACCTTCTTGGGGAAGGAGGTGGGGAGAGAGAGGGAGAAAAATTTAAAACTCAAAAGCTTATGGAAGTGATTGTCGATAAATCAAAGTAAATTAATAAAAAAAAAAGAATGTGAGCTCTTTGAGGGCAGGAATTGTTATTGCCTTTTATTGCATGCCCAGAATTTAGCATAATACCTGACACATAGGTCAGATACTTAAAAATGCTGCTTGATCTTAATGTTGATGATTATTTTTTCCTTCCTTCTCCAAGTTCCCATTTCTACATTTCATAACATAGCAGAGTTTCTTCTTATTTCTACTTAATAATAGTAATATTATTTACATAGCATTTTAAGGTTTGCAGAGCACTTTATAAATATCATCTCATTCTATAGTCACAACAGTCCTAGGACATAAGTATTATCCTCATTTTACAGATGAAGAAACGGAGGCAAACAAATGTTAAGTGACTTATTCAGGGTCACACAAGCTAGAAAGTGACTGGATTTGAACTCAGGTCTTCTTGATCCCAGGTCCTGAATGCCTTCCATTTTTAACTGTGCAATTCACATCTAGGTCTCTTTTTCCTTTAAGAAGAGGCAGTCCTGATTTATGGGTGAGAGGGAAGAGGAATCATTAGGGATCTGAGAATCCCCAGGGCTTTTTTTTTATAGTGGGAATGGCATTTGCTGTCAGGTTGGTTAAGGTTTCATTTCCCCCAGTGCTTTGTAAAGAAAGCAGAAAACAAATCCCCTGAAGCTGTACTTGAAGATTGTTCCTCTGAGTTTTAACGGCTCTGGCTGTTGAAAAATAGAGGGTGCTCAAGGATGTCAAAGATGGAAACAAAAGTCCTATATATAGATTTATACATTTATAGCAACACTTCTTTCAGTGGCAAAGAAATAGAAACAAAGTAGGTGCCTATTGACAGGATAATGACTGAAAAATTGGAGTTTAAGAACATAATGATATATTGTGTGGTAAGAAATGATGAATTTAGGACACCTAATGAAGTGCAGGAAAATTATTATGAGCGGATACAGAATGAAGTAAGCATAACCAGAGGAATAACATACACAATGATTAAGTCATTATGAAAAAAAAAGATAAATAAAAAAACCAATTAAAGGAAGTCATACTATGAGTAACAAAAACAAACAAACAAACAAACAAAAAAACTAATACTGGTTCCAGAGAACAAATAAAGAGACATATGCCAGTGGCGTGCTGTTAAGTGTTTAACAACTGGCTCTCCAAAAAAAGTATAGATAATACACTTTTAAGTTTAATCTGCATTGTTAACACTTTTTCTGCGACCCTTTCTTAAGTATATACAGTCACAATTGCCAGTAAATAAATCAAGCTTTAATTTGCACCATTCACAGATTTCTGAGGTGTTAAGTCTCACACTGAAAATTTAATTATCAGATCTTAGGAGCTGGTTCAAACTGGCTCCATCACTCCCCTAGCCATACATAGCTGCTGAAATTAGTAACATGTTTAGGAAACAGACTACAGCACTGGGGTTTTGTAGTAGAGCAGTGGAAGAGAAGCCTGACATTACAGAGCAGAACTAAAGCAAAATTGAAGAAACACATCTTGAGCTATGTTGAGAATTAGATCTACCAGTGCTGTGTCTCTGTCTCTGTTTCTGTCTCTAACTCTGTCTCTATCTCCACATCTGTCTGTCTATCTATCTATCTATCTATCTATCTATCTATCTGTAAGGAGAGATTTTTGACCAATGTAGTTTTAAGAACTAGGAATGAGTCAATGATTGAATGAATGAAAAAAGAGCATTTATTAAGTGCTTACTAATGCAAGGTCCTGTGGTAAGAGCAGGGTATAAAAATAAAAAGTTAGACATCCTCTGCTTTCATAGTTTAATGGTGGAGACAATACATGGAAGATTTCAGCTGCAAATCAGATGGAAAGATCCCATGGTCCTTAGGTTGCAGCAACAAAACAGATAATAATCTGTCATCTTTAATGTCATTTCTATTGCTTAAAGACATATTTTTCTTATGTGGGATTGTTTGATTGCACTGAGGATTGTTATAGTGAGAGCTTTCTTTTCTGAGTCCTTTGTAGCTGTGACTTCAGCTATACAATTTCAATTGTAATTTTTTTTCAATGGTAATTTTTATTTATTTTTTTGTTTTGAACATTTACTTCCACAAGATTTTGAGTTCCAAATTTTCACCCCACCTCACCCTCCCCCCACCCCAAGATGGCATGCATTCTGAATATCTCTTTCCTTAGTCTGTCTTCCCTTCTGTCTCTTCCCCCCCCCGGCTCTTATCCCCTTCCCCTTTAATTTTCCTGTAGGGCAGGATGGATTTCTGTACCCCATTTCCTGTATTTCTTATTTTCCAGTTGCATGTGAAAACATTTTTTTTAAACATGTGTTTTTAAAACTTTGGGTGCCAAATTTTCTCCCTTCCTCCCTCCCCACCCAGCCTCATTGATGAAGCAAGCAACTAAATATAGGTTATATATGTGCAGTTATGCAAAACACTTCCATAGTAGACATGCTGTGAAAAACTAACTCTATTTCCCTTAATCCTATCCCATCCCCATTTATTCTATTCTTTCTTTTGACCCTGTCCCTCCTCAGAAGTATTTGCTTCTGATTACCCCCTTTCCCAATCTGCCCTGCTCTCTATCATTCCCCTACTCTCTTGTCCCCTTCCTCCCCCCTATTTTCCTGTAGGGTAAGACAGATTTCCATATCCAATTGAGTGTGTATGTTATTCCCTCCTTAAGTCAAATCCAATGAGAATAAGATTCACTCATTCTCTCTCATCTTCCTCTGTTTCCCCTCCACTGGAAGAGCCTTTTCTTTTCTGGTTTTTTTTTGTGAGATAATTTACCCCATTCTACCTCTCCCTTTCTCCTTCTCCTAGTATAATTCTCTCTCACCCCTTAATTTTATTCTCCAGTTATGACCCCTTCATTTTCAATTCACCCTGTGCCCTCTATCTATCTATATCTATATATATGTACATATAATTTTTTCCCCTCCAACTACCCTAATACTGACAAAGGTCTCATGAGTTACAAATATCATCTTTCCATGTAGGAATGTAAACAGTCCAACCTTAATAAGTCTCTTATGATTTTCTCTTTCCTGTTTACCTCTTCATGTTCCACTTGAGTCTTGTATTTGAAAGTCAAATTTTCTATTCAGCTCTGGTCTTTTCATCATGAATGCTCGAAAGTCCTCTATTTCACTGAATGACTATTTTCTCCCCTGCAGGATTATACTCAGTTTTGCTGGGTAGGTGATTCTTGGTTGTAATCCTATCTCCTTTGCCCTCCAGAATATTATATTCCATGCCCTATGGTCCCTTAATGTAGAAGCAGCTAAATCTTGTGTTATCCTGATTGTGTTTCCACAATACTTGAATTGTTTCTTTCTGACTGCTTGTAATATTTTCTCCTTGACCTGGGAACTGGAATTTGGCTATAATATTCCTAGGAGTTTTCCTTTGGGAATCTGTTTCAGGAGGAGATCGGTGGATTCTTTCCATTTCTATTTTGCCCTCTGGTTTTAAAATATCAGGACAGTTTTCCTGGATAATTTCTTGAAAAATGATGACTAGGCTCTTTTTTTTGATCGTGGCTTTCAGATAGTCCAATAATTTTTAAATTCTCTCTCCTGGATCTATTTTCCAGGTCAATTGTTTTTCCAATGAGATATTTCACATTATTTTCTAATTTTTCATTCTTTTGGATTTGTTTTACAGTGTCTTGATTTCTCATAAAGTCACTAGATTCCAATTGCTCCATTCTAATTTTTAAAGAAGTATTTTCTTCAGTAATCTTTTGGACTTCCTTTTCCATTTGGCCAATTTTGCTTTTTAGGGCATTCTTCTCTTCATTGGCTTTTTGGACCTCTTTTGCCATTTGGGTTAGGCTATTTTTTAAGGTGTTATTTTCTTCAGTATTTTTTTGGGTCTCCTTTAGCAAGCTGTTGACTTGTTTTTCATGATTTTCTTGCATCACTCTGTTTTTCCTCTACTTCTCTTACTTATTTCTCAAAATCCTTTTTGAGCTCTTCCAAGGCCTGGGACTGATTCATATTTTTCTTGGAGGCTTTGGATGTAGGAGCTTTGACTTTGTTGTCTTCTTCTGGTTGTATGTTTTGATCTTCTTTGTCACCAAAGTAAGATAATATAGTCTGACTCCTTTTGTGCTGCTTACCCATGATCCTAGCCAATTACTTGAGTTTTAAACTCTTTGTTAAGGTAAGAGTCTGCTTCCAATATGGAGAATGTACTGTCCCAAACTTCAGGGGTTTGTACAGCTGTTTTCAGAGATAGTTCTAGGGACCTGTAAATTTTCAGTTCTTCCAAGGTGGTATGATAAAGGGCAAGGTGTTTTCTCTCTACCGCCACAATAAACTCTACCACACCAGCACTCCTCTTCGCCCCACGACCACCCTTCAGAACTGTGACCCAGATCTAAGCACTGGTAAAGCAAGAGATTCCTGCCTCAGCACTGGCAAAGAGATCCCTGCAATCCCCCTCTGATAAGCCACTTGATTCCCTCTCAGTCTGTGGGCCAGAAGTTCAGGAGGCAGCTGCGGCCCTGGGCTGCGCTCAAGACTTGCAGCTGAGACCTAGCTCCTCTCTCACCGCAGTCACAGGCTTTTTCCACTGACCTTCTAAGTTGTCTTTGACGTTCCTGGGTTGAGAAGTCTGGAAACCACCACAGCTGCCCGTGATTCATTCCTCTGAGGCCTTGCTCCAGGGTCGCTGTGGCCTTTGTGCCTACATCGAACTGCGCTCCTCTCTCTGCCCGGTGCGATATACCTTTCTGATCAACCATCTAGGCTGTCTTGGGCTAGAAATTTGTTTCACTCTGTCTTTTTGTGGGTTCTGCTGCTTTAGAATTTGTTTAGAGCCATTTTTTATAGGTTTTGGAGGGGTTTGGGGAGAGAGCTCAAGCAAGCCACTGCTTTCCCTCTGCCATCTTGGCTCCACCCCCAATTGTTGTAATTTTTAAAGCAAGCAAATTTGGATTCTTGGATGAGCTATGTGCTACCATCACCCTCCACTCTATCTTTAACCCTATATCTGTTGCATATACATGTTTTAAATGGTAAAATTTGGGGTCAATTCATTTTACTTCCACATTCGGAAGGCCTTGAGTCCTAAGGCAAAGAGTATGGACTTCATTTGATTGGTGATAGGAAACCTCTGACAGTTTATGAGTAGAGGAATGAGGGAAGATTAATTCAGTAGACCAAATGATAGATTGGGAATAGAAGATAATGTACACATGCAGATTGGTTGGGAATGAATATTTCTTTAACGGCCCAGATGATCGGTCATGAGGGTGGTGTCTGGGAAGAGCAGAGGACTCAGATTTGAAAGACCTGTGGGTTTTTGTCCTTTTGGCATGGGAATATCTTATCTTGTATGCTCACTGTCACACCAACTCGTAAAATAGAATCATCAGAGACGTAGCTCGAAATTTTTGTACTAGGGCAGGAGTCAAGAAAGGTATGTGCAGAGGGAGAGTAGAGGGTTAGAAAGAGACTCTGAGACCTACCAGCTTGAGATGGGTAAGGAACTTAGCCTTTTAAAGCATCTGGTAGCTTTTATTCCAAAAAAAATATATGAAGTCTGTATTTTATGCAAGGTATTGTGGTAGCTGCTGACTATACAAAGGCAAAATAAAGAAAAATAATCTAAAATCTTACATTCTAACATCTGAATGCTTCTATTCGTATGGGGGAATACAGCACACAGAATGATAAATATAAATACGAAAATTTGAAGAAGGAAAGAACTCCAGCAATGAGGCAAATCAGGGAAGGATCCCTATAGGAATTGACATCTGAGTTGAGCCTGGGAGGAAAATAGGTATTCTAAGGAGTGAAAGGGAGAAAGGAGGGCATTCCAGGCATGAGGGTAGGCTATCTAAAGGTATCAAGGTAGGAGATGGAATACCAATTTGAGTAATAGCCATTAGACCTGTTTAGATTAAATGAAGAGCACATGAAGGAAATTAGTATGGGATAAGACTAAAAAGGTAGACTAGCACTAGACTGTGAAGGGTTTTAGATGCCAAAAGGCCAAATTTGCATTTTTCCCTATAGGGCAATAAGGACCGCAGATACCTGTTGATGATAGGTGAGGCTCAGTCCCAAGAAAGATGTTACAGAAAGATGAAACCATACACTGACATATGAAATTGAAATCTGAAAATAGTTTTGCAGCTACAAAATTTGAATGCAAGCTTACAGATGAATGTCTGAATTGTCAACCACATTGTGTGCATGTGCATATAGGTGTGTGTGTGTGTGTGTGTGTGTGTGTGTGTGTGTGTGTGTGTGTGTGTGTTGGGGGGGAATAAAGAAGAAAGACAGAAAGCAACAGAAAGGAACACATCATCTGTGGTCCACATGAGTTTCCTTAATCCTCTTTTTCACACAAGTACCTTTCTCCTCCTACTGATTGAATGGGTTCAGTGCAAAAGGAAAGCACTGGGGGCCCCAGGGAAATGGGATTGGGTATAACTTTATGGTAGTCTCACTATTGCTAAAAGAATTCCTTTTCCTACACTGCAATGATGGCAGGAATACCAATGTCCCAAGGGTTCATTTGCCTGCCTGGTCTGGACCTCTTTCCCATGTTTGGGGAACACCTAGAATGTTTCAAGCCAAGCCAGGAAGGTTGAAACACAGAAGCATTCATTCTACTGGGTAGGCAGGACATCCCTTTCTCCCCCCACTGTGCCTAAGAACTCAGTTTTTGTTTACACACCATTCCAATCCCAATTTACCCTTTTGGCTTTACATTAGGTGGGAAGAGCTCAGGGTTTTGGAGCAGAGATGCTTGGCTCTGATACCTCCAGACCCCGCAGGGTTTACAGTGGCATTTTGGGGTGCTAGTGATCCTTTAGTTTCTGACATCACCCTCCTAGGGTCCATAGCCACTGTCTCTGTGCCTTTGGGGAAAATTTGGCACCCTCTAAATTTCTGAATCCTAGGGTAAACCCCTATTTGTCTTACCTTGGTTATAACTCTGAGCCACATTTAGCATAATATAAATATAAAAATAAACAAACAAATAAATAAATAAATGTACACACACACACACACACACACACACACACACACACACATTTATGAGTGAAACACTTTTCCAGGGGCTTTAGTGACCAGAATGCTGTTTTAAGGGAGCCTTCCCTTTGATGTTATTCTAAGTAAAAACCCTTAAAATAGTCCTATGTAAACTTTATTCTGACCTAAATCATTTTACTAGAAGCCCATTTTATTCTAGTCTCCAGTGTTATGTTACTGGGGGAAACATCATTGTTAAAAGCATCTTTTCCCTAGTCCCTAGATTTCAAATATATGCAGGAATTCAGGGATAAAGTTTGTTAGCTTGACTATTGAGTCAGAACTCATACTGTACAAGTGAACAAAGAATCTGATGACTGACTTTTTACAATGATATTTAGTCCACAGTACAGCACTGGGAATAATAATAATTCTGCATTCCTGAATTTCTCTATACCTCATTGACTTTTCATCTCTTAGGATCTGATCTTAAGACATATCTTGATTCCCCTGTCTGTGCTTCTTAATTTCTTTTCCCTCCACTAATAGGCTTATGATGGAATGCTATAATTTATTCACCACACAGTACTATGTCAGTTCCATCTCTGCTTTTTATAATTTATAACATTTACTATTTTCTTCTCTGAATAATTTAACTCTTAGAAGATTTTGGAGATGTGCTTTGTCTGAAAGGTGGTGTGTAAAACAGGATTGCTGCATTATTGAATTAACACTATAAGGATGGGGTCCAGAACAGATGAGTTAAGGAAAGAATAGTGGTAGCATAATTATATCATCACTTACTGACCTCTTCTTTGAGATCTATCTTCCAATCCAGAGCCTGGTGTCAGTTGTTTATTGGTCCTCTGGTCATTATACCTGCTTTCTCAAGGAGTTGAGTATCTGACTTCCTTCATACCCATTCCTGCTCTCATGCAATGGTACTTCAAGATGAACATTTGTCTCCCAGTTCCTCAATCTCAATTCCTATGACTTCCTTCACTCCACCTCAACAACCCACAGACAAGGTCACACCCTTAGTCTTACCATCATACACAAGTGTTCTGTTTCCATGATTAAGAACTCTGAAATTCCTTTACCTGGCCATGAACTCTTATCATTCCATCTCTTCTTATGTTTTACTTCTCCTGAATTTAGTCTTGTTCTTCACTGTGAGGCATAGGTTCTCTTCAAGACCATCATCCTTGCTCTGATTTTGCTTTCCTCCCTTCCAAATCTTGACTTTCTAGATAACCAGTTCAACATTATACTGTCCTCTCCCTTGAGTCCTTTGCCCCTTTGTCTTCTTCATGCTCATGCCTTGACAAGCGTTCAAAGCCTAGATTACCTCCCACCATCCCCTCCCCCATATTCTTCCGCTGTTCTTACTCCCATAGTCCTGAATGAAATGGGAGGAAGTTATGGCTGTGTGCTGACTGGATCCTTTATGCATTTCTTATCTAATCTTAAAGGTGCTCTCATTGCAGCAAGATCAGCCTTTTACTGGTCCTTAATTTATTCTCAATTACACTCCCCACATTGACTGTCCCAAACTTCTCCTCAATCCCCCCCACTCTTCTAGCAGAGAACCTCACTTTGTAATTTACTGAAGAAATAGAGATCATTCACAGTGATCTAATCTATATCTTGAAATCCCTTGGCATAATTTTATTCACCTCTCCAAAACCAACCCTACTTCAGGGGCCATATTTCTTTGTACTTCTATCTCTTCTTGTGGAAACTTCTGACCCCAACCCCTTTCTCTGTAATCTTGAATCCCTTCCAGTCTATGGTCTCATTCCCCATTATTCTCTATCCTTGATTCACTTGATGCTGTCATTCCCTTAAGCTATTCTTTTTTTTTTTACATAGCCAAACTCCTAGAAAAGGTTATCTTTGCTTGTTGTCTACTTCTCCTTTTGTTCATTCTTCAACCCTTTGAAGTCTAATTTCCAACATCATTAAATTGAAAATGGCCTCTCTAAAGTTACCAGCAATCTGAGATGCCAAATACAATGACTTTCTCTGCAATCTTTAGCCTTCTTGACCTCTCTGTTACTTTTGATACCATCCTTTCCTCCTGGATACTCTCCTCTCTGGGTATTTGTGACATTGTTCTCTCTTTTCTTCCCTCTTTCATTGATCCTTTTTCATTTCCTTTCTTCTATCATAATCCATATCCTGCTATGGCTATATCCCAAGGATATTCCTGCCTCTCCTCCCCCATGAGTTCTCCTGGCTTGAATCATCACCTCTATGCAGCAAAGACTTTCTATAGTTTTTTCCCTCCTGATTCATAGTCCCAAATTGCCAATTGCCTATTGGACACTTCTAGTTGGATGTCCCATAGGTAATTCGAACTTATGTCCAAAACAGAATTCGTTATCTTTCCTTCCACCCTCCCCACCTCTGTTCTGCACTTCCCTGTTTCTGTCAAGGGTACCACCTTGCAGTTACCCAAAATCACCAGCTCAGGGTTATCATTGACTCCTTCTTCTTCCTTACAATACATATCCAAATCAGTTGTCAAATCTTGCCAATTTTACAACCATGGCATCTTTCTCTATCTGTCTGCTCAGGCCATCACCACCCTAGTTCAGGCCCTCAACATGTCTCACCTATTTTTATGACACCCTCCTAATTAGTTTCCCATGCCTCCCCTCTCAGTCCATCCTCCTCCCAAATACCAAAGTGATATTTCTAAAGCATGGTCTAATCATGTCACTCCCCTACTCAGTAAATGCCAGTGGCTCTCTATTACATTGAAGATCAAATATAAACTTTCATGTTTGAAATTGAAGGCTTCTGACAATCTGGCTCCAACTTACTTTTTCTGACATATATTATTTTGCTTCATGCACTCTTTGGTTCAAACAGGCCCTCTTTCTTCATTTTTTGGGGGGGCTAGCTAATGTGGCTAAGTGATTTGCCCAGGGTCACACAGCTAGTAAGTATCAAGTGTCTGAGGCCAGATTTGAACTCAGGTCCTCCTGACTCCAGGGCTGGTGCTCTATTCCACTGTGCCACCTGGCTGCCCCCTAGGCCTTTCTTCTAGTCTTCAACCATGACACTCCATTTTCCATATCCATATCTTTATGCTGGCCATCCCCAATACTTAGAGTACATTCCCACTTCAATCTCTTATCTCCTTTTAGACTTAGCTCAGGTACAACCTTCTACATGGAACTGCCATTGATCCAGAGGCAACATTGAGTAGTAGATAGAGTGCTAAACTTGGAGTCAGGAAAGATCTGGGTTCAAATCCCACCATAGACCCTTAAAAACTGTGTGACCCTGGGTATGTCACCTAACCTCTCTGTGTCTCACTTTCCTCATATGTAAAAGGAGGGGAGTGGCCTTTAAAATCTCTTCCTATTCCAAATCTATAATCCTATGAAGTTTTTCCTGATCTCATCAATTTTTGGTTTCATTATTTCCTAAACTACTTTATATTTACTTTGCATTTATTTTTGGCCACACGCATTTTTATATGTTGTCCACTCCCTACACACCATATGCTATATGACAGCAAGTTCTGTTTCATTTTTTATCTTTATGTCCCCAATGCCTGGCACAGTACATGCCATATAGTAAGCACTTAATAAATGCTTGTTAATTGACTGATATTTTTTAATCAAGACATCTTTGAGCACATTAAATTTTTTTATCATAATAAATGAAAGAGGAAGCTATGAAATGGATAGAGGACCTAAGTTCAAGGCATGCTTCTAACATTTCCTAGTCATGGGACCCTGGGCAAATAATTTAAATTCTGTCATGGGTAAGCTTGCAAATCCTATATCCTGGTAAAATGAGCACTCAGACATATCCAACATGCTTACTCATTTAATGGATATAGTAATTTCAAGAATGTATAGTGGAGGGCAGTTTCCCCTGTCATCCCATTTCTCTGAGAAGATATACTCAGGACCCCAGAGTGGTCAATGGTAGGCAACTGGTGGTTCTGTCAAGTCTGAGAAGCATCCTCTTCTCCTTCACTACCTTATGTGGCCATTGGTAGGTCCTGAGCCTCAGAGCTGTGTGCCTCACCTCGTCATCCTATCTCCTGGGATTGGGGTGCTGTGATAGCAGGCCTTCTCTACTTATTGGTCCTGGATACAGTTGTAGACTCATGTCATCAATCATCCTACTATAGTCTTTCAGTGCCCACTAGGCAATTCTTAAGACTATAAGTTACAGACAAATTGCTGGTCTGCATCAGTGGAGAATATTTTGGCACTAGAAGGTCCCTATATAAGTGAAATTATAGTTTTGGACCTGATGAAAGTGGTGGTGATGATGATGATAATGGATGACACTTGTGTAGAATTTCACGGTTTCAAATATACTTTATTCCTCATAATCCTATGTTACAGGTAGTAAAACATTTAGAAATCTTCTAGCTTTCTATATGAGGAAATTGGGTTAAGAGAGGTTAAAGACCTAGTTTATGGGCACATAGCTAATTAGTGTCAGAACACAGTCTTGAACCTGTCTTCTGACTCTATATCTAATGCACTTTTCACTAATCCAGCTGCCTTTTAGTGGCTTTATTTACAGAGGCAGAAGAGAGGACAGAATTGAACATTTTAGCCAGATAATTCATATTTTTATCAAACGGTGATTATAAGTCATCTTCCCCATTTTCAAAAGCATTGTCTTCTAAAAACTTATTTATATATTTGCTATTTGGAAAACAGGACATGATTTAACTATGGTAGTTACACTTGTGAACCTTCATACTATAGTCCAATTAATCCATAATGAAACAAAAATTAGTAGAAATTCATGCTGCTGCAAATGTACATTATTTTGGCTACACTGTGAGTTGAAGTAGGCAGAAGGAGACTGAAATGAGAGGTGGAAGGCCTTAAAAAAACCAAAAAAAACAAAACTTTGTTGATTAATTTGTTCTCAGGCCTGGCCCTGTAGTTATGTCATTCCACAGTATTTCAGAAAGAATTGAAGTAGGGGCAGTTAGGTGGCTAGGTGGATAGAGCTCTGGCCTTGGAGTCAGGAAGACCTGAGTTCAAATACGGTCTCAGACACTTGACACTTACTAGCTGTGTGACCCTGGGCAAGTCACTTAACCCCATTGCCTAGCCAAAACAAAACAAAACAAAAACAAACAAACAGAATGAATTGAAGCATTACAAACACATAAAAGATGATTGAATTGAATAAGAATGGGTGACTCTAGGTATGGTAACTCCTTTCATAAATACAGATCACAATCTGTCTATGACTTGGTATATAAACTCTAGGAAGTTATTTGAAGCGTGTAGAGTTTCTTAAAAAAAATTTATTTTGTTAAATGTTTCTCAATTACTTGTAAATTTTTTCAACAATCATTTTTAAAAAATTTGAATTCCAAATTCTCTCCCTTCTTCTTGCTCCTCCCCCTTCCTTGAGAAGGCAAGAAATTTGTGAAGTTATACAAAACATATTTCCATATTAGCCATATTGCAAAAGAAAACATTAAATAAATAAGAAAAATGAAATGAAAAAAGTATGATTTGATTCACATTTAGAGTTCATCAGTTCTCTCTCTGGAGGTAGATAGCATTGTTCATCATGAGTCCTTCAGAAATGTCTTGGATCATGGTATGGCTCAGAATAGCTAAGTCTTTCAGAGCTAATCATCTTTAAAATATTGCTGTTTCTATGTAGTGTTCTCCTGGTTCTACTCATTTCACTGTGTATCAATTCATATAAATTTTCCCAGGTTTTTCTGAAACCATCCTACTCATTATTTCTTATAGCACAATAGTATTCCATCACAATCATAAGTCACAACTTGTTCAGCCATTCCACAGTTGGTGGGGAATTTTGTACATGTAGATACTATATTTTGTCAAAGACTTTTCCTGCATCTATTGATGTAATCATATGATTTTTGTTATTGATATGGTCAATTATGTTGATATTTTTTCTGATATTGAACTAGACCTGCATTCCTGGTATAAATCCCACCTGGTCACAGTTTATGATCTTTGTGATATATATTGCTATAATCTCCTTGCTAGTAGTTTATTTAAAATGTTTGCATCAATTTCCATTAATTAACCCAGTCCCTAGCACATAGTAGGAGCTTAGTAATTGCTTGTTGAATTGGATTGAATACCTGATTCCAAACCTAGCAATCTATTTTATCATATTGTTTCAAATTTTTTGGAAGAAAACCAGTTGTTTCACTGGTTTAAGGAAGTCCTCAGTGAAAAAATTTTCTCTGCTAAAGTAGATTAACACTTGCTTTCTAACTTACAGTTATGTAGAGTTGCTTGGAGGGTAAATCCCTTAAAGAATCAGTTAAATTAATTCAAAATCCCTTTATGAATCAGTTAAAGTGATTTATAAGTTAGGGAAAGGAAGACAGTTTCATCAGTGTAGAGATATCAGATTGGGAAAGGACTATGGAATAGGAGATTGCGTTTAGGAACACTTTTGGGTGATGGCAAGATTATGGGTATGATCTCTGTATGTAGATGAGGGGAAATGGAGAAGTAGGGCGTGGGGATTAATTAGACTGAGAGATTCAGAAAATAGTGTATTTGAGGGAGTATCTGAGTATAAGTCCCCTAGTATGAGGGTAGAAGAGAGGAAGGAGAGAAAGATTGTAAGGCAGGCAGTGAACTTATCAAGGCAGGAAGGAAAATGTCTTGTGAGTAGATGGCTAACAGCCACCTGGATATGGATTGAGTGATACATTTGAATATCATGATCCTCAAAGGAGTAGAAGTTACTGAGTGGTGGTAGGAAAGTGAGAATCTGAAAGTGATAGTGGAGAGCAAGGAGCATTCTAACTCCTTACCAAGACCAGTGAATTGGGGAGTATGGATGAAAGTGCAATCCATAATGGAATTGGTGACCAGGAGGGAGCCAGATCTCAATGAAAGCCAGAAAATAGAAGGACTGAGAAAGGAAAAAAAGTTTAAAATGAAAGTAAATTTGTTAATTATGGAGCAGGAATTTCAGAGAGCATTATAACAGGGGTGGGTAGATCTGGAGTGGGACATTTGTGAAGTAGGGTTGAGGGAGATGGGAGTGAGGGAGCAGGTATTTGAGAATCAAGTACAGAGATTTTGCTTCAGCATCTGGGGATGGTAAGATGATCACTTGGATGGTAAGAGTTTAGTGGGATGGGAAGGAATATATTATCTATTGAGGAATGAGTCTCAACAGAGTACCCATTGTTGGAGAAAAGTCCTCTGAGATAGGAGGGCGATTAGACTGTGATTAGACTCCCTGGAGGTCCAACTTTGTGGTGAACGACCTCATCCTATCTTATGGAGAGATTAATTGATCCATAATCATGGAAAAAGTCATGATCCTGGCCTTTCTCATCCTCTTCTTCTCTTTCCCCATGACACTTCTCTTTCCATGATTAGATAAATAGGTCTTTGATAACTGCTCTGTTTTCACATAGTTACACAAACTATGATGTTTAAGATATGACAAAATAGTTGAATCCCATTGTACCTTGCCATTCCATAGGTAGCCTCAGAATTCCTCTGTCTCATTCTTGAACCTATTTAAATACATTGCATTCCATATTCACACCCTCCAGTACACATATGAATATGTTCATTATTTTCACTTAAGTAGTTTTGAGTGGTTCAATGGGAAGAGCACTGGTTCTCAAGTAAGATGACCTGGGTTTAAATCCTGACTCTAATGCATACTATCTGTATGATCTTGGGCACATCATTTACCCTCCCTAGGTTTCAGTTTACCCATTTGTATAATGAGGGGGTTGGCCCCCTGAGATCTTCTCCAGCTCTAGATTTATGATCACTTGATCCTTGAGTGGCAACATGGTTGTATATGCCTTTACACACTTAGATATTTGCACTTTGGTCTTCCCCATTAGAACGTGAGTTCCTTGAAGGCAAGGAATGTTTCATTTTTGTCCTTGAATCACCAGTGCCTAGCATAATGCTTGGCATATGGTAAATATTTAATTAGTCCTTGTTGACTGACTGTTAATAGACTGACAAGTGAATAGAAAGCTGGCCTTGGAGTTAGTTCAAGTTCAGGTTCAAGTAATACCTCTGAAACAGACTTGCTGTGAAGGACCTGAACAAACCATCTTTTAGTGTCCCCAGGCAACTTTCTAAAACTATAGATTATAGAAACATTTCTGATCTATGTGAGTAGAGGGAGTTTTCACTCTGGAAGTTCCCCACACTGAAGAAATCATATCTTTAGTTCTCCCTCTCCTGGCCCCATTCTACAAATCTGATACAAATTTTCCAGGATTTGAGAACCACTGTATAGGAATAGGAATCTTAACTTAAGGATGCTGGCTAGAGATTCATAGTATTCCACTACTCTTTACACTATGATGTACTGCTTATTATAGGCTGATGGGGCCTGAGGTAGTGTGGGGTTAGCATGAAGGCACTCCACCATCATCCCTTTTTCAGACCTTCCATTTCTACTGTTGTTTGGCTCCCAGTATGTCACTTAATGCAACCATTGTAATTTCCTGGGTGGCCTTTGGGGTTGGGAGGATAATAGCTTCCAGTTCAACTCTTACCTTGAGGCTTCTGTAACTCTTGGCTGAAACTCAGGACAAGAGAAACTGATGGAGACATTCAATCACTCCCAAACCAAGATCTATCTTTGCCCCCCTCAGATATGTATGTATTCACAGTGTTTTTAAAGGTGAAGGGGGAGCAGAACAAAACACCATAAATCACAGTCCGTTAGAACTGGTCAGGACCGCAGAGATCATCTGGTCAATCCTTCATTTTATAGATGAGGAAACCGAGACCCAAAGACATGAAATGATTTGCCCAAGCACAGAGTTACTAATTGATAGAGTGGTAACTCAAATTTATGTCTCCTGATTCTTTAGCCCTGTGCCCAATTGAAGTTCTATGCATCCTAAATAACTGGGTTATTTGAGGACAGTTGAATTATTTTTTCCTTCATAGAAGGACATTGATGGTTTGCCGCTGCTTTTGTTTTTCTTTAAGAATTCCGCCACTTGATCATGTCTCTCTCGACTCAGTTTTAATGTCCTACTTCTTGGTGTCTCCAAGGGTTTGGACTGCTAAAAATTCTGGATGCCAAGAAGCTTCCAAATGGGGAGCAAAAGTTTCTTGAGAATAAAGATAGCTGAATTTCTGGGACACAATATAACTTTCTCTGTGAGGAATTGAAGCGTGTTTTTTTTTTTTTAAGAGCGCTATTTCATTATGAGTATGAGCAGAATTAATAAGAAAACTACTATGCATAAAACATGCCCTTCTGGCATCTGGAATCTGACAGTCTTCATTTTTTTTTCCTTGTATGTTTTATAAATAGTAACAAGAATTCAACCAGTAAGTTACAAATTAATGAGTTTTTGGTAACCAACTGTAATTATGGCCACTGGGGAATTTTCCAAATTGTCGTGTTTGCGGGTCTCTCCATTGCTTAGTGGTTCATAAAGGTGGTGTTAGCATAAAGCTGTTCAAACTGAATTTGTTTGAGTCTGGGAGATAAATGGAAATCAAACAACTTATAGGTTATACAACTTAATCCTTACCAAAGAGATGAATCCACTGCCCTCATTTTGAAGATGAAGACACCAACTAAACCTCAATTTCTTCATCTGCAAAGCAAAGGGATTGGATTAGATGGGACCAAGGTTCCTTACTGCTTTAAATCCTCTGATCTTAATCAATTGACCAATCAATCAACAAATATTTATTAAGCCTCAACTCTGTGCCCAAACATAGGTTCTAGGATATAGAAACAAAAACAAAAACAAAACATTTCTTACCCTCAAAGAGTTTACATTCTATGGGGAAAGAGAGGGCAGAGAGAGAAAAGATGAATATGTAAGTATATAAAAATAAATACAAAGCAATTTCTCGCATACTGTTGACCATATTAAATTTCAGAATACTCCTCCTCCCTAGGTTCTCTTGACACTGCTCTCTCCTGGCTCTCTTCCTATCTACCTGACTGCTCCTTCTCAGTCTACTTTGCTGGTTCTCATCTATATCACACCCACTAAGTGCACATGTTCCCCACAGTTCTATTCTAGTCCTTCTTCTCTTCTCCCTCTAGATTCTCTTGCTTGGTAACCTCATCGGCTCCCATAGGATTATTTATTATTTCTATATCTCTGAGCTGATGATTCTCTAATATATCGTCTCTCCCTTAAGCTTCTGTCCCACAGTACCAGTTTCCAATTTGACATTTCAAACTGGATATCCCAGAGTTGTATTAAATCATGTCCAAATTGAATACATTATCTTTTCCCCAAATGAACACATTATCTTTTTTTCCAAACCTTTCCTTTCTGTTGAAGGAATAACTGGACTTTCAGTTTGCCAAGATTAAAACTCAGCATTATCCTGGATTCTTTACTTTTCCTCACCCTGTATATGCAGTTATCAATTTTTGCTGGTTCTACCTTTACAGCATCTCTTTCATTTGGCTCTTCTCCACTTACCTGGTTACCACCTTAGTTTAAGCCCTTATTCCCTCTCAGATTATAGCCTCCTAATTGGTCTCCTTGGCTTAATTTGAATTCTGGTCCAACCTAGATTCTGTTGCCAAAGTCATTTTTTTTCAGCACATAACCTGACACTTGAATCCCCTACTCAACTAACTCCAGTGGTTTCCTATAGCCTCTAGGGTAAAATGGAAAATCCTCTTTGTAGTTTTTTAAGCCATACAGTCTGGCCCCAATTTGTCTTTCCAGGCTCATTGGTCACTATTCTTCTTCCCACATTCTGCAGTTTAGTCAAACTGTCCTTTCTGTTCTTCATAAAGGATACTTCATATTCCATCTTTGTGCCTTTTGCACTGGACATCCCCATACCTGGAATGCACTCAATCCTTGCTTCTCCCTCACAGATTCTATTCCCCCTCAATCTTCAAGATGAAGCTCAAGCTCCATGTTTTTCATGAAAATTTTCCTGATAACTCCAATTATTTGAACTCCCCTTTCCAAACTACCTTGTATTTAACTACATTGAATATATAGAATGTTCAGTGATATAAATACAAGAGTGAAACTCTCCTTGTTTTCGAGGAGTTTATATTCTATTTGTACAGACCATTCATGATTCCATAGGACCAACAATGAAATATCCTATCCATTACAGAGAAGTGAGATGGATTTGTGTGTGTGTGTGTGTGTGTGTGTGTATGGATATATATTTTATACACACATTATTCATGGACTGAGGTGCATAACTTTGTTCATATTTTGATAACTTAGGCATATGTATTTTGTATTGTATAATAGAATATATTTTGTATTATATACATGTCTTTTGCATATATTCATGTAACATATTTTGTTTTATGTATTTCTGAGATATTTAGGAAGAGAGGATATGAACAGTTGTTGGGATTAGGAAAGGTTTTGGATAGAGAGTGATACTTGAGGTATGTCTTGAAGGAAGTGAAGGACTTCGACAGGCAATGATAGATAATAATAATAGTAGTAGTAATAAAATAACAATCGCTAACATTTATATAGCACTTACTATGTGCCAGGTACTATGCAAAGTGCTTTGCAATTATTATCTTTCTGGAAGGTAGGTGCAGTTATTTCCATTTTATAGATAAGGAAACTGAGACAAACAGACTTCCCTAGGGTCACATAGTAAGTGTTGGAGGCCAGATCTGAATTCAGATCTTCCTGTTTCTGGGCAGCTAGGTAGTGAGTGGATAGGACTTGGAGTCAGGATGACCTGAGTTCAAATCCAGTCTCAGACACTTACTAGCTGTGTGACTCTGGGTAAGTAACTTAAACCTGTTTGCCTCAGTTTCTTCATCTGTAAAATGAGCTAGAGAAGAAAATGGCAAACCACTCCAGTATCTTTGCCAAGAAAACCCCAAATGAGGTCACAACTGAAATGACTTAACCGCAACAACTTCCTGACTCTAGGCCCACCCTTTTTCCCAGTGAGCCACCTAACTGCCTTCTACAAATTCAACCTAAGTTCAGCTCAGTCATCTAATGGCTATATGACCTTAGCCAAGTCATTTTTTCATTCTTTGACTCAGTTTTGTTATTGTTAAGGTAGGTTTTCTATCTATACTAAATGCCTTCTAGGACTTTTGTGAAGAATGTGCTTTGCAAAATTCCGTAGGAAGTTGAATTATAATTATTAATAACTGTAAGATGACATAGACATATGAACTATCGTTATTATCTATTTCGCATCTTCTTAATTGAATGTACTGTTGTTTTTAAATGTCAGAGGTATTTTTAAGCCTCTGCATTGACCTATCAATATTGATTTGACAAAATTCATGAGGTGATTCTTCCTGACATAGGAGTATTGTTGTGCTAATCAAACTTTCAAGGCACAGATCCCTGACACCTTCATATTGTGCTTAGGGATGGTACCATAATTGACCTAAAACTACATGTGTGTCAGGAGGAATATCTACTCTTTTCCAAATAATCTTTCTTTGGCTTTTACTGATTGAATTGGTTCTTTGATCATTTGCCTTCTCCTACTGTGGAAAAGTGAAATCCTCAAAGAGCCCACTGAGAGTTTCTATAAAACTTCTCATCCTTTTGGATGATCCCACTGTATCAGAGCTTCTACACAGCAGATAGATAAATGGAGATAGATATATAGAGCACTTATCAAGTATTTCTTATATTGCAGTCATTCAGTCAATGAATAAAAACTTATTAAGTCCTACTATGCACAAGGAAATGTGCTAAATATTGGGGATATAAAAAAGGCAAAAAAAACCCCCAAAACCCAGCCCTCCACTCACAATTAATGGCAGAGATAGCAAGCAAATAAATATTTAAAAACAATCTACATACAGGATAAATAGGAGATAATTAATAGAGGGAAGGTACTAGAATTAAGAGGGGTCAGGAAAGGCTTCCTATAGAAGATAGTAACATAGATTAGAGCTCATTAAAGTTTCCTCAGTCTTTGTAATTGTCTAACATGGGGTAAAGGGATTGGAATGGGCCCACCTAACCTTCTTGGGGCCTTCCTTTACTTCTCAAATGTAACCGACAAGTTAACAAAGATGACAAAAGATGAAAATGGTCAGTGTTGGAGGGGTTGTGGGAAGATCAACAAACTAATATACTGTTGGAAGAGCTGTGAACTGATTCAAGCATTTTGGGGAAAATGGGATTTTGCAGAAAAAAAGTGACTGAAATGTTCCTATTGTTTGACCCAAGGATCTCACTGCTAGATATTTATCCCAAGGAGATCAATTTACTTCGCATATGTGCAAAACACTGTTTAGCCTCACTTTGGGGCAGGATAGAGGAGGAGGGTTATCTATGAACTAGGAACAAAATGTCTATTCATTAATTGGGAGATAGGCTAACCAAATTCTAGTATACAAATGGAGTAGAATATTATTGCACAGTATAAACCAATGTGAAGAATTCAGAAAAACATGAGAAGGCTTATATGATCTGATGTTGTTTGTCCTTTGGCCTTGAAGAAGACTAAAATGACATCATGATGTCAGGGTCAATGTCCAATTGTAGTTGATCATAGCAGTAGAGCTTAGAAGGCTCTACCGCAGATTGGGCACACAAAGTCCATATGACCATTTAGGGGGTGGGAGATGTCTTTAAATTTGAGCATCCCATGTTTCTTTTGAGTGATCACAATTCTGATAGAGCACAGCTTTGCTCATAGAGCACAGTACCTTCTTTGAGGAGGGCATGTCATGTTGGACAATCCTATGACAGTGTCTCCCATGTCCCACGATTGATACCAAAGTTCTCTAAAGAGACCTTGAGAGTATCCTTGTGTTGCTTACAGTGTAAAGTAAACAAAGTCAAGAAAATATACACAAATGACTACACTAATAGAAATGGAAAGAATAATGATAAAAAACTGAATAGTGTGTAATTAGCAGTAAGCTTAACCCCTCAGAAAAAGTAAGAAAATATATCTCCTTTGTTGCACATGTGGGAGACTATAGGTATAAAATGTTGCGTAATGCTGTTAGATAAGACTGATGTTTGTTTAGTTTTGCTGAACTGTTTTATCTTCCTATCTTTATTACAAGGGAAGGCTTTCAGGGTAGGGGAGAGAGTGGTATATTTGGAAATCATGGTGATGTAAAAACAAAAATGTTAATGAAACAAATCATAAAAATACTGACATAATGCATCAACCATCCAGGGTTGGATGGCTTCTAGCCATAGAACTGGCCTACCTTCTTTTCCAGGCACACATTTTTGATGCCCAGATAACATCTATCAAGAATCCCTCTGTGGAGACTCTAGTCCCTATGGTTATAGAGGAAAGTGAGGCGCAATAAGTAAGAAGTAAAGCAGGAGAGTGGTGATCAACAAAATGGATGGTGTTAATAATCTTTAGTATTGTTGAGTCACTTTAGAATTTACAAAACACCTTTACTTGACCCTCACAATATTCCTGTGATGCAGACAAGGGCAGGGGTAATATCCTTATTTTGTAGATGAGGAAACTAATGTTCAGAGAAGTTAAATAACTTACCCAAGAACACACACCCAATAAATGGAAGACTGTGGACTAGAGCCCAGGTCTCCCAACTCTCCTCTATGACTTTTTCTATTCTTCATGTTACCTCATGATGATGAAAAAGAATGGATTTCAAGGCTTAGCCCTCTAACCCACTAAACCATACTTGCCTCTCATTATGAATAGATGAATGAATAAATGAAAAATGGATGCATTATTTTTTTACTGTGTTGGGGATACATGTGCTAAGTGCTGGGAATACATGTAGAAAAATCAAGACAGTCCCTGCTTACAAGGAGCTCATACCCTAAGGGACACAACATATAAACGAAACTTAGGTTGCAGAGAAGATATGAAAGCAAAGAAATCCTGAGGGTACAGTAGTGGGGCAGATGACAGTGTTAGAAGACTGCAAAGCATAAAAGCAGGGCAGATGGTAAGAATTTAGCTAAGGCAATGTGAGTCATCAAGGAGACTCATTCATTGTTTGTTCTTTGTTCTGGAAGAGGACCATGACAAAAGGAAGGCAATGCCTTGACTTGCAAGTGAATTAGTTTTAAGTGAGGCAGAACTGTGCAAACTCACCAGCCTCACTCTCTCCTCCTGAGCCATCAAGGTCCAGATATGGATCAGGATGACTGGAGATGGCTCTAGATGCAGTGGGAGATCCTGAATTTTTTAAGTTAAATTCTTTCCTGGGTCTCAGTTTGACTGAGGCAACATTCAGTGATTAAGGCTAGGTAAGAAATCAGGCAAAGAATGGCTTCTTTTACCTAGTCAAAAAAATCAATCCAGGAGGAGAAAACCCTCAGGGTTTCTGACCAAAACAGAAGCAATTGCTATTTACACTCATTCTGAGCCATCAAATCCCAAACAATGACCAAGTGAGGTTGGGCTGGGACCTATTGTTGGCCAGTCAATGAGAGTCATGGGTTTAAGGCATGGTCCTTAAAAAGGACTCTGGGTCTCAGTCAAGAAGACTAGGCAAAAAGGGAAGGAAGAATAAGAAGTTGCCTGCTGCCTAGACATCCAGTTGGGTTCTTGGATAACGGTTTGGAGAATAGAGGGGAAAGAGTATGCCCAGCTGTCCTGGATAATGAGAAGTATGTCAGATTCATACAACTTATGGCTCCTGGAAGGAGCCATAGGCATAATTTCATATACTAGTCATGTCTCCTTATGTCTCTGGTCTCAGTTTCCCTTCCAGCTTGAAAATTCTGTGATTCTACATAAAAGATTAGAATTATTTTGTTCTCTTTATTTCTATTCAGGTAAAAGGAAATTAAATATACTCAGGATCATTATTTTTCATGTTATTTCTCTGTCTTCTTTAATTGGTCAGTGTGACCCCGGTAGTGAGCCATAGCAGCATCTCACATTAAGATTCCCTCCTTCAACTGCAGTTTTCTGGGAAATTCAATTTGGAGACTGATGTGTTTGATCTCAAGTGAAAACTAGATTTCCCATGGAAGGCCTTGAGTGAAAGCTGTTCACTATTTCTCAAATTATAGTCATAGAGTCAGAGTGGTCCAGTTATTCAAAGAGGAACCACAACATGCATTTCCCCACCTGATAAGTGGAACCAGTAGAGAACTTCTGAAAGAATGTTAAAATAATAGTGAAAAGTCATTTTCTAAGTGATTTTGCTGACTATCAACAAAATGTCTTTTCATTTATTGCAGTTTAGCTCAGTTTGTTCCCTACACCACAAATGTCCTCTCTAGTGGCTTTCAAGAAAACAGATGAGTATTTGGGATATTACCAAATGCTTTGTGAAGTTTTGTAGTGTAAATAAAAAATAACATGATGAGTGTGGTAGTATATGCTGGTAATCCCAGACTGAGGCTGTCTGATAGCTTGAGCTTGGGAATTCTGAGCTGTAACGGATCAAGCCAATTGAATGGTCACACTAAGTCTGGTACCAATATGGTAGGGATGGTTTGGGGAGGGATGGTATTATGAGGTTACCTAAGGAGGGATAAAATGACCCAGGTCATAAATGGAGCAGGTCCAAGTTCCTGAGTTGATCAGAGTATCCATTGCAATTCCAGACTGTGTGAAATAAGGAGACCTAGTCTTAAAAAAATAAATCAGTATGCAAATAAAGTCAATGTAGCAAATATATATATGTATATATGTATATAGATAGATAGTTTCTCAAATGAAGGCCTTATGTCTCAAATATATAGAGAACTTTGTCAAATTTATAAGAATATGAACCATTCCCCAATTGATAAATGTTCAAAGGATATGAACAGGCAGTTTTTGGAAGACAAAATCAAAGCTACATGTAGTTGTATGAAAAAAATATTTTAATCATTATTGATTAGAGAAATGCAAATTAAAACAATTTTGAGATACTACCTCATACCTATTAGACTGGTTAAAATGATAGAAGGGGAAATGATAAATGGTGGAGAGAAAGCAGAAAAATTGGACTATTGACAATACACAATTGGTGGAACTGTGAACTGATCCAACTGTTTTGGAGAACAGTCTGGAATTATGCCCAAGGAGTTATAAAACTACATATGCCCTTTGACCTCGTGATACTACTATTCTGTTTCCCAAGATGATCAGGGATAAAGAAGAGCCTATATATTCTAAAATATTTATAGTATCTCTCTTTGTGGTGGCAAAGAACTGGAAATTGAGGGCATGTCCATCAATGGAGGAATAGCTGAAAAAGTTTTGGTATATGATTGTGATGGGATGCTACTATGCTGTAAGAAATGATGAGCAGGTTGATTTTATCTGATTTTGTTTATTTATTTTTCTTTTTGGTGAGGCAATTGGAGTTAAGTGACTTGCCCAGGGTCACACAGCTAGTAAGTGTCAAAATATCTGAGACTGGATTTAAACTCAGGTCCTCATGACTCCAAGGTTGGGGTTCTATCCACTGCACCACCTAGTTGCCCCATGATTTTGTTTTAAATCTACTTATGTATCTATTTATCTATTTTTGTAAGGCAATTAGGGTTAAGTGACTTGCCAAGGGTCAAATTTGAGCAGGTTGATTTTAGAAAAACATGGAAAGACTTGTATGAATAATGAAGAGTGAAATGAATAGAACCAAGAAAATATTGTATATAGTACCAGCAATATTGTTCAAAGAGTAACTGTGAATGACTAAGCTATTTTGAGTTATATGAATATTAAAATCAACTACAAAGGACTTATGTAGGAAGATGCTATTTACCTCCAGAGAAAGAACTGATATATGGAACTATGTATTGTATGGTTTCATGTATGTGTGTATATGTATATGTATACATACATATATATGTATATGTACATTCACACACACATATGGTTTCATGTATATGAAACAGATCTCTCTCTTTCTCTCTCTCCATCTATCCATCCGTCTATGTCTGTGTCAAATGTTGGCTCTCTCTAGTATAGGTTTGGGAGGAAAGGGAAGGAAACAGCTTGGAACTCAAAATGTAGCGAAAAATATAATAAATATAAAAAACCCAACAACAATATGGGTTTAAGTTTTGGCTCTGTTAATTCCCACTATGGACAAATTAACTAACCACACCGAGCCACAGTTTCCACATCTATGAAAGAGGGATAAAGGAATTTTTGCTCTGCCTGCCTCACAGGTTGGTATTTGAGGAAAGTGCTTTGCAAATTATAAAGTTCTAAATAAGTGAAAGTTATCATTATTTTCCTTATAATATTTCTCTCTTTTGTGTTTTTTTATGAAAACAGCTAAGTAATGGCAACAGTCATAAATGCATTATGTAGCTTTGTACATGGGAAGAAAAGACTGTTGGATACCACAGGCATCTTCCACTTTCTTCCTCCTCTCCCTCTCCCCCATGGAGCATGCAGGGACTCTGACGCAGGAGCAGAGAAAGGGGAAGCTGATGAATAAAAGATGAGAGAGGAAAGTAGAGGATCTTGGAACAATTCTTCCTTTGCTGGAGTGTCGCGTATCCAAATGATCACATCGTTAGAGATATGGTAATGACGTCCTGTCACAGCTAAACTCCTACAGCCCTGATCCTCTGTACCATACAATTTAGCACTAATTATCCACTGTTTAGCATTGTTGTCTAATAGTCTAATTTTTTTCAACAAATATTTATTAAACACCTACTATTTTCAGGGCACTATGTTAGGTGTTAGGGGTGTGTGTGTGTGTGTGTGTGTGTGTGTGTGTGTGTGTGAGATGTGTGTGCATATGCATGCATGTGCACATAGAGGGAGGGCTGGAGGGATGGGTATATTAGATACAGCCTCTTCCCTCAAGGAGTGATCATATAATAGTACATATAGGACACTTTACATAAATAGCAACAGCTGAAGAAGGAAGTGGGAGGGAATGAGATCAAAGTCATTGGTGGAGGGGGTTAACCTTGAAAGGCAGCCTGCCTATACTTGGTGTCAAGAACGCTTGGGTCCAAATTCTACCTCAATCACTCCATAGTGTATGTGATCCTGGGAAAGTCTCTTAAACTCACTGACACACCCTCCCTCCACCCCTGCCCTGTTCCCTCATCTATAAAGCAAGAATGAATAATAGCACCTATCTTAAGGGGCTGTTGTAAGGATCCAATGGGATATTAAATTCTTTTAATATTTTAATACTAAATTCTGTAAAATTCTTTGCAGACTTTAAAGTACTATGGTTAGTATGATCATTATTAGAAAATATGCAGGCTTCATCTGAGGAATCAGGGAAAGGAGAATATATATAAAAAGGGAAGTGTTGAAGTATTGGGTGGGAGAAGTGAGGTGCTCACATCAGACAGTCTTGATTTTTTTCAGTGAGGCAAAAGCCAAGGTCTTCTAATGCTCTTTCCTCTCATCCCTGTTTCCTGGCTTCCTTCAAGACTGGGTTCAAATCTCACTTTCTATAAGAGGCCTTTCCTTATCCTTTTCCCTTCTCCTCATTTTTGCTAATGCCTTCCCTCTGAGATTGATCCAATTTATCCTGCACATACTTTGTTTTTATAGAGTTATTTGTATGTTATCTCTTCCATCAGAATGTGTGCTCCATGAGGGCAGGGACCATGTTTATCCTAGCCCCCACCAAACACCTAGGTATTACAGTGGCTAAAGCACTGGGCCTGGAGTCAGAAAGAACCGAGTCAAAACCGCCCTCAGGTACTTACTAGATCTGTGTAACTCTGGGCAAATCACTTAGCCTCTATTTGCCTTAGTTTCCTCATCTGTAAAATGGGGATAATAATAGCAGCTACCTCCCAGCATTGTTGGGAACATCAAATTAGGTAAGAATTGTAAGGCATTTAGCACAGTACCTAGCACATAGTAAGTGCTGCATAAATGTCAGCTATTATTGTTATTGTTGTTTGTGTCTTTGATTTCATCCCTAGCAATTAGCACAGTTCCAGCACTTAGTAGACACTTATAAATGTTTGTTGATGCTGCTGCTGCTGATGAAGAGTCAAGGAGTGAATTTAGGAAGGGGATTGAAAAAGGAGGTAAAAGTCAGCACAGCTGCTATGGGGAATGGCACAAGGGTCAAGGTTACTTTACAGTATATTGTAGTTGTTTCCTGTTCCTTCTTTGAGAAAGTTCAAACATTCTCATCATTTTCACTTTTACCATTTATGGGTGAAGTTCTTAACTTTTTTGGTATCATGGACTGTCTACCCTACCCCTCCTTTGCCAGTTTGGTGAAGCTTGAGTCCCTGGAATAATATTTTTTAATGCGTAGGATTACAAAGAAAGACAATTACATTGAAATCAGTCAATCAATCAATCAATCAATCTATCTATCCATCAATCCATCTATCCATCTATCCATCTATTCATTTATCCATCTATCTTAAAGTCCTACAAGTTCATGGACCCCAGGTTAAGAATCCCTGCCTCAGATTGTTCTCAGGGCTTAGAGGAAGGATGGAGTAGGTGACAGACTTGCACTGCTTGGGATAAGTTTGAGGCCTGGAGAGGAGATAGTATTAATTTATCAGAGGTGGCTGATCATGGAGATCTGTCTGTGAGTTCTCATCCTGGAAGATATTAGAAAAAGCCCTATTTCTCCAAGGGCCATGCCTTCTTTCTGAAAGTACTACTAATGCCTTTCTCTTCTCTGTTTAGTAGTCCTTATTCTGTGCACCTCCCAAAGTGTAGAACTAGACCTCAAGTGTATGGAAGTTAGAAAAGAAGTAGGTTTTTATTTGCTACCCCAAGGCAATTTCCGAGTTAGAAATGTTCAGAAATAGAAGAGCTGATTTAAGAAGTCATGCATTCTTTGTCCCTGGAGCTCATCAAGTAGAGGTTGTACCATCACCTGCTAAGGATTTTAAAAATTGTGGTTTCTTTTATAGCTTTCTTGTTTTTAATTATCTTTATTTCTGAGTTTATTTCTCCCCCTCCACCCCTTACCTAGTGAGCCATTCCTTGAGACAAAATTTTAAAAAGAAAAGGAAAATATTTCAGTTCAGAAGGACACAGAGACATTTTCTTATTACCTGGGTACAAATTCTATTCAAATATTTCCACAATACATTGAAGGAAAGTTTGCTCTAAAGTCTTTGTTTCAAAAAGTCAAAATTTTGTTTCAAAAAGTTAAAAGGCTAATCAGTTTTCAGAGAGCCTGAGGTTAGTAGAGACTAAATAAATGTTTGTTGAATTGAATTCCCAGAGCTTTATTTACCACATATTTTGTGTTTTGCTACAGCATGCTTTGGTATTAAAGAACATTTTTTTCACCCTTTGGTGGGCAAAAACAGGCCATTGAAAAAATATGCAGAATCCCAGCATCATTCCACTATCTTGATCATCAACATTTTAATTAGCATTTATATAGTTCTTTAATAAGAGTTGGAAAATTGCTTTACAAATATTATCCTCACAAAAACTCTGGGAGGTAGGTGTTATTATTATCATCCTCATTTTACAGATAAGATAACTGAGACAGAGTTTAAGTGTGTAGGGTACGTGTGTGCTGTAGGTTGCCCATGTTGGTTATGTGTAACCATATGGGTCTATCCATATGTGGATCACAGGAGGGATATGAGTAGATTTCTTCCCTGCTCACCCTTCTTCCAGGAATACTTTGATTCCTGCCAGGAGGGTAAGTAGGAGATTGGTACCAAAGACTGGACTCTACTCTTCTCAAAGAGAGGAATTACAGGGTTAGAATTATATCTATATGCTCCACTAACTAGGCAACTAGGTGGTACAGTGGATAGTGGAGAGTCTATAGACTGCCCCATATACTTGCCTGTCTGCCCATAATGACTTCTCCCCTTTTCCTCCTAACTCCGCCCAAAAAGACTTTTCCACACATGTTATTTCCAAAGGAAGAACTTAAATCTTTTAGGGATAGAAAATCATTTTAGACCAGGGACCAGGCCAGATTATAAGGAATATTTTACCCCTATAGTCTGTGTTATATCTGCTATGTTTCTTTCATGACTCCTGGTGATGTAGCAGAGTTGTTAGGTCATCCTCCAAAATGTCATCAGATGCCACTTCAGCTGAATGATGGGAATTCAAGACTGGGGAGTGATCCAAAAGAGTGGAAAGGAGTGATGGATGGAAAGAAATCAATTCTGAAAATAACAAGATAAGAGAAAGCTGGAGACATCAACTATAAGGAGATGACTTCTTCCCTATGGGGGAGCAAACAAAAGACTGGGACAGGTTTGGGTTTTCTCTTTTTTTAAATAAAACCTGATGAAAGGAAGTTATTTTTGATTCTTGTGGAATCATGAAAGAAGCTGTTAACAGGACTGCTTGTCTCCTAATATCTGTGAAGGTCTAAGAAAGAAGCACCAGACGCCAAACTCATAATGAGCACTGGTAGCATGCAGAGTGTGCCTGACATGTGAAGGGGGAATTTAGAGGAAAGCAGAAGGACTGAATTCTTTTGATTATTTTAATAATCCCACTGAGAGAGAAATGGAATTAGGTGGAAACAGATAGGCACTGACCTCTTAGGAATTCTCTGGCTCTTAAGTATGAGGCAAAGCACACACTCTTCTAATGTCAATATTGAAGAAAAACTCATTTGTTTTGGGAACCTGGGGTGGATAGGAGGATGCTTAAAAATCTCTTGAAATGAACAGTATTGGCCTTTAATTGAGGTATTCTTCTATTTATCTTCACTAGGTGGATGTTTTTATTGAACTAGGTTGCTTAATCATAAGCTTTAAGTAAGGAAGAGTTCTGCCTAAGAGTAAACACCTTAGCTATATAGAGATTGAGTGCCCATCTTGTTCCTAAGGATAATATTCCCTTCACATTCTGGGATCAGACTAAGTTAAATGAAACATATGGGAAATCTGTACCCCTCAAGATTCAAAGTTTATCTAAGTTCTGTGGATAGTAAACTCCATCTATAAAGGTTATAAAGGAAAAATAGCAAAATGTCTCTTTTGAAGTCAGAACATTTTTAATCAATGCAACCTTGGTTTTCTTCCCAGAAACATCAAAAAGTAGTCAGCAGAATACACCCTTGTTCTTTGTTTGGAGAAGGAAGACCCTGACCCAACCCAGCTCTCAGTCTCTTTTAGGAAACAGTCATAAAAGTGAGGGGTTTATGTTAGTCATTCCCACCCCACCTCATCTCATCCCACCCCACAAACATTTATCAAATACCAGTTATTTGCTAGGCACTAAGCGTAAAAAGAAAAGAATGAAGTATCTTCTGCCATGAAGGAGCTTCTATTCCTATTATGTATGTGTCTGGTTGGGAGAATAGGCTATTTACATGTAGAGGAGGGAATTATGGAGGCAAAGGAGAGATTTGTATGAAGTTCTGAAAGAATGTTTTGGGAAGGGGGCAGCTAGGTGGTGCAGTGGATAGAGCACCAGCCCTGAAGTCAGGAGGTCCTGAGTTCAAATCTGGCCTCAGACCAAACACTTGACACTTACTAGCTGTGTGACTCTGGGCAAGTCACTTAACCCCAGTTGCCTAAATAATAATAATAATAATGTTTTGGGAAGAATAGACCATTTTCAGCTGTGGTGGAGGGAATGGCTGAAATCAGGGAGGGCTACACTAAGGTAGCAACTAAACTGGACCTTGAATGAAGGTAAGATTTGTGAAAGTCAAAAATGAGGAGGTGGTTTATTTCAGAAGGTGGTGGGGATAGTTTGCAAAAATACACAGTGATGTGCAATAGAATGCCAGTCCTGGCTTTTCAAGTTAAATAATTTACCATCAGTTTGGTAGTGACTTTGATATCATTTTTGTGCTCATTGAAGGCAAACATCACAGAAAACATCATGCTAAAAAGCACGGGAGTAAGGACACATCTCTGCTTCATGCCATTGGTGACTGGGAAAGCACAAGAGCATTATTCATTATCCAGAACATGGGCAAGCATGTCTCGTGAAAGTAACAGACGATATTGATGAACTTCTCCAGGCAACCAAATTTTGCCATAATTTTCCACAAGCCCTCCTGACTGACAGTGTCAAAGGTCTTCATTAGATTGATGAACATTGTGTATAGACCTCTGTTCTGCTCTTGGCATTTCTCCTGGAGTTGTCAAGCAGCAAACACCATATTGATTGTTCCTTGGCCCTTTCTGAAGGCACACTGACTCTCAGGTAGACAGTTACCTTCTTACAGGTGAAAGATTAGCCTATTAAGGAGGACTGTGGTAAGACTCTTGCTGGCAATGACCAGGAGAGAACCTCGCCCTGCCCTTACCACCCTGTGGTTGTTGCAGGACTACCTATTTCCCTTTCCTTTCTAGAGATGGACAATGGAAGCATCCTTGAACTCCTGGGAGATAACTTCCTCTTGCCATATAACCCAGAAAATTTCTGTCAGCTTTTGTATGAGTAGTGAATGCCCTGCCTTAAAAGTCTCAACTGGAATAGAATCAGTACCAGATACTTTACCGCATGAGTGGAGCCTAATGCCATTCAAAACCTCCTCTTCAATTGGAAGTTTGGCTAGAGAGGGATTGACTTCAACCTGAGATATCCAGTCAATGGCTTCAGCACTGATTGATGATGGTCTGTTGAGAACACTATAGAAGTATTCCATATAGGAACACTCCATCTTCACATTGGAGGTGGTAGAAAGGGAAGAGTTGAGGATGACCCCAAAGTTTACAAGCTATGTGATCATAGGATTATGTGATTCTAGTTTGAACACCAACTTTGCTGCTTACTACCTCTGTACCTTGGGTCACTATCA
Source organism: Vombatus ursinus (assembly GCF_900497805.2). Taxonomy (NCBI): domain Eukaryota; kingdom Metazoa; phylum Chordata; class Mammalia; order Diprotodontia; family Vombatidae; genus Vombatus; species Vombatus ursinus. Next base: position 9,550,607 of record NW_020948983.1, read on the forward strand.
GAAATAGGAAAGTTTTGAGGAAGGACATCCCTAGAGGACACGATGATGAGTTCAGGTTTTTCCATATCTTATATTTGAGATGCTAGTCAGATATCCAACAGGAGATGTCCAGTAGGTAGTTGGTAATGCAGGGATGGAGCTTATGGGAGAGATATAGGCTGGGCATATAGATTTAGGAGTTATCTGTGTAGAGGCAATAAACTGAAAGGAGCATGTGGGATTACCAAGGAAGAGAGAGGTCAAGGAGGGAAGAGAAGAGGTGATATGTCTCACTTCTAGGGGACATTTATTTTTAAGGAAATGAATAATGCCCCATATCTATTCAAATAAATCTAAAGATTTCAAAACCATCGTACTCTCTAAACCAGTAGTTCTTGGTCTGGGGTCTATCAACTTGACTTTTATGTATTTTTTATAACTGCATTTCAATATAATTGGTTTCCTTTACAATGTTAGGTATTTTTTATTTTCTACATTTAAAAACATTATTCTGAGAAAGCATCTGTAGGTCTTACATGACTGCCAAAGGGGAAAACTGCCCCTCTCTCTAAAAGTTCTATTTAGCTATTCAGATTTTCACAGACTTGCATTTTTGTCTTCCCTTCTTGTAAGGTATGATACAATTTTTGGAATTTCTACTTGGGCCCCATGTTTGGATCTCATATTTGGAAAAAAAATACTTTATTGGGAATTAGGAGACTTGGCTTCTAGACCCAGTTCTGCAGTGGGATATTGGGTAAATCACTTAGGTTTTCAGGGCCTTAGTCCTCTAACATCCTTCTTTTCCATTTTTTTCTCCTATCACCCAAGTTACCCATGGATTCTCATATAGAAATCACATGGCTTTCTTTGCCTAATAATTAATTAAGGACATATTTACAAGAAATGGAAAGATCATTTGGAGTCAGAGAACATGGGCTGACCCATGAATAACCTATTAGGCTGGATAACTACTTGTTGGGTAGAGATTCTTCTCATCTACAGGTTGAACTATAGGGATACTGAGTTCTCTTCCATTTCTCAAATTCAGTGATTCTATTTCGAATACTATTGTTGATACTACCTTGGGCAAGTCAACCTGGGGTGAAGTTTCCTCATCTGTAAAATGAAGGGTTTTATGAATGTAAGATATACGTGTGTGATGACTAATATAGACAAATTGATATTGATATAGATATAGATATGAATATAGATACATGTTGGTATGGGCAGCTAGGTGGCACAGTGGATAGAGCACTGACCCTAGAGGCAGGAGGGACTGAGTTAAAATCCATCCTCTGATACTTACTGTGTGACTCTGGACAAGTCACTCAACCCTGTTTGTCTCAATTTCCTCATCTGTAAAATGAGTTGGAGGTGGAAATGGCAAGCCACTCCAGTATTTTTGCCAAGAAAACCCCAAATGAGGTCACAGAGTTGAATGCTATTGAGATGATTCAACAATAAAACATATTGATATATTGCCAAGCCTGAATGATCTCTCCTCCATTTTCCAAGAGGGGTGTCAGATTAAAATTTTATCTGTCTACTACCACTCACAGATTTCTAGTCTAGGGGTGAATCTGGATTCAGAGTGAAAGTCATTTCCCTCATTACTTTTGGGGATGGGTGGGTAGCACCTGCCAACTTAGCCCTTTCCCATCAAACAGAGATTATAAAATAAACTATCACAAATAGCAAGTAACCCTCTCTGTTGAAGAAAGTAAGAGAGATTGAAGATGTTATATAGATTAGAATATATCAAAGAATATGAGCTTTTCATCTGGGAGAAAGGTAAATGCTTGTTGATTTATGGCAGACAATTTGTGAGGAGGAGAATCTTTAAGGCAACATTTTGTTCTACTGAATCAAATCTTTTTATTGTCATCAAACTGTTAACATAGCAAGAATTAGTCATTGGAAAAATACTATTTATATAAACTTGCTTGTTCTTTTTCATATCATAATCAAGGGCTTCTTTGATATGCATTTAGATTATCCTTAATTATCAGGGTAACCAATGGGCCTCAAACCCATTGGTGAGTTAAGGAGCAGTCTCTCCAAGCATGTAAAGACTTCCACTGGAGGAATGGGCTGATTAGAACAATTTGTTCCGGCAGCGATTAAGGCCATGGCAGCAGGTGCTGTGGAGTGCTTAGAGCTTGATCAGACATAGAAGATGCCTAGGTCATCCACTGCAACCTGGGCCATCACTGGTCGTCTTGACTTTTGTTCTGCCACAGGACTTCAATGACTTTGGAGGAAAGAGTGAGTCTGATGACTGTGCAACTTTGTCTTACTTAAATCCAATTCATGCAGGAGTCAAGACATCACCCCGTGATGCCATTGGTCCTCTTTGAAAACGAAGGACAAACAACAACAACAAAAAGATCATTCTCATGAAAGTTTTGTGGACTTTGGAGGAAGACTATGAGTCAGTAACTATTGATATTTTCTAAATTGCCTTTTGGGGCAATGAAGTATCTGATTTTTTTTTTTGAACGTTGAGAATCCCTCTTCTTTCAGATGCTTTGGGAATCAATTCCTCAAGGCCCTCAAAATATTGTCACCTCAAACACAGACTTCCTCAGTATATTATTGAACTAGTTCTGATGCATTTCCCATTATAGTATTCTTTACTCTCTTTTTTAAACTTCTTTTAGTACATTAAGGATTGTGATATTAGAGCTTAAAGGCGGTGGCTCCTCTTTCACAGATGGAGAAAAGAGACATAATTCTTTACAAGTCATTTTCCATTTTTCCTCTATTCATTGTCTACTTTCTTCTTGTATCCTTAAATGCTCTTGGAATTATTTGGATTGGTTAGATCCTTTGCCAAACTTTCTATAAATTTATTTTTCCTTCCACTGCTTCTCATTGTTTAATCAAATGATACTGTTCATAGCATTCTGCCATCTCAGCTTGGATGATTATTGGCTACATGGCCTGTTTCAAGTTTTTAGCTCTCAGTTTCTTCATCTATGCAATCAAAGAGTTGGATCGTTGCTACGGTCTGTCACAGTTCTAAGTCTAAAATCTAAGATTCTCTCATCCTATTCTATAAGATTTTACAACTGAGTTTATCTTCTAAAATGGTTCTGCCTTGGCTTCCATATTTATCTGCTTCAAAAAGGTACCAGGTATTTACAGGAAATGGACATTTCTAGGCTTTTTTGCCCCAGGGGGAGCTGGGAAGGCATGTGATTTTGTACTGTTTTTCTAAGTTTCCTTAGGAAATGGAAACAGTCTTTGTAGAATCTAGGTTGTTTTCCCCAGCATCTATAAGTATTTGAATAGTTGCAGTTATTTCAATCACTTGCCACATTTTCTTCTCATTTGGTTTTTTTCTTCTGATTTGATATTTGTTTCAATCTTTGCACTAAGAAGTTGGTCTGACTATACTCAGACAGCTATGTATGCAAATTCAGAAATAACTTCTACATCGATAACCAGTCATCTTTTGTCTGTTAAAATATAACCAATTTTTAAAAAAATTTTTTGAGAGGGAGGGCCATGTTATTTGGTTCTTGCCTTCTACAATGACTTCTGATTCTCTCTTTTTAAATTTAGATTTATTTTTATCATTTAACAAAATCCATTTTCTCTCCCATCTTTCTTCCTTCCCCCAATGGAAAATAAACGACAAAATCCTCATAACGAATATGCATTGACAAACAAGACAAATTCCAACATTGTCCTGATCTAAAAGAATATGCCACATTCTACACCCTCAGTCCATCAACTCTCTCTCAGGAGGGGGTTAGCATGCTTTATCATTGGTTCCTGGAACTAATTGGTCATTGTGTTGATCAGAGTTTTTAAGTCTTCAAAAAGTTGTTGTTCACCCAGTTCTGTTCATTTCACTGTGTATTTTTTGGAAGATAAAAAACTTAATTAGCACTGACTGATGGGCAGTTGCCAGGTGACTAGAAACTCCTGGGGACAGCTAGGTAATGAAGTGGGTAGAGGTTGGTGCCTGGAATGAGGAAGACTCTTCTTTGTGAGTTTAAATCTGGACTCAGACACTTAGCAGCTGTGTGACCCTGGGTATATCACTTGCCCCTGTTTGCCTCAGTTACTCATCTGAGAAATTAGCTGGAGAAGGAAATAGCAAACTACGCCAGGATCTTTAACCTAAAAAACTCCAAATGGGGTCACAGAGTCAGACACAACTGAAAAATGACTGAACAAAGCAATTCCTCACTCTGCATTTCCATTCTTTTCTTAAAGAAAGTATTCATGATTTATGAGCACGCAGCTTCTATGTATTCTATATGCTTTTGAGTATTCTAATTTCTTATTATTGAACCATGTTTTCCAATATATTTTTTGCCTTCTTTCTTCTGCCTACTTTTTGCATTTAAGCCTCTGAACACTGAAGTATATGTTGACTTAATTTGGAGGGTCTCATCAAATTCTCTGTAGAATTTCTTTACTGTTATGTATCTTCTTCAACAGATGTTGACCCATAAGCTACAATTATCTTCATGATGGTTTTTTTTTGCCAATGCACATCCTGAGCATTGTAACATAATATAGCCAAGTGTCTCATGAAATATTTCTTGTTGCCTTTGGCTGCCTAATAAAACCAACTCTGCAAACTCCTTTATTTGTCTCTCCCACAAGGACCTATGAGTCTACTTTCTGCTTAACTGTAATGTCCTTTTGTATTTTGGTTTCACTCAGAGAGAGAAAGTCAAGTCTGACATGTCAGTTCCTCCAGCAGCATGTCTGATCAGTTGCTAGACAAGAATCTCACATTTAGTGAACCAACAGTTAAGTTACATGCTAATAGGTGATCTAAAAGCTGATATTTTTAGTGTGGCTTTGTCTCTATCCATTCACGGTCACCATTATTGCAGAAACAGAAAGGGCCTGCATAGGATTGAGGGCCATTTTGTAATTTTCTTTGTTTTGTGGGTTTCCATAACCAAATGATTTATTATCAAATGATCAGTCTCGGGAATGAATCTGTCCACACAACCAGGCTGAACCTTGGACAGCAGCCATAGTCTACTGTCTAGATCATTCCAAAGCCTTTCCAAAATGGTAGAGCCTTCCTAAGTTAGATGGTGCAGTGGATAGAGTATAGGTCTGAGGCAAGATTTGAGTTCAAATCCAACTTTAGATACTTATTAGCCATGTAACCTTGCATAAGTCACCCTCCTTTCCCTCTGTTTGCCTCCATTCCCTCATCTGTAATAATAATAGGAGATAACAATTGCCCCTACTTCCCAGGGATGTTGTGAGGGTCAAATAAGATAATATTTTTCAAAACACTTAATAGAGTGTCTAGCCCATGCTAAGTACTAGATAAATGCTATTATTATTATTTATTACAATAATCCTAATTCATTTATGTGACAAGATGAGGTATTGGAGTAGGTTTTCAAGGTTAGTGATTGAATGCAAGTATTATTTTACCTACTTTACAAATGAGCAACTTGAGGCTCAGGGAGATGAAATATTTTGTCCTCATGCTATCTCTCTCTACTTTATCATACTGCTGAAAAACTGCATGTCTGAGAAATACATAACAGCTTTGTAAGACAGTGCGAAAAGCAGGCACTGCTTTCAACCGGTTGCTAGCAGCTAGTTCTCACCTGAGAATAAATTATTGAGGAAATAAATACTATTAGTAGTCTGGCAAAAAATGAAGTGTTAGATCTGCATCTGGAAAAAAAAGTAAGGGAGAGTCTCAGAGAAGAGTTTCTACCCGCTCATTTTTTGTTGTTCAGTTGTTTTCCAGTTGTGTCTGACTTTTTTGTGACCCAATTTGGGGTTTTCTTGGCAAAGATATTGGAGTATCTTGCCGTTTCCTTCTCTAACTCATTTGTCAGATGAGGAAACTGAGACAGATAGGGTTAAATGATATGCCCAAGGGTCACACAGTAAGTGTTTTAGGTCAAATTTGGAGTCAGGAAAATGAGTCTTCCTGACTCCAGGTCCTATACTCTAACTTCCCAATTTTACATGGGGTCAGACAGAGATGAGCTGAGAGGCAAGAGGTTACTGCAGAAATGGAACTGTGTAACAAAGAGTTTTTAGAAACTTCTGCTCAAAGCTCACAGAGTCCATTGTCTGATCCTTCTATAAAGAAATTAGGGAAATCTAGTAGAAAGGGCCCTGGTCTGGAAGTCAAGACCCTGAGGTTGCAGTTCTGGTTCTGCCACTATCTTGCTGTGTGATCATGGGCAAATCGCTTTCCCTTTCTGTGTTCTAGGTTCCTTGTGTGTAATATGAGGGGCAAGGACTAGGTGATCTCCAAGGTCCTATTCTATTCTTGCATGCTAGGAATCTGTGGTGAGAGACTTGCAGGATTTGGGCATCTATTTTGTCTTTCTAGTCTTGTTGCTGTTTTTTTTTTTTCCTGGAGAAATCCTCTATGGACTAGCATATTACTCCAGTTAATTAATTTGAGTAAATTAACCTCACCATTTACATTTTTAGCACTGCATCAGAGCTAGTAACATTCTTAATATTTGCAAAATTTCCCTGAAGTGTTTTGAACAAATAGAAACTCTAGCACCAATTTCTCATTCATATTTTGGTCTTTAGGAGAAATGCAAAGATGTACCTGACACTTTCAAGTTAGGTCCTTATGTCATCAATTCATCAATTTAACAAACTTTTAAAAACTTACTGTAATCATAGTAAGACTCTGACCTCTCTAGTCCTGGATATCATGCCTTTCCATACTACCTAATAATTTATTAATTTTTTTTGTTTTCATATCACACTATAAATAAATATTGAGCTTGCAGTTCCCCAGACATTCTAGGTCTTCAGATTAGTTGCTATCCTGCCATACCTGATTTGTTCTGTGAAGTTTAGATTCAGTCAAAGAACCGCACTTGAGGACCTAAAGGGCCACGTATGGCCTTAAGGCCACAGGTTCCCTACCCCTCTTATAGGGAGAGGTACAAAGGTAAATGAGATATTGCTTCTGCTCTTAAGGAACTTATAACTTAGATGGGAGAGATACATGGAAATTGATCAACATAATATTGATTTGATTTCAGTAATCACATGATAAAAACAATAAAGTGTTATGAGATCAGATAAAGAAGGAAGACTCATTAAGGAATGGATGGATCTGAATTATAATATCCAACTCCTCTGTAACTTAGAGAATTGATTGGAGGACAGAGAAATTAAAAGACTTGACCATGGTCACATGCTTCATACATGTCAGAGGAAGTACTTGAATTCAGGTCTTCCTGACTCCAAGGCCAGGCCTCTATCCACTGCAACAAGCTGCCTCTACTATTAAGGTTGTAGAGAGGAAAAATAAGATAAGCTGTAGATAACTGATTTTGATCATTTGCAATGAGTAAAGGCAGGGGAGAGCTGTGCTGAGTGGGGAACCAAAAACCTTCCTAAATACTTTCCGGTGATATTGGTATTTTGAATAATTCATACACAATTATCTTTGAAATAAGAGACCCAGGCTTTGAGGAGTCCCTTCCAATCCTCTCGCTAGAGAAAATGTGTGCATTTAGCAGATGGGAGGAGAGAATCTGGCATCATCAGTGTCTGTCTTTAAGCAGCTCTTTGTGTAGACAAATATTAAGCACATGCAAAATTTAGGCACAAAGAAGAGAATGATGTGCCATTAAAAGATATCTGTTCGGCCCATGGGAGAGTCTTATGTTTCAGCTGCAATAGAAATTTGAAAAGGCAATGCTGATGTCTTTGGTGCCCTTCCTTTTGGAGTTTAAGTTCATTTGTTTACTTAAAAAATTCACTAAAGCAGCTGATTTCATAAACAAATCTACATTTCACTTTCCATTCTCATCATCATCACTGAATTTATTGAAAGCCTGTAAACCAAAAGGTACTGGTAGTAAAAGGAGAAGCAATTTGTTAGAGAAGAAAGGATGCCATGCACAGGTTGGAAGACTGGGATTTTAGTCCCAGCTTGCGTTCATCCTTCACTAGCTGCATTAACCCAGACAGGTTATTTGACTGCTCTATGCTTTAGTGTCTTCATCTGTAAATGGAAATCATAATCTTTACTAGACTGTCACTAGGAGTTGTTGTGTGAGAATATATGAGCTAATGAACATGAAAGCATTTTGAAAAATAAAAACGTGGGTCAAATCCAAAAAGATGAAATTTAATACGGTGTTAAATGTAAAGTCTTAAACTTAGAGCAAAAACAAACCCCAAAAAACAACTTCACAAGTAAGATGGTAGGATAGGTATGCCCAGATAGCAATTAATCTGAAGACCTGGAATGTTTGGAGGACTGCAAGCTCAATGTTTATCAATAATGTGATATGGAAACACCCCCAAAATTAGTACATTACTAGGCAGAGTGGAAAGACATGATATCCAGGACTAGAGAGGCCATAGTGCTATTATATTCTCCCTTGATCAGATCACATTTGGAATTTTGTGTTTAGGTCTTAGTGAAAGGTTTTAGGAAGAACATTGGCAATCTGGAAATGTCTAGAGAAGAGAAGAATGATGTTAGAGATTGGAATTATGCTATATGAAGACAGTTGGAAAGAACTAGAAACATTTAACCTCAAAAAGAGAATGACTGAGTGGGATGTATGTGATAGCTGTCCTTAAGTAATTGGAGGGCTTTCATGTGGAAAAGGGATAAAACTTATTCTCTCATTGACCACAGAAGGCAGAACTACTAACAATGAATAGAAGTAGCCAAAAGGCAAATTTAGGCTTGAGGCAAGGGGAAAATAACCACTTTCCTAGTAGTTAGAGCAATTCAGAAGAAGAATGGACTGGCTTGGGAGGTAAGGGTTCCTTCTTCTCTGGAGGTCTTTAAACACATTTCCTAGATGACTAAAATGACTAATTGGTGAGTATGGTATAAGGGGATTCTTGTTCTCATATGGCCTGGACTAGATCACCTCAGAGGGCCCTTCTAACTCTGATTCTGAGATTCTGAAATTAATAGATATTTATATTATTTTTAAACAGGTGTCTAGACATAGATGTTCTATCATGAAAACTGGAATTTGAACTGCTATTTTTACATAAACAGCTGACATTTTATCTTGTCAAAGGAGATTGAGTCCTCTCTGTAAAAGTGAATTTAACCATATGCAAGCATTTTCTTATTAACTGCATGTAAACATTTTTCAAAAAACAAGTGCTAGAGATGAATGGAAGCCTCTGAGATTCAATTACCCTTCCTGGCCAGAGCTAGGGGGAGACTGAGGAAGTTGCTTACTTGTTTAAGAGCATGGGGGAGAACAGAGAGTGGCAGAGTCCTTCTGGATGGGCTGTTCTTTCTGTCCAGGGCTGGTCCATGGCTCAGGTTCTACCTGGATTAGTTCCTATATACATCATTTCTCTTAGATACCATCAGCTCCTCTCTGCAGCTAAGCAGGCAGTGAGAGGTCGAGACAATGGCTCTCATTGCGAAGTTAGAGAACCTTTGGTCTGAATCCTAGCTATGGCATTTAGTATTTGTACAACTTAGAAAAAAATCACTTTCCTTCTCTGAGCTTCAGTCAAATGAGAACAGCAATGAAACAAAGGGCTTTGGCCATATGGTCTCCGAGATCCTTTCCAGCTTTTCTAAATACTATGATTTCCCTACCTATGACCCTTGTCAGCAAATAAATAGGCATTTATTAACCTACTATGTGCTAGGAATTATGCCAAGTAATGGACACACACACACACGCACACAGCAAAAACATTCCCTGCCCTAAAGGACCTCACATTATAATGGGGGAGAAAACATGAAAATAACTAGGTACATGCAAGATATATGCAATGTGGATAGGAGGTAAGCTCAGAGGACAAGGCACTCAAAGCTGGGGGGGGTGGGGGCTGGAAAGGTTTCCTGCAAAAATATGCATTTGAGTTGAGTTTTAAAGGAAGTCAGGAAGACTAAGAGGCAGAGGCAAGTATAGAGAATGCTTCAGGCATGAGAGACAGCCAATGTGAAAAGTTGGAGACAGGAAATGGAGGACTGTGTGGAGTGAGTACTAAGGGGGCCAGGGGAGCTGGATCCTAGAGTCTATGGGGGGAGGAAAATGGGAGAAGCTAGAAAGGTAGGAAAGGGCCAAGTTGTGAAGAGCTTTAAGCATCAGCCAAAGGACTTTGTTTTGGATTCTGGAGGTAATAGGGAGCTACAGAAGTTTACTGAATAGGGACTAACATAATCAGACATACGTTTTAGGAAAATCATCTTGGCATCTGAGTGTAGGATGGATTGGAGTGGGGAGAAACTCGAGGCAAGGAGATAAATTAGAAGGCTAGTATTTTCATGAATGGAGAGAACATATACACATATGCATATGTATACACTCAAGTGTATATATACATCTACTGCTCATGTTATTGCAATATATGTGCAATATCTCTCGTACATGTTATATGTGTGTATGCATATATATATACATACGCACATGTTTGCACACATATATACATACATGTGCAAGAGACACTGTGAATTCAGAAATGATAAGACTTGGAAATGTATGGGGAATCGGAGTGAGAATTCAAGGATGACACCATAGTAGCAATCTAGGGTGTCTTGGAGGTTATCAATGACTGTTGAGGGTGAATGGATTTCTTTGTGAATTGAAGAAAGTTGTTCCTGTCCCCCAGCTTTAGTCAATTCATGATTATCTACATGAATAGGGAAAGGCAGTTGGGTGGAGAATTAAAATCTATGAATAATCAAATTATACTTTGGCTTTAGACCTTAATTATTTGATTATTTAATAATATCTACAGAGGTAGCACATAGAGGTAACTCTGGGTTTTCAAAGGCTATGCTGTACCAGTAGAATATGAGTTCCTATGGGTCTGGGGTGGGGAACCTGTGGCCTCGAGGCCACATGTGGCCCTCTAGGTCCTCAAGTATGGCCTTTTGGCTTAATCTAAATTCACAGAACAGATCCCCTTAATAAAATAATTTGTTCTGTAAAACTTAGATTCAGTCAAAAAGCCACACCCAAGTACCTAGAAGGCCACACCCCTGCTGTAGGTTCTGCTAGAGAAAGCCTTTGATCACTGGTCTAATAATTACCTGAAGGTTTGTTATCTAAGGACCAGCTCAACTAATTTTGAAGAGGCTCATTCACAGATTGGCACAAGGTGATGAATTTTTCAGATGATGGCTCTCAAAGACTTTCTCCTTAGTCACAGGGGAGTTGCATCTGTGTCAGAGAAGGAGTAGTCATACCAGAGAAATCACAGGTGGTTGGCTTTTATAATCTTTAGGCTCTTTGATGCAATTGATTACCCCGCCTTAGCATGTTTTATTGAGGGAAATATTATAGTTGACTTTCCCTGATCCCACTCTCTAGGACACAGGGGTAGATAGCCCACAACCTAGGAATATCTAGGCTCCTGCCTAGGAGGCTGTCTTGGCATTAAACAATATGCTGCTACCTCACAGATCATTGTGAGTTGACTCCCTAATCTATTGGATCTTGTTGACTTTGACACAATGTCTGTTAGGTTTGTCATGCTGAGAGGTTTCCAGGAAGGAATTTGACAATGTAATGGTGCCTAGTAACTGTCCATCATTCATCTTCCTTTACTGGGGACACCTGAATACTGTCTTTGCCAGCATCATTCAGAGCAACCTGTGATGGGAATTTTTCTCTGGTTCTTCTCCCTTCTTTCAGCAAACTCGATAATTGAGTTTGAGAGGGCTATAAAACACTCAGCTGACAGGTGGCCTTTGCGGTTCCCATCCAACATCACTGGTGGCAGATGGTTTCTGAGATCTATTGCTGCCAGTTAAGATGACATTAAGTGCCAAGCTCTGAGGACTGGACATAAATGGATTGGTGATGATATGCTCTTAGCTCTTTTGATCAAGGACTAGCTTCCACAGGGAAAATAGAATTGATGTGTTTGTGGGCTCACGTGCTCCTTATTTCAATACCTTTGTAGCTGAAACTTTAAGCCCAAGTGGTTACAGCTTGGTTCCCAGAATTTCACCTATAATAATGCTTATGGGCAACATGAATCACTCTTCAGAGAAGGCTCATAGGTAAGATTTTCCCCCACTGAGGTATGGAATAGTGATGGTGTTGGCTATGTTGCTTATGAGAAAGTTGGGAATCTAGCAGACTGCAAACTCCCCAAAGTCAGGGAATAAATCTCATTTCTTCTTTTATATCCTTCACAATTTGGAACATTTGGGAGAATGTTTATAGATTCTTATTGTCTTGGTTATGTGGTGCTAAGCAGTAAAAATTAGTAGAAAAGGTTGAGTACTTCGGACATGTTGAAGCTAGAGAAGTTCTCTAAGTACAGTTGACTATATTGCCTCATTTTCTCCTTTTGTGAAACATTAGTGACTGGGCTGATTTTTTGCTTGGTCATGGAAGTTATGCAATAGTTAGTGGAATGAGTGAATTAAGTGTATAAGGAAAGATTTTAAAGGTGTTTATTAGGTTCCGGGCACTGTACTAATTGCTAGGGATGCAAATATAATCAATCATCCAAGCAGCATTTATTAATGGTTGCTATGTGCCAGGTCCCAGCCCTCAAAGAATTTATTTTCTAAAAGGGGGAGATGACATATAAATGGGAACGGTAGCCAAGGGAGGGTGAAGTAATAAGGAAGGTGAACAGAACCAAGGGTAATCTAATGATACAGCTTTTCCAGAATCATTTCCAGAATCAAGTATTGATTTGATTACTTTTCCAAGAATGAGAGGTGGAAAAGGAAGGGGGCGTATAAAGAGATGCATTGGGTGACATGGGAAGACTATGGTGTTTTCACTAATTAGTATGGACCTAGCATGGGGCCATGTTTTCCAGCTAGAAGGGTACATGGCAGAAGTGGCTATTAGACTTAGTATCCAATCAAACAGATTCAACAATTCGAATACATTAGGTATTTTCTATGTGCAAAGCACTAAGGTAGGTGCTGAGATGAAAGGATGTATGAAGATACTGTCTCTGACTCCAAGGAACTTATAATGTAACTGGGTTGGGGGCAGGGAAGATAGATAAGATAGGGACATAAATGCCTATTATATAAGGATGAATGAAGTAAGCGGAAAGGAGAGGTACATCATGCTATTAGAAATTAGAGAATGGAGATATCACTTCCAACCAAGGGTTCAAAGCACCTGAATTAAACCTTGAAGGACAGAAGGAGATTTCAATAAACAGAGGGTTTTATGTGTGTGTGTGTGTGTGTGTGTGTGTGTGTGTGTGTGTGTGTGTGT
>NW_020948983.1:9563776-9577868 GCF_900497805.2 Vombatus ursinus
TGTGTGTGTGTGTGTGTGTGTGTGTGTGTGTGTGTGTGTGTGTGTGTGTTTGAAATACATTCCATCCATGGGAGACTGAAAGCAAAGGCATAATTGAAGAAGACAGAATGAGAATGTAAGACAGTGAACTGTCCAGTTTGTCTGGAATTCCAGTTATGTATTTCCAACTATTTCCTCCATCTAGATGTTTAGCTGAATCTTCAAATACAACATGTCCAAAAGAGAACTCATCATCTTTCTTCCAAAATCTACCTTTCCTTCTAGTCTTTTGATTTGGCTGTTTCCATTAATGGCATTCTGGTTTTCCCAGTTAGGCATGAAACCTCAGAATTCTCTTTGAATCTTTTCCCTCACATCCAATAAGTTGTAGTTTCTTTTGCAATTTCTCTAAAATTCATGGCGGCCTTTCCACACTGACAACCACCATCCTAGCCTCAGGCCCTCCTTACTTCTTGAACTATGTTAATTGCCTCCCAGTTGCTTAGTTTTTCTGTTTCTGGTCTCTTCCTGCTTAAATATATCCTTCATACTGCTGCCAAAGTAGTCTTCCTAAGGTAACTGATTATGTCAATCCCTTGCTGCCAAACCTTCATTGACCATCTCATAAAGAATAAACTTATCTTGTATTCAAGGCCGTTTTCAACCTAGGTTCAAACAGATTTTATAAAAATTCAGCATGATGTAATTTGCTTTGCAAATTTGAAAGTCATTCCATATTGTGCCCTGTGTCAATTCATGAAATCATAGACTCAGAGAACAGTACAACTGGAAAAATTCTTTTTAATTTTTTTTTTTTTTTTTGCTGAGGCAATCAGGAATTCAGTGATTTGCCCAGGGTCACAAAGCTAGTAAGTGTCAAGTGTCTCAAGTTGGATTTGAACTCATGTTCTCCTGACTCCAAGGCCAGATCTCTATCCACTACACCATCTAGCTGCCCCTGGAAAAAAGTCTTTAAAAATCACTTAGCCATATCCATGCACTTTACAGAAGAAGAAAATGAAGGCCAGAGTAAGAACTTCCTTCCTTGGTTTTCAAGGTTTTCTATAATCTTATACCACCCTACCTAGTTAGGTGGCACTGTGGATAGAAAGCTGGACCTGGAGTCAGAAAGACTTCTGTTCAGATCTAGTCTCAGACTCTCACTGACTGTGTGACTCTGGGAAAGTCATTATAGTTAAATTTGTCTCTGTTTTCCCCCTCAGTAAAATGGGGATAATAATAGCACCTATCTATGAGGGTTGTTGTGAGGATAAAATGAGATGATATTTCAAAGCACTTTGCAAACTTCAAAGTGCTATAAAATGATAGCTGTATTATGTATTATAGGGTCAGCTAGGTGGCACAGTGCTGGGCTTGGAATCAGGAAGACTCATCTTCATGAGTTCAAGACTAGCCTCAGACACTTACTAGCTGTGTGACCCTAGGTAAGTCACTTAATCTGTTTGCCTCAGTTTTCTCATCTGTAAAATGAGCTGGAGAATGAAATGGCAATCCACTCTAGTATCTTTGCCAAGAAAACCTCAAATGGAGTTACAAAGAGTCAGACACAACTGAAATGACTCCACAACACTACATTATATTATAATTATTTATTATACTCCACCCTGATAAACACTATTCACTGCAAAAATAGCATCCTTACTATTCTTCAAACACTCCATCCTTAGTGTCTTGTTACATGGCATGACCACTCTCTTCTTGGACAACCTCAGTAATAGCCACAGTAGGAACACCTCCAGAGCTGGGCATCCAGAGCGATAAAGGACCTTGAAATCATTCCATTTGAGGATCAGTGAAAGGCACTAAGGATGCTTAACCTGGAGAAGAGAAGACTTGTGTTGAGGGGAAGGTATGATAACTGTCTTGCAGCATCAGAAAAAGCTGTGATATGGAAGAGGGGTTAGAGTTATTCTGAGTGGCTCCAGAAGAAAGCACTAGGAGTAATAGGTGAGAGTTTCAGAGAAACAGATTTCAGACACGTGTAAAAAAATTCCTCACCATTAGAACTGTCCTGAGAGGGAATAAGATGCCTTAGTGGTAGTGAGTCACTTGTTCTTGGAAGCCTTTAAGCAAAGATTAAAGGTGAAAGGTGAGCCTGACCATTTGTTAGGTCTGCTATAGAAGGGATTCTTGTTGGGTTTGGTTTGGACTAGATGGGCTTGGAGGTACCAGGGAGGCTGTAGTTCTGGGAAAGGAAACAGATGTGGATATTATTGAGCTATTGGTAAGATTTGCACCCCAAGTCATTGCCAATCTGCAGGGGACATTTAGAGGGCATTAATTAGTAGTCAAATGTTGGTATATTGTGGATTGCAAGAGTGTGGATAGAGAGACAGTGGTTGGGGTGTAGCAAGGGAGTAGTGAGGGAGATTGTTGGGCCAGTAGGAAGTTTGAGAGTCTGGGGCAGTGAAGTTTTGGAGATGGTATGAGAGTAGAAAAAACACATACTTGGAAGGGGGGAAGGAAACCAGCATTTATTAAGCACCTCCTATGTGCCTGACACTGTACTAAGAGCTTTACAATTATTATCTTGTTTGGTCTTCACAACAACCCTGGAAGAGAAGTGCTATTATTATCCCCGTTTTATAGTTGAGGAAACTGAGGCACACAGATGTCAAATGACTTGCCCAGGATTACACAGCCAGTAAATGTATGAGGCTGGATTTGAACTCAGGTCTTCCTGATTCCAGTTTCAGGTCTCTACATCATCTCACTAAAAGAGAATCTAGGGGCTGGAAACTTGAGCCTATACAACCTGGCCTCTTCCCACATTTCCAATTTTCTTACACATTATTCACTTCCTCATACTCTGTGTTCTAGCCATATCATACTGTTTGCTGTTCCACACACAGGTCACTCTATTTCCTAACTCCTCATCTTTGACTCTTGATCTCTGGTTTCTTTAAAGATTCAGCTAAAGCTCTCTGCAGGAGGCTTTTTTGCACCCCATCCCCCAGCTACTAGTTCCCTGTCTCCACATTACCTTGTATTCATTTGACATACATTGTGTATGTGACTGTCTACCCATCCTCATTGGAATTTTGTTCCTTGACATCAGGGACTGTTTGACTTTTATTTTTGTATGGCCAGTGTTTATATATGACATATAGTAACTACTTAATAAATGCTTATTGATGGATTGATTGGGAGTGGTTTGAGTGAAGTGAATAAACAGAATGGTCAAGAGGAAACTTTAAGTGTCAAGAGGCAACATAGTCTAAATTATAGGCTCAACTGAGGTTACCTATAGTATAGGTTCCTCTTTGCAAAGAAGTGCATCTGCAGATGAGAGGTATGCACCAATTAAATGAACCAGTCCACCTGCCATAACATGGAGGAGATCCCCTGCTCTCCCATCACTATGAGGGTGCTAGTAAGAGGTGCTGCAGAGATAGCAGCAATAGATCTAGAAACCAGTGGGTGCTTCCTGACAAATACCGGCTTAATAGAATCAGTCAGCACATTAATTTCTAGTGCCCAATAGGAAAGCCTCCTGAGTAGGGCGACCAGGATGGGGAATGGCTTCAAGATCATATTCTTTAAGGATCAGTTGAAGGAAGCAGATGTTTACCCTGGAGAAGAGAACATCTATTATGAGAGATATGTTAGCTGGCTTCAAATATTTGAGAAATGTCATGTAGAAGAAGGATTATTGGACTTGTTTTGCTTGGTTCCAGAAGGCAGAATTTAGAAGCTCATAAATGTTTGATTAGGATATTCTCTGTCTTTATTGAGTATCTATTGCACTTTTGTTTGATGCTGTACGGGGCTACTAGGCTGGGAGATTCATTTAATAAACTATTCTAGAGTCTCAACTATGAAGAAAGTAAGGTAAGATAAAAAGTGACACACTTTTTGCTCTTAGCAGGCTTACATTCTACATTCTACAAAGCTGAACTTTAATACCTCCTTTGTTACTAGCACACTGAAGTCTATGGCCCTTTCTAAGAATAACATTTTTTAATTCACAAAACAAAATACATAAGATTACAAAGGTGGTCAATTATATTGAAATATAATTTATTTATTTATTCAGCTATCTATCTATCATTTATCTACAGAGTGTCCTGTAGTTTAAAGCTATTAAAGTTAAGCTATAAAGGCTTTTATGCTATTATTAATAGCTCTCAAATTAAAGTTTAAAACTGCACTAAGACTTTTGGGACACCCTGTATATATAAACCAGTTTTATAGACCCCAGTTTAAAAAGCCCTGGCTTAGGGGGAGGCCTTTAGCATGTTGGCAGATCCTCTATGGAAGCTCTATAGGAAAATGGGATCAAGAATTTCACAGGATAGGAAAGCATGGGAAGGTTTGCAATTGATACCAATGGAAAAAGAATTCCCAGTTACAAGTTCACTGATCTGTTAAAGTACCTTTCCCTAACTGATTCATTCATATTATTCTTGTAAGTTTAATTTTCTCAGTAGACTATAAGCTCCTAGGGGGCAGAGCCTACATCTTTTCCATCTGTTTTGCTTTGTAGCCCCTAGCATAAGGTAGATATAGCACATGTGCTTCATAAATATCTGATTGATTGAGGAAGAACAAGACTTAATGCTCCCTCACTACTTGAAATTCACTCACTTAAATTAAAACATTCAATCTTCCAATTCCTTTGCTTAATTAGGGCTTGAAGACCAATCAATGCATGATTTCAAAGGTTCTCAGCAGTGCCAAGAACAACTAGTTCTTTCGAGAGTGACTACAAAGCACTGTTTAGGTGTTTAATTGATCTTTCACAGATTCTAAAGTGAAATGTGGCAAAGAGTTTGACACATTTCTTTGGAGAAGATAATTCTTTGAAGAGCTTATCCATTTTGTCTAATGATTTTCTTTGAAACTCTATGAAAATGAGCCCTGGCATCCTCTTTCCCCAAGTTTTCCACTCACAGCTCATAAGTATCACCATTTGCTCACTCACTAGTGGGTGTCAATGTCAAGGCACTATACTGAGATTTTGCAGGTGTGTGTGGGAGAGTGTCTGGATATACACTGGTACTTGTCCTGGGAGGGGATGTCTGTGTTCTGTTTTTGAAGACTGCCTTTTTATTATACACCTTTTTTGGTTGTCTGATTAAAGAAATATAGATTGCACTGTCATCTCACATAGGCCATGTGGTTTTTTTCCTCCCTTTCTCTCCAGTGGTAAAACTGATTCCAGGTGGCATAATGAAAATTTCCAAACCCTACTGCAAATGCGAATCTTACAGAATATTATAATATAATATAAACATAGAATTTTAGAGTTGAGAGGGACCTTCCAAAAATTATTTCATCTAACACTCTCACTGTACAGATCAGGAAACTGAAACAGGTGCAGTGGTGAAATGAGCTACCCAGCATCACAGTAATAGATAGCCAAGCTAGAACTAGACCTCAAGTATCCTGACAAATGCCCTGAGTGATTTTTTAAAAATAATTTATTTTTAGTTTTCAACATTCACTTCCATAAGATTTTGAGTTTTAAATTTTCTTCCCCTCCCTTTCCTCCCCCCTCCACAAGATGGCACATAATCTGATATAGGCTCTACTTAAACATTCATATTAAGCATATTTTCACATTAGATATGATGTATAGAAGAATTAGAACAAATAAGAGGAACCACAGGAAATAAACAAACAAAACAAAACAACAGAAGAAAAGGAGAACAAACAGTATGCTTCTATCTGCATTCAGACTCCATGGTTCTTTTTCTGGGTGGGGATAGCATTTTCCATCATGAGTCTTTTGGAGTTGTCTTAGATCCTTACATTGCTGAGAAGAGCTAAGTCTATCAAAGTCAGTCATGGTACAGTGTTGCTGTTACTGTGTAAAACTCCAGGTTCTGCTCATTTCACTCAGCATCAGTTCGTACAAGTCTTTCCAGCTTTTTCTGAAGTCCACCTGCTCATCATTTCTTAAAGCACAATAGTATTCCATTACATTCATAAACCACAACTTGTTCAGTCATTCCCCAACTGATAGACATCTCTTCAATTTTCAGTTCTCTGCCACTACACAAAAAGCTGCTGTAAATATATTTGCACATGTGGATCCTTTCCCCATTTTTATGCTCTCTTTGGGATCTGAGTGAATTTTCAATGACTCACTGATATGGAAAGCTTTTGCTTTCCAAAGCCTTTGTCTAGTCAATCTGAAGATCAAATACTAAATAGAAGACTGAAACATTAAATAGACTCAAAGAGACACAGGTGTTGGTGAGTTCTTGGCAAGATTTCCACCCCTAGTCATCACTTTTTCATGGCAAGGTATTAAAGAGCATTATTAAGTGGTGAAAGGACTGATATATTGTGAAGGACAAGAGTATGACCCAATGGGGTAGAAGTTGTTGTGAGTATTCTGGTATGCTTTTCAGTAAAGAAGTAATGATGATTGTTTTCTTCTGTTAAAATGTAAGCTCCCTGAGGGCAGAGCATCTCTTACTTGTATTTGTATCTCTGCCACTTAGTGCAATGCTTGGCACATACTTAACTATTCAATAAATGCTTTTTAATTTCATCATTCATTGATGACAATCCTATTGGGCCTTTAAGTCTTGCAAAGTTCTTTACCTGTCATGTCATGTGATCCTTACAACAAGCTTTTAAGGCAGCTGTTATTATTGTCCTCATTTTACAGATGAGGGAACTGAGAATCAGAGTGCTTAAGTACTTTGCTTAGGGTCATACAATTAATAAATTTCTGAAATAGGATTGTTATCCAGCTCTTTCTGTATCAAAATCCAGTGCTCTATCCACTATATCACACTGCTCTGTATAAATTGTCCTAGCATAAGGTGTTTATAGCAAATAATTCAGCACTCATATGCTGTTTTATATCCAAAAAATCCAGTCCATCAAGCATTTATTAGGACTTACTGTTCTAGGCTCTGAGGATAAGAAATGATACTCAAAAGCAAAAGCTGTCCTTGCTCTCAAGGAGATTGCATTCTATTGTACTGTGTTATTTCATATATCATTTTGTTTTAGGGGCAGCTAGGTGGTACAGTGGATAGAGCACTGACTTTGGAGTCAGGAGGACCTGAGTTCACATCCAGCTTCAGACACTTGGCACTTATTAGCTGTGTGACCCTGGGCAAGTCTCTTAACCCCAATTGCCAAAGCAAAAAAAATAAATAAATAAAAGCATATATTATTTTGTTCATTTCAGTTAGATTGTAAGCCCAAGAAAGGCAGGGTCTCTCACTTAGAATTTCCTGGGGCAGCCAGGTGGCCCAATGGATAGAGTGAGTATTTGACTGGGAATTAGGAAAATATGAGTTCAAATTCAGCCTCAGATGCCAGCTGCATGATCCTGGGCAAGTCAGTTAACCTCTCTGTTTCCTCATCTGCAAAATGGGGATCAAATAAGACATAGTATGTAGAATGCTTTTTGAAATTTGAAGCACTATAGAAATGCTAATTATATCATCTTTGGATTCATCTGGACTAGTACTGGATAGGGCATTTACTAAATATTTACTTGTTTATTGTTTGATTTGCATGCCCACATTAATGGATTGGAATTTCAGGGGGGCTAGGAGAGAGCAGAGGACTCTTCGATTCGACACAAATTTCTCCAAATTGGTCAGATTATGAGAAAAATAAAAATCAGAATAGTCAAGGATTTCTTCAATATTGCTTTTTCTGTCTAAATGGGAGTCAACACTTTAGGGCTACTGACTGGGTTTATGTATCCCGTCTCTGAGTAATGAGCAGTGGGTAATGTTTGTCTTGTTCTCAGACCTCCAAGCACTGTCATTTGGCTCTCATCAGCATTTCCTCTTGAGATCCAGTTTCTTGCTATTTTTGCTGCATATCTTGTCTACTACTTAAGAGTCAATGGTCAATAAACATTTATTAAATGCCACTGTGTGCTTGGCAATGTGCTAAGTGTTGAGGAGATAATACGAAAAGGCGCATTTTTCTTTGGTGAGAGTTTTAGATATTCTCACAGCTGTTGAAATAATCTGAGTTTGAGGTTTTCTTCAATAAGATTAGTTTCTCCAGTGTGTGTGTGTGTGTGTGTGTAAATATATGTACTTAGAGCCCCTGCAGACTCTGCCCATATCTTGTTACAGCAGCCTAGCACATCTCAGTGCATCCTGCCTTGGGATTAATGAGAGAACAGCTTTTCAGAGACACATGTCAGTGTTTTG
Source organism: Vombatus ursinus (assembly GCF_900497805.2). Lineage (NCBI taxonomy): Eukaryota > Metazoa > Chordata > Mammalia > Diprotodontia > Vombatidae > Vombatus > Vombatus ursinus. The sequence goes on from NW_020948983.1 coordinate 9,571,918, forward strand.
CAATTCAATTTTTTCAAATTGAATTGAATTTTACTGATGAGATGTGAGCCTATTTCATATAGTTTACCCACCTTGTCTGGCCCAGCTGTCATCTCCATGATCAAAAAGCATTAGTAAGTATTGAATAATGAGGTGGTTTCAATGGAAAGATTACTAGAGTAAGAATCATGGCACCTGGGGTCTGCTCCTGGCTCTGTGGCTAAGTCATTTTGTGACCATAGGCAAGTCACTTTCCCTCTTTGTATTTCAATGTCTTCATCTTTATTAGATGATCTCCAAGTTCTCTTTGGGTATCATGAAGCCAAGAATCTATGATTGACATCCACAGACACGTGCATGAATACCCTTAGCACTCCTGGAGTTAGGAGACCTTATTTCTTTGATTCAATAAGTGCTCAGGCATCTTTCCTTTGTATGATTTTTCTCACTTAGTAGGGGATGGAGAAGTCAGAAAGCTACATAGCCAAGTGATAGGAGGTGCTACTAGGGATAAAAAATCCCAGATTTCCTCTATCACCTCAGTCTTGCAAAGGAATGGGGAGGTAGGAAGCAATTAGGTAGTCCAGCCTCCAGCTTGGCAAGTCTCTCTCACTGGAGGAGAGATCCTCCCTCTTATCCTGACACGGCAGAGTCACTCATTTCTCAGGCTCCGCTCTGGTTTTCTGGAGCTACTGGGATCGCTAGTTCTCTAACTCTTTAATCTTTCATTGGTGAGTCTCATCTAGAAACAATAAACTCCCGATTCGGATGGAAACAGACCGGAACTATGTGATGCCATAGTGTGTGGGGACTGTGCTGGATATTTGGTTATAAGCATATAAATTTTTTAACCTTGAGAAAGTCAGTGGGAGTTTAATGACTAATGTAGACAATAACAGAGGAGGAAAAATACAAAGGCAATCAAGAAATACAATTACAAAATGTCCTTAGTTCACTAGGTGTGGGAAACTAAATGAATTCAACATTGGAACATTTTCTAATTCAAAGAAATATATTGGTAAGAAAATGATCCCCTCCTCCCTTCTACATTTAAAAGAGAAATAAAAATGAGCATTGTATGCTATGGTGAAGTAGAAATTTAATTGAGTACTGATGAATCAATTTAGTTTGTAAATTAGCTGCCATAGGAACCATGGATGCCAAGAGTACCAATCTAGCTGTCTTTCTGTTCACTTGCTGACAAGTTTGATGCAAATTAAATATTGATTTATGGCAATATAGATGCTTTCTCCAAACGCAGAAATTTTAGCTCCTGTGAAACAGTCTACTCTGTAGCACAAACATCCCAAAAGCAGCCCAGAAAAGTACCTGCAGGAAGTACCCCCAGGCTCTTATTTTTAACATTATTATTTTTAAAACTTAAAACAGGATTCTTTGGTATCGTGTTATTCACTGTGCATTTATTCACTGCAATTAATCTCAACAAAAGACAAGGGATAATAGAGATGTGACATTTGTTGTCCTTTCATGACTTGGGGCTTATAGATCCAGTTTTACTTACCCCTTGTCAGGGCCTGCTGCTAGGAATAAAGGAACTTTTCAAAACAATTACAGCAGGCAACTAAGGCTAGAAGCAGTAGGCCCTTTTATCCTCGCTCATTTAAAGGAACAGAAAGGAGACATCCAAAAGAAGATGGAAGAGGAGGCAAAGGGCTAGGGGAGGGTACTAGGGTAATCCCCTTACCTTGCCTTACAGGTCTGGGCTTGCCTCCTCCAAAAGGGAACTGAAAGAAATATGACCAGAGATATCACCAGGGAACTTCTGACCCAGTAGACTGTATGGTATATCAGGAGAAATGAGTCTGGGAGGATCTGGGACTCCTGGGTTCATCTTCACTCCATGCTTCAGGGTAGCTCAGAGTAGCTCCTGGGTTAGGGCAGCTTGGTTGTTTTACAGGGAAGGGAAAGATGCTGTTAGGTGTGTTTGATTGGTTTCCCACTCCCTCAGGGCTCAAGCAGAGAGAGTCTGATGAATTTTCTGACTAGAAAACTTCCAGATAGGAATGTTTTGAGAAAAGAGCCAGAGCTAAAGGGAACAGGTACCAGAGAAGAGGAAAAGAGGTAGCTAGGGGATAGTCTGTTGTACATAGAAAAAATTAAGCCCGATTAAAAAAAAAACACAAAGTTTTTTTGGACGTCAACATCTTTCCAAAAATCTGAACTTGTAAATATGGTACAGTGCCATCAGGTACAGCAGGTAAGGATGGTGTCTTGGCCATGTGGTTTATATTGTGAAGAGTTGTTTTGCCTAAGATTCATATGGGCCTTTCTGCTTAAGTCTTCTGACTTCTGTCACTGTTTATTTCTCCTTCTTCCACCAATTTTAGGCACCAGAATTTTGTATCACATATTTACTATAGAAGCATAATTGGATGTCTTATTCAGAGTCAACCAGTGAGCGAGGGTAGATTTTAAAATCCATGTTCCTATACCTACCATCACCACCATTTCCATTTTTTCCCTTTGAAAGCATGAGATAGGCTTTTAGTGTCTGTATTTTAGTTTTTGAGATCTTATGTAAAGTGGGTGGGGGTAAGAGTCTAGCGTACATATTCAGAAATCAGTGCATTTCTTTAATCCAGTATAACTTTTGGTGGATTTACTTCTGTTTTTTAAACGTTCCTTATAAATCTCTTGTAACATTTTACTTGGAGTGAAATGGATTGCAGCTTTACTTCCCTACTATGAATTAGGATGCCTAGGGAGGAATATGCACATGTGTATTGACTGACAAGAACTCTCAGTGACAAAAATTTCCTGCCTCTCATGGAAGAAATAAACGTTCCACATAGATAAAAATGTGACTTTGTAATCTATACATTTTTTTAATCCATCTATGTTTTCCTGCAAAGACTGTATGGTTGATCTTGTGTGACTGATCTGTTGAATAATCATGGATCTCATTGTTCTGTACTTGACATAAGCAACCTAATAGCAGCTATCACGAGGAGCTTCTGAAGGACCTCACCGTATTTTTTTTTTGTTTTGAACCTCCTAAAAGACATCTTACAGTGCCAAACACATTTGGCAAGCAGACACCTTCTTGTTTTATGCCTCATTTGATAGCAATAATAATAATCTATGCTTTCATTTGACAAAGAATCTTGTGTAGTCTGTTAGAGGATATCCTTTAAGACTACGCTTTGTTCTACCAAGCCAAATGCTTTTTATAGTCAACAAATGAAAAAGGCAATTAATGAAGTCTTGTAGTCCCTGACCCTTTTTGTCAATTTATATGACTGTAAAGACATGGTCAACCATAGAGAATCACTGGAAGAATCGTGCCTTCTTACATTTTCTTCAAGTATATATTTGATACTTATATGGATCATTGTCAAAGATTTTACAAAGATAAAAAAGGGGGCATAGAATCTCTTAATCATCTTTATTGGCTGTTAATATTACCCATTTTCCCTTTCTTTTGGCATCTTTCTCTTTTTGAAAAATCTCATAGCAATGTTTTCAAGACTGTGTCATCTTCAGCATATATTTCCTCATTGTGTGCTCATACAAGCCATTTCTACCTCACATAGTACTTTACAGAATGAGTTCTTGAGTCCAGATATGATGATTTCTCTGTCATTGAAGATGAAAATATAACATTATAGAAATATTGACCCTTCCCCTGACTCTCCTGTTTTCTCTCTTTGTTTTGTCGTCTTCTTGGTTTTATCTATGATTACTCTTGGAATGATATGGCTTATTGCAGTTGGATGAGCAATCTTTTGAATTGTTACATAAATAGCACCCAAGGCCTCCTAATATATAAGTCCTGTGGAATGTAACCCCAGGCTTGAGAAATGTTCTGAGTGTGGGTCAGCAACTACTTAATACCATAATTTTATAAGCCCTCATTGGTGTTTTTCTTTTACCAGTGTACATATTATTTCAAAGAAAAAGACATTTAATTAGTGTAGCAAGAAAAGTGACAAGAAAGATTTCTCTCATAAATACACTTTCCCCAAGTTAATACACTATTAGAGGGGGAGGGAACACATATGACAAGGAAACATGCATAGTGAATAACACACCTAAGGAACATGTGACTGGAGTACCTGCATAAAAGGGAATGTATATAGGAGAGGAAATATACGTAGCCAGGGTCCACCTGTAAACTGCTCTTTTGCTGTTCTGGTCTGTCTTCTGGGCATCTGTGCTATGGGGTATCTCCTCAGTTCGCGGCTAGCTTTAGCATTCAGCCTTTTCAGATCTTCAGCTGCTTTCTGTTATCATGTGCCAGAGTATAACTATTAGCCAGACTCTTCCATGGAGGTAAAGGAGCTACCTTTCCAATCTTCTTATACCTTACACCCTACTATATATTCTTTGATCTGGTACTACTGACCTCCTTGCTATTTTCTGAACAAGACACTCCATCTCTAGACTCTGAGCATTTTCTCTAGCTGTTCCCCACACCTGGAATACTGTCCCTCTTCATATCCACCTCCTGGCTTTTCTGACTTCCTTCAAGTTACAGTTAACATTCCACTTTCTACATAAACCATTTTCCAGTCCCTTAATTCTAGTGACTTCCCTCTGTTGATTATTTCCTATTTATCCCGAATATGGCTTGTTTGTGCCTCTTTGTTTACATGTTTTCTTACTCATTAGATTTTGACCTTATTGTTGAGGACTATATTTTGACTTTCTTTGAAATCCTAGCACTTAGCCCAGTGCCTGACACACAGAAGAATAAATGTAGTAGGAATAACATCTACTAAGTTCCTTGCCAGATAGGCTATGTTAATTTTTTTTTCTGCTAAAAAGTCAATGAAACTGTATTTAGGATGTAACTGACCTAGGTTTCAAGGTTTCAGCTGTTGCTATAGCTTCCTGGTAACTGAAGTACAAAAACTCAGAAAAGTCAGGAGTTCATCAAGCTTGATAATCACTTCTGACCAGCACAATAGCATGGCAAACCAGGAGGCAGGGGAGCTGTGCCCAATAGAATCAATCCCATATCCTTGCTAAATATTCTTTCCAATATTATTGCTAAGCAAATTTCCTTTTGCTAAATGTTAAATGGTCTAAGAGTATCTTATTTCTTTACAATCCCAAACCCAGGACTCTGGACTGGCCTCAGTCAGGCCTAAACCAGAACAATGATAACAGTGAAAATAGTAATTACAATGATTGCTGGCATGTATACGGTAGTTCTTAGTTTACAACATTCTTTATATACATTATCTCATTTGATCCTTATAATAGCTCTATGAGGTAGGTATTAGAAGTACTATTATTCAAATTTATTAAACTTATCATCTACTTTATTAAAGGTTGAAACTAACTATTAGATAGGAGAAATTGTTTAGCCAACATCCCATAGTGAATGGCAGAGACAGGATTTGATATAAATTCCATCTGATTCCAAACATAATGCTATTTTTACTATGTCACAGCTTCTAGTTGCTCACACTTCCAATTAATTTGCTGATATCACACATTTCATGTAATGGAAATTATAAACATAAGAGGTGGAAAGAGTCTTAGAGATTAAATCCCTTAATGTCATAGATAAAAGGATCTTATTTGAATCTTATAGATTAGAGAAGTTAGGACCTAAAGAGGTGATATGACTTACCCAGCCTGCACAGATAGTTAATAACAGAGCCCAGACAAGGACCTGAGTCTTGACTCCCACTTTGGTACTCTTTCTATTACACTGTTCAGCCTACTTCCACTGACTCAATCCCCTTTGTTGTCTATTCATAACCAGACTTTTCTTGGCTGCCTTGTCATTGAGTTTTTTTAGAATTGATCTATAAAGTGAATTTCATCACAGACTTCCACCTTAAGCTATGGGTAGAGTCTTATCAATGATGCACAATCCCTTTTAAAAATTATTTTATTTTTAATTTATGGAATAAAACAAGCATTTCTATAATATAATATAATATAATATAATATAATATAATATAATATAATATAATATAATATAATATAATATAATA
>NW_020948983.1:9577878-9615153 GCF_900497805.2 Vombatus ursinus
TATAATATAATATAATATAATATAATATAATATAATATAATATAATAAAAAGATTGCACATGAAATTGTAAATCTATTATGTACAACTTGCTATTCCTTTTAAATATATAATAAAATTATCATGTAAATATCCTTTTTTTTCTTTTTGTTTCTTCCCTCTCCTACAGAGGCATAAAACAAGAAGGTGTCTGCTTGCCAAATGGATTTAGCACTGTAAGACATCTCTTAGGAGCTTCAAAAAGAAAAACAAAAAAGATGGTGAGGTCCTTCAGATGTTCCTCTTGATAGCTGCTGTTATGTTAATTGCATGAAATCCAGAACAATGAGATCCATGATTACTCGAGAGCCAACCATACAAGATCAACTACAAAGTATATATAGTCTATATTTTTCTGGATATCTGATCTCTTTACTCATGTCTTCTAATTCATGTGATTTTAAGGCTACCTATGATGGATAAGACTTTTGTTGGTAGTGTTAATCTGCTGAAATCCTTCAAGCAAGTAAGCAAGTGTCAGAGAAGGGCTTCCTCCTAATAGATCCACGTGAGATGGAAGGGACCTTAGAGGTCATCAAATCCATGTGCCCTCATTTTACCGATGAGGAAACTGAGGCCATGGGGATTAAATGACTTGCCATGGGTCACATATCTAGTCAGTGTCTGAGGGAAGATACAAACCTAGGTCTTCCAAACTCTAGGTCTAGAACTCTTTCTACTATATAATACTGTCCATCAAAGGGGTCTGATGCCAGTCTCTCAAGTGAAGATCATGTAAAAACAAATCATCATAATTAAGTTGGTCTGACTTGAAACCACTGTCTTTAAGGTCTGTAAATCACTTAACAAATGCATATTGAGCAACAACCGTGTGCAAGATTCTGAACATGCTATTTTCCCTAACTTTTCTGATGACATTTCCTATTTCTCAGTTAGGGCCTTGTTTCCATTTCCTCTGCACTGATGACTAAAGGACTGTTCCTGTAAAAGCAGCAGCTCTGGCTCATAATTACCACAAGGAATCTTGCCTTTCATTCATTAATTTGGCAACACAAGTCACCAGAGAAAAGTCTGTCTCACTAATAACCAGGCATCCTCCATCCGTCATTGCCTTATTAGTTTTAAACATATCCACCTGATAAGTCTACAATGAATAATGGGTAAGGACAGCCAATACCCTGCTCTCTTGGGGCTGGGGTAGTCATTTCTCACTGCTCATAGATAGAAAATTTGCTGCTCTGTTTGTTTCGATCACCTTTTAGAGAGAGCTACACCCACTTGTGGAATTTTTAAAGAATTCTGGTGGCTCTTCAGTATTTTTCCAAGACATGTCCCAGACAAGTACCCAAATCTCCTATTAGGGTTTTCTGAGCACTTTTTTTCTCCCATTGGCTTGTATGCTTGGACTCACTCCCACATACTTATACTTCATCTTCAATTTTCATAGTACCAGGACACATGTACTTTGCTTTCTTATTGTATCAAGCCTAAATAAACTTGTTTAAAAAGTTACTTCATACCATTCTCTATTTCTCAGAAAGGAGACTGCAAGCAAACAACTCAAATCTGAGCAAAGTATTGTTCAAATTAGTTTGAACTATAATTATAATTCTATTGTGAATGGTAAATGTTGTTTTTCCATCATTTTCAGTCGTGTCTGACTCTTTGTGTCCTCATTTGAGGTTTTCTTGGCAAAGATACTGGCATGGTTTGCCATTTTCTTCTCCATCTCATTTTACAGATGAGGAAACTGAGGCAAACAGTGTTAAGTAAGTTGCCCAGAGTCGCACAGGTAGTACTTGTCTGAAGCCAGATTTGAACTCAAGGAAATGAGTCTTCTTGACTCCAGGCCTAGCACTCTACCCACCTTGCCATCTCACTGACCTTTGAATGATAAATATGTCCATACAAATGAGATTCCATATCGTCTGAAGTGCTGTCAATTTTAAGTGAGACTGACCCTTGCATATTTGTGTATTTGGTTCAAATAATTCATATATATATAAGCTTTGTGACCAGCCCCATGACTGGGTAGAATTTCTCAGTCTATCCAGGAGTTTAGCTTCATATACCTATGGATCCAGCCTACCAATGCATGTACTGGAATGCAAGAATAGTTTTTAGGCTTATTTAAGAACATTTGAAGACTAGATTTTTTTTCAGGTACTTTTGGTCTGAACTTGTGAGGTGTGGGGAACTCTTAGTATGGAAACCTACTATACCCAATACAAATTGGTTGCTTGTATGTAATCTTAGAGAGTTGCTTGGGTACTCAGAAGTTGTGACTTGTCCATGATTTTCTAGTTAGTATGTGTTGAGGCAAGGAATGAAATCAGGTCTTTCTGACTCTCAGGACAGTCTGCTATTTATAACACCATTGTACCTCCCACAACACCATGGTACCTCCCATAGAAAAGAAGGTGGTTATTTGTGATTATACAACTGGCAGTATCTTGAGTTATACTGGAACTGGTCACTTAGTGAAACAATCCAAATAGGAAATACAAAGGTAGTATAGAGAAGTCTCTATTGAAATCTTCCAAAATCCCATTAACACATGTATTGAGAGACATAGGCAAACTTCATAGTCCATGGTCCCAGTATAAAAATACTGTATCTCATATACATAGGTATGTTTTAGACATATCCATGGAAAATAAACATAAGTTCACTCAGTATCAAAAATAGCAAGAAATTATTAGCAAATTCACTACTTAGAGTTATACTTGAATTGTGAAATGTGTTCATTTATTTGAAGCAAATACTGCTTGGTTTATATAAAATATTATTGCTTGTCTCTAGAGGAGCAGTTTACATGAGTGAATTGCCTTATCTTGGATTTCCTAGGGTCAGCCTTGCTCAGCTATAGACAGAACTCCAAAAGGTATCAAGTCTTATTTAAACTAACTCATATCTACCATTCACAATAGAACTGTAATTGTAGTTGAAATCAATTCAATAAATAATAGTTGTTAATAATCTTAGATTGAAGAGTCCTGAAGTAGCTACTGAAGAAGAAACAAAGATGATGAAGACAAGAGTTCCTCCCTGCCAACAGTTTACAGTCTAGTTGTGGGATTACAAAACATACCCAAATAACTGCATTGTGATACCAGTAGAATAGCAGCACATGATGATATGTGCATGAGAGATATTGAAATAAAGTACCATGTAAGATATGAGGATGAGAGATATTGAAATAAAGTACCATGTAAGATTTGAGGAAGGAGAAGAGTGAGACCAACAAAACCCATCATTGAACTTACTAAAAATTGTCTCTTATTTGCTAACATTGGGCCAGACTAGGTCTTTAACTTACATATGTAATGGGAACTTAGCTCTTCAACCAAACTGGTCTTCTTACTGACCCCTAACATGTCTCATCCATTCCCACTCATCTTTCACCTTTGCTAATTCTGTTTCCCTGATTTATCTTCTTACTTATAATTATCTAAGTTCTATCCACCTTTTATGGCTCATTTCAAATCACAATTTCTTCAGGATGCCTATCCAGAATACCCCCAGCCCACAGTGCTATCACAATCCTCTGAAAATGCTTTAACATTTATTGTTTATATTATTCATTCATAGTATTGTATTGTAAGGCATCATATGGTGTTGAGCTATGGTGTATTATGTTATATAGTATTGTCCTGTCTTGCATCATGTCATGTCATGTGTATTGTGTTGTATTATGTGTCATATTATATTGTATCATATTGTGTTGCATCAAATTTCATTGCAATGCTTTTCAACAAATATTACATGGCCTTTATGTGAAAATCTCTGGGATAGGAAGGAATAAGTCCAATACAATCCAAATTTAATAAACATTTATTTAGTTCCTTGAAGGCACTGAGGATATAGAGATAAGTTTACAATACAGCAAGGAGGAAGATTAAACTCACATCCCAACTGAATGCATAAGAGAAACACAGAACAGTACTTTGTACATAGCAGGCCACCAATAAATATTTGTTGATTGATATATACTCACACCTCACTCGTATTCATGAGGCCTTGGTTATTTATAACTGGTATCGAATATACAAAATTCTGAGCATTGCAGTAGGGGTCAGAATACACTGGTATTAGTCCAGAATATTTCAGAAATTTTTGGTGTTATCCCTGGCTGAGCAATCTTGGCTATATGACTTTACCTTTCTGGGCCTCAGCTTCCTCGGCAGCAAAAATAAGGAGTTGGATTAGATGAATTCTAATTTCCATTCAAGCTTTAATGTTCTTTGATTTTGTCATCTTACTAGGTGATCCTCAGTGGCTTCAATCTGCTGATTCTACCATCAGGCCCAGAACCAAGAAATCTCTAGCTAGGAAATAAAACTCCAACTTTTTGAAGGGGTACTTTGGAGTGCTGCACACTTCTGAATGTCACCATGGGAGTGGTTGGCAAGGCAACTTTCTGGGACAGCCTTGATTTCAAATATTCTCCGCCATTGTTACCATAAACCACTGAAATGCCCTCAAAATGTGGCTCCATAGGCAAGCAGTAATTGAATGAATCAAGCCAGTGTTATAATAAAAGTAAACATACTGACCAAAAATTGAGTCACTAAAGATGGACCATCACAGGCTTGTACTTTACCTTCAAAAGTAGGATCATAGGCTAAGAGCTGGAAGAGATCTTAGACATCTTCATGTTCAAACTGCCAAATTTACACATGAGACTGAGCCCCAGAGAGGGAAAGTTACTTGAATGAAGACAGTCACGGCTGACACCAAGGAAGAGTGTAGAACTCAAATGTCTGGATGCCATGTTCCATGTTATCTCTGCTACATCGCTATCTTTTTCATCATTTTAAGTTTTTTTCTAACAGTTGGTTTTCAAGACTTTTTTTTTGATGGAGTGTTTGGCCTCTATTTAAATGCAAATTTGGGCTCCTCAGTTGGGATTAGCATGAGTGCTAAATCAGCACCAGCCCCAAGTGAATATGACCTCTTCATTAAAAGATACAAGGTATTGTGTTTTGTTTTGTTTTGTTTTTTCAACCTGAAAGGCATGATTTCTTCTGGAAGATTCATGGTCTGTATTTATTTTCTTCAAACCTTTCCTTCTCAGTAGGATGAAAATATTAGCTGTTGCATGGAAACAATGACTCAGTTTTCCAAAGTGACACTTAAATAAATTTTAACTTGGCCTAATGCAGCATTTGTACTGGTCTCACCTATCTTCCTGGGTTTAGGGAGATAAAAAGAAACAAAGATGTAAAATTACAACTTTTCTGTTCATGTCTAGCTTTCCAAAGTCATTTATTGCAGTAAACCTGAAGCATGACAGAAAAGGTTAATTTGGCCACAGACTCACAGAATTTCGTAGTTGGAAGGAAGCTTAATGACCATCTAGTTCAATCCATATATCTAAAAGAATCTCTCCCACAACATCCCTAGTAAGTGATCATCTCTCTTTGACTGAGGACTTCAAGTGATGGGAAACCTAGTACCTCGAGAGGCAACCTATTCCACTTCTGGCTAGTTCTAATTCTAAGAAAATTTCTCTTTACATAAACTCATTCATAGAAAAGCATCATGGCATAGTGGATACAAGAGTAGCCTTAAGGTTAGGAAAACTTGAACTCATATACTGCCTCTGCCATATACAAACCATGTGATGACTCCATTGTTCAGTGTTCTTGGCAGCTCTCTGAAATTGCCATCTGCATTGGTAGGAAGAGACCTCTATCCTCGAAATCCCCTAAATTGATGAAAGCATAGATAAGAACCAAAAGGAAGACATTTATTTATGTATTAGGCATACAGTTTTTAAGTACTGACAATGAGAAAGGCCCTATATTTTCCTATCACTGTGGGAGATACAAGGGCAAATAACATATGATCCCTCCCCTCAAACAGCTTACAGTCTAGTAGGAGTTATAATATATATGAACTGATAAATGCTATATACAGTAGAATAAGTACAGAGGAGGAGTACAAAGGGCTGTGAGATTAGATGAGGGAGAAAGCATTTCTAGCTGAGGTGATTAGAGGGGACTTCATGGTATAGTGGACAGAATTCCATACTTGCAATCAAAAAGACCTGGGTTCAAACTTTACTTCTGAAACTTCTACACTATGTGCCTCTGGGTAAGTCACTTAATGGTATTAAGCCCCCATTCCTCCATGTGTTAAATAGGGATAATAAGAGAGATGCTGATAAATTATCTAGGAGAACAATTTTAATATGACACTTAAGTATAATGAGATTAACCTGTCTAGAATTCAAAATCATATGCTTCTTGTATCTGCATTATTGGATGAATGACCATTACTTTAAAACTTGACATTTCAATCACTGTGCCATGCTGTTTGGCTGGTGAGATCTAATAAAAGGCTAAGTTCAAGTGTCTGAGTGAAAAAATCACAATCATTTCTTAAACACTTACTATGTGCCAAGCAATGTGCTAGACACTGGAGAGAAAAATACAAAAATGAGATTGTCCTTGCCCTTAAGGAACATACATTATAATAGGGGAAATAGTGACAAAGCAAACATGCTTTGGTCTTAGAAGTCATGGGGATAATGAGAGAAGCCATGAGGGAGTCAATGACATTATTCCTTTTCCAGAAGCAATGGTAATAATGATACCCAGAGCAGAGGGATAAAGCTTGGCAGGAATGGAGGGAGCAGAGAAAGGGGAAACAGGGCATATGGGAAGATGCCTGGTTAGGCCTTGGTTTTCTGGTGGATTGTGACCAAATAGGCAGTGAAGCAAGGTCTGGTGTCTGGGACTAGCTAAATTTGGTAGGCCTATGAGTTTGTTCTCACTCACCAATGAGGAAAACTATGTCCTAGGGTCAGAGTTCCAAAGCAGAATAGATTAAGTCCCCAAGGGCCATGCTTTAAAGGCACAATTGTTTCTTCTCTAGAAAATAGTAGCTAACATCCTACCACTTGTATATATTCAAAGAATGTCGGCAATAGAAAAGCTCTTAGAAATCATTTAGTCCAAACCCCTCATTTTATAGAGAAGCCTACATCCACACAACTGAAACTATTTCTTCTAACTCCCAGTGGAGGACTCTATTCACAGTATCTTTAACCACCAAAGACAAGTTATTTGGCCATCCCTGGGAAAGGGATTAAACAATTGCCATGGTTGGGGGCCCATATTGTTTAACACCACCAGCCTCTTCATCCAACCAGCTCCAGTGGCTACAGATTCCATGCCTAATGGTTGCTTTGGGTGCTAAAACAATATGTCCCAATTAAGGGTATCCTTTTTAGAGAGGTCATTGTTGCATCATATGGCACTAGTCAGAATGTTCCATTCTGTAATTTCCACTGGGCACTCTTGGAAAGTCATGTGCTGGATCAACATGGCCAATTCTGTTCTCTGTGGTTTGATCCTCTATTCTTCATTCTTGCTGACATTAGATACAAGAACATGAATTCAGTCTCACTAACCAACTCTTCAAACAAGTCTTAAAAAATAGTAAACCGTGTCTCTCCTCTTTAACATTTCTGTCTTCAGGCTCTGTACCCATTGGTTTGGAAATGGGGATGTCAGAAGTCTACACCCTCATCTATTAATTTTCTGGAGGACAAAGTTGTTCAGTGATTTCCAAAATGTCACAGCCAGAAAGGAAGGAAGGCTTTAAAGTCATGATGAATGTTACAGTATCCCTGGATGTTTCAGTTTCTCAGCCCGTCACTGTAAGTAATTACCTGTCTGATTCAGGACAAGTCCTTCAGTTTGGCTCTAGTTGGCTATTGATCATTTATTTAAGAACAACATACTCTAGGGAAAGAAAAAAAAAACTCCTCTAAATTAATTTTTTTGGAGCCCACTGTGGTCATGAATAAATATTTTTTCATTTCAGGCAATTTACATCAGCAACTGCTTAGCAGTGGGGAATTGTTTACCACTTCTGACCTGATACTCTGAAAATTGGTTTCCTAACCACTCCGTGTGAGTACCAGCTTCAAATTGACACATTAAATTTTCAGAGTTGTGTTTGACTTATTGTCTCTGGCTTTCAATGCCATTCAGTTTGATGACATATGCACTTCAGGACTCAGTCTGTAAGAGGAAAAATCCAGAGGAGCCCTGGGTTGCGAAGAACAAAAGCTCATTTTGCTTATTGGACCATGGGGAACTTTACTCTTCCCTGGAGGGTTCGGAAATAGGGTGGGTAGGACATCAGTTTGGAAAAGTTCTACTGGTTTGTTACTTCCCAGTTAAGAGGTTCAAATCTATAGCTCACTGTTGTTTGCTGTGTGGTGTAGAGGAAAGAGCCCTGGCTTTAGAGCCACTAAGTTCAAGTGATTCCTTTACTTTTTGATTTGATCAATCTGATACTGTTTTCTCATCTATAAAATGAGTGCTGATTAATACTTTTATTATAAGAGACAGCATGGCATAATGAATAGAAAGATGACTTTGACATCAGGAAGACTCTGGGTTCAAGTCTTGCTTCTGGAACATACTAATTGTGTGCTCAGAGGCAGCTGCTTAATTTCTCAGTGCCTTAAGCAGCTCTCTGGAACAGTAAATTATAGACAGGAGTGTGTTGGAGCCAGCTCTAATAGATTTTCAAGTCAATTGTTAAATTTTCAACATGAGCATCTATACCCCAAAAATTGGCAAATCAGGTTATGATTTATTGTTTTATTGATTATCTAGACTTCAAAAGGCATTAATAATGCAGATGTAAACATAAAAAGTGCATGCCTATGTCCTCCCCTCAAGATCTCAGTTGTTAAACACTTCCCAGTATATCATATTATATATATATATATATGTATATATATATATTATATGTGTGTGTATCATATTGTATTGCTCTATAAACACTGCTTAAGCTCTGCAGGAGTACAATAGAAAGATCACAGAATGAAGTCATCACTGGACTGAAGGATTATAAAGTGTAGACATCATCATCATCATCATCATCATCATCCCTGGTGTTTATATAACACTTTAAGATTTTCAAAGTGCTTTACATCCATTATTTCATATCCCTGGTTATAGAAAGTTGATATTCTGCATGGATGGAGGGTTTTCCACACAAGGAGTTCCCTGTGCTGCTGAAATCATAGGTTCCAACCTGACAATAGAAACAAACAAACAAAAATACTTGTATTTTGTGTCCTATAGGATTGGAATAAGGATCAAATATGTGAAAGCACTTTCAATTATACAGGATGTGAGTGATTATTACCATTGTTCAATATAATAACACCCCAGCTCTGATAATAAGATACAAGGTGGAGAGGCTAAGTAGAGAAATGAAGATGCTCCAACTCCTGCTGTCTAAAGCTGCCTTTTGCTTTGGCTTAGACTTGATTTGTAAGTGTCTGATTTTCTTAGCATTCACATTGCTCTATTAATCTTCAAAACACTTTCTGAGCATTAATTATCCAGTCCCAACCACACCTGGAGAGTGTTTTAAAAATCTATTTTGACAGAGGATTAGCTGCCTCTTGAAAATATAATGCAGTGCAACCATAAACACTGAAACCCAGAGTTCTCTGCTTGTGTTGTTAGATGGCATTTTCTAAAGCAGGTTGGCAACCCTTTATGCATTTGGAAGCCCTGATCAAATAAAATGAGCCCCATGCTGAACACAAAGCTGCTGAAAAAGAAATGGAAATCCCATCACAGGACCTCGGAGTCAAAGGGACTTTGGGAGGTCTACCTTGTTCAACCCATAACTGAGAGAGAATTCCCACTATATGACATTCTCACAATTTGCAGGGACCTCCTAAAGATAGGAGATTTGAAAACTTCTAGGGATGGGGAATGCACTGCTACCTCCTGAGGCAGTTTACTACACTTTTGAGTTGACCTTTATCTAAGGGTCAGAGTATGTTCCCTCATACCAATCCTAAATCTGCCTCTCTCTAACTTGTACCCACGTCTTCTAGTACTGCCCACTGAAGCTAAGCAGCATAGTCGAGCATAGCTATTGTTATCTGCCTAATGCAGTTCTTTTCCCAGATAAACAATCCTAGTTTCTTCAACTGATTCTTGTATGTCTTGTTTTATCATTTCATAGCCACCACAATCATCTTTCTCTAGATTTGTTCTAGTTTCCCAGTACCTTCTGTAAGTGAGTAAAACCCAGTATTTCAGATATAATCCGTCTAGAACAGAACATTGCAGGACTAAAACCTCCATTGCTCTGAACACTATGCCTCAATTAATGCATTCATATGTTGCATTTTTTTTAGGCTATCACATCATAATATCAATTCAGTTTGAGCTTACAGTTCAAAATCAAGTTTTTTTATATATATATATATATATATATTTATCTATCCATACCTTTCCTAGCCTGTACTTGCTTGCATGTTTGATTTTAATTTACTTTTAAAAATGTCCTCTTCCTAAATGTGGCTCTTCATTTAGTCTATTGGGGATGTTTAGATTTTTTATATTTATTAGCCATAATTTCCAATTTTATATCATGTAAAAATTTGATAAGCTTAACTATCCATGCCTTTATACAAATTATTGATAAAAACATTGCATGGAACTGGGCCAAGGACAGAGAGTCATATGATACTCCACTAGAGACCTATCAAAGGATGGCTTTGATTTTCTAAGGTGACAGTTCTCAAATTTGGGTCTGGGGACTCATGGGAGTCCTGAAGGCCGTTTCAGGGAATTCATGAGGTCAAAACTTTTCATAATAATTCTAAGATGTTTTAATTTCAAACATGGTAAATACCAATAGATCTAAGCCATATAAACAAAAATCCTTAGATGGGATTCTCAATTGTTAAGAGTACAAATGGGTCCCAAGGCCAAAAAAAATTTAGAGAATTATTTCTCTAAAGCAAATTAATAGTAAAAGCTTCCATGACCTAATGCTCAGTTTTGAATCAATTCTATTGCTCTGATGAAACAATACTGCTGTTCATTTCCTTACTAATCATTAAAAAAAGAGATATCTTCCCTGGGCCCATCCTTGTGATAAAAAGTATATGAAAGATAGCAAAGTATAAAATATGGTCACTGTAGTTTGTAGTCCAACTAGAGAAAAAAATAGGTACACAAACCATTAAATAATACTGGAGTGCTGTGAGGCAGTATGTGATTAAATGTTAAATGAATGTGAATTTTTCATTTACAGAAGTTTGAGTGCTGGAAATTTATAGGAGTGAGAAAAGTGCTATGGGCTAGATGAGAATCATAAAAGAAACAGAAAGGACCCTGGGATTTGAAGGCCCTGAAAGCCTTCAAAAGTTGTGATCTCTGATGAATTGTGATGAATGGGAGAGGCCTGTAACAGTGGAGACAAGTGAATTTTATCCCAGTTTTCAAACAGGGTAAAAAAGGTGTTTAGTTTGAAGTAATATAAACAGTGGTTTAAAAGCTATGGGTCTCAGTTGCTGGTAAAATTCTAGAATGGATTAAAGGGGCATTTTATGAACATTTAGAAAAGGTGGAGGTGATTCTTAAAAATCATCATTGGCCCAAAGCCCAAGCTTCTATCCACTATTGCTTCTTGATCCATTTTACAGATAAGGAAACTGTGTCAGAGTGGCTTGATTATTTGACTTTTTTTTTTTTTTTGGCAGAGCTAATAGACTAGTAGATGAGGATAATGCTATGGACACAGTGTATCTGGAAGGAATCTGACAAAGTGTCTCAAAATATCCTTGTAAAGAAGTTGGAGAAATTTATACTGGTTTAAAATATAGTTGTGTGAGTTTGGAATGAGTTGATTTACTGTCCCCAAAAAGAGTTAATTAGCGGATTTGTGTCAATCTAGTAGAAGATGTCTAGTTTAATGTCACAGTTTCCCGTTCTTAGCCATATTCTATTCAACATTTTAGTAATGACTTGGTTGAAGGCACAGATAGCATTATTAGCAATATATTGAAGGACAAAGATAATTTGGACCAGATGATTTTCTGATGCTCAGCTACATGGAAAATAAATAGCTAGGAGAGGTAACATTTCAAGGAGGTAAAAGGTGCAAACTATGAAGTAGAACCCTGAATGTTTGGTGCACAGTGAGTAGATCATTTTGACTAGGAAAAGATGTAAGAAAAAAGTAGGAAATAAATTTATGAATAAGGTTTGGCCAGGATGTAGAAAGACTTGAATGTTAAGACATAATGGCTGGACTTTATTTTGTGATCCTCTGGAATCCATTGACCGCGTTTACACAGGGCCTATGTGCAAAGTGATATTTTAGGAATATTGATCTGTCAGGATATATGAGACATATTAGAAGAGAAAGGGATTGAAGGTGGGAAAATAGCTTAGGAGGCTATTGCAACCTAGGTATGATTTGATGAGGGCTTGGACCAGGGAGAGAGTGGAATGGAAAGAGGCAGGAATGATAGATATGAAAAAAAAATAAATGGGCAAGACATGGTCCCTTCTAGCTCTAAAATTCTGTATTTCTATTTAATTCTATAGTGGCTGCTTGTATATGAGGAAGTTGAAGTCATATGTAGTTTGGAAGACTTCAGTCTGATAAAGGCAGATAAGCCTAACATTAGTCATAGAAGAGATAGTAGAGACAGTCTAGTCAAACTCCCTCATTTTATGGTTAATGAAACTGAGAAAAGTAAAGTAATTTGTCCTAGGTGTTCTTTGTGTATCTTTCTCCAAGACTGTCAGCTTAAGCATTAATTACCATTTAGGTGTCATAGGGATTTTCTTTTTTTCTGGTTATTTTACCAATATCTTGATGACTACTCATCCCATTATTCACTAACATACCTATATTACCTTTTTTACTTTAAAAATAATTTTTTTGATATCTTTTTATATAATCTACATTTTCCACTCTGTCTTATTCCTTCCTCCTTCCAGAAAGAGATCCCTTGTAATAAAGAATAAAAAGAGGGAAAAAAATTGTTTTTTTTAGCAAAAGTAATCAACACATCAACAAAAGTCTGATGTCTAATATGGTATTCCCCACTCATACCTTGACTCCACCTCTACAAATAAATGAGGGGATATATCTTCTTATGACTCTCTTTTTAGGGCCAAGTTTGGTCGTCACAATTTTGAATCATTCAGTTTTGATTTTTTATTTTGTTCTTCCCATTGGGTTCTTCCCATTTCCATTGTTGTAGTAATTACATGTTAAAGATAGTGTATATTGTTTTCTTGGTTCTTCTTGACTTTGTATTAATTCATGCAAGTCTTTTCTTACTTCTCTGTATTCATTATATTTATTTTTACTTAGATAATAATATTTCATTCATATGCCACAATTTGTTTAGCCGTTCTCCAAATGATGGGCATTTCTTTTGTCTTCAGTTCTTTATACATACACAAAAGTATTGCTATAAATATTTTGATGTATATTAGGCTTTTCTTTTTATCATTGATCCACTTTGGGGTCTATGCCTTCCAGTGGAGTCTCTAGATCAAAAGCATTGATTTTTTTTTATCACTCTCTTCACCTAACTCCAACATGGATTTCCTAAATAGCTGACCAATTCACAGGTCTACTAACAATGTGTTAGTTTTTCCACAACTCTTCCAATATGGACTATTTTAATCTCTTGTCTTTTTTGCCAGTTTGCTGGGTATGAATTGAAACCTCAGGGTTCGTTTGCATTTATCTTATTATTAGGCATTTATATCATTCCTTCTTATGATTATTACTAATTTTTAGTTATTTTTAAAGATATGCTCATGCATATTTTTTGGCCACTCATCTATTCAGAAAAGACTTTTGGTCTTAGGCATTTCTGCTAATTGTCTATATATCTGAGATATCAAACGGTGTCCACATTATTTGATGCAAAGATTACCCCCCTCCAAAGTAACCACTTTCTTAATTTTGCTCACATAAAAGTTTTATATGTATATTAAAGGTATTGTCTGTAAGAGGACCTGATCTTTTAATTAAACTATCATGGACCCTGACATAGGCTTAAGATAAAAAAATGACAATAAAAATATGGGAAAAGGATAAGACTGGAGAAAGACAAATGTCCCAAATTTTTTAAAAAAGGAAGAAAATGACATCTACAAACAATAAGACTTATTAGCCAAGGAACTTGTCTTTCCTTCCTGGCAAAATTCTAGAATTATTAAAGTGATAATTAGTAAATATCTAGAAAATTCAGCACACAGAATGAGTATGTCTTCATTAAAAACAGGTCACATCAGACTAACTTCATTTTCTTTTTTGATGGGGTTACCAAACTGATAGATCAGGAGAATACTATATATTCCTGTCTAGGTACCAAGGTGGCACAATGGGTAGAGCAAAGGGCCTGAAGTCAGGAAGAACTGAGTTCAAATTTGGCTTTAGTCGCTTGTGTGACACTGCTTCAGTTTTCCTCAACTGTACAATGGGGATAATAACAGCACCTACTTCACACCATTGTTCCGAGAACCAAATGAGATAATCTCTGTGAAATACTTAGCATAGTGCCTGGCACATAGGCACTTAACAAATGCTCCTTTCTTCCCTCCCATCTATATCCATATCTATATCATTGTTATCTCTATTTGGATATGCATACATATAATACACACATTGTATGTAGGTTATCAATCTTTGTATATCCATGCCTGGAATGCTCTCCTTCCTCACTTCCCTTCAAGTCCCAGCTAAAATACCACCTTCTGGGGCAGCCAGGTGGTGCAGTGAACAGAACACAGGTCTTGGAGTCAGGAGGACCTGAGTTCAAATCCAGCCTCAGACACATAACACTTACTAGCTGTGTGACTCTGGGCAAGTCATTTAACCCCAATTGCTTCACCAAAAAAAACAAGAAAACAAAAAAAATAAAATCCCACCTTCTACATGAAGCCTTAACCAATTGTTCTTAATTCTAGTGCCTTCCTTTTGTTTATTATTTCCTATTTATCTTGTGTATATAGCTTGTTTATACATATTTATTTGCTTATCTTACCCTTTAGATGATGAGTTCCTTTAGGTCAGAGACTGTCTTTTGCATTTCTTTGTATCCCCAATGCTCAGCACAGTACCTGGCACATTTGTTGTTGTTGCTGTTGTTATTGTTGTTGAGTCATTTCAGTCATGGACTCTCCATGACCCAATTGGAGGTCTTCTTGGCAAAGAAACTGGAGTGTTTTGTCATTTCCTTTTCCAGTTCATTTTACAGATGAGGAAACTGAGGCAAACAGTGTTAAGTGAGTTGTCCAAGCTCACATAGTTAGCAAGTTTCTGAGGCTGAATTTGAACTCAGGTCCTCCAGAGCCAACACTCTAACCATTGTGCCACCTAGCTGCCCATAGTAAAGGCTTAATAAATGCTTACTCACTGACTAAGATTTGGACAAAGAATTTCAGAACATCTTTCAAGCTATTCTTATGAGGAGAGAGATGTGGGCTAGAGGAGTGTATGGAGTTACAGTCAGGAGGAATCGTAGCTGACCAAATGCTGAAGGCAAAGGGTAATCGTGAATCCTTTTGTTTCCATTTGATTTGGAAGGGGATCTCTGGTGGCGTGGCCCAGGAATCTGTGCTTAGTCCCATGTTGTTTTACATCTTTTTCAATGACTTTGATATTAAAAGCATAGATGACATACTTAACAGATTTGCTGATGATACAAAGTGGGGAGAGATAGGTAACAATGGATGATAGAATCAGGATCTAAAAAGATTGCTACAGGCTAACATCTAGGGCAGAATCTAATAAGATGAAATTAAATAGGGATAATTATAAAGTCTTCCATTTGGGTTAAACAAATTAACTCCACATGTTTTCAATGGGGGGAGAAGTGGCTAGATTGCAGTTCATCTGAAAGAAAAAAAAAGATGTAGGGATTTTAGTTGAATGCATGACTTATGTAAGTCAGCAGTTCGATATGGCTTCTGGAAAAGGTAACACTAGACAATGGTGCACATATTTATATCCAATGACCCAGCAACCTCACTACTGGACAAATACTCAAAGCAGGTAAAAAGCAGAAGGAAAACTTTCATATATGTCAAAATATTTGCAGGAGCAGTTTTAATGAGAATAGAATACTAGGAGAAAAGTTGCTTGGCATAATGGATAAAAGGCCAACATTGGAACCATCCCAGACTGGGCTTGAGGGCTTTTCTTATACATATTAGCTGCATGAATTTGGGCTAGACATTGAATCTTTATGGGCCCCAGACGATGTTTAAAATTATGACTTATGCAGGAGTTACTTATCTGTATCAGGGGAAAGAATTTCCACCTTGACTTCTTAACACTGATTACATCACAGTTCTGGACAAAATCAAAAGAAAACAAAGTAAGTATCCATATCAGGTGGGATTTCTGTATAGGAGTTAGACTAAATGGGCATTGAGGAACTTCCATCCCTGGATGTCTATGATTCTATGAGAGTGGTCTTAAGGATTCCATATCCACTGATACTGGTGGTGGCTTCTCATTAAAGTCCCTCGGTGTGTATATATGGGAGGCGGTGTAGGAATGCAACCACTACAAATCCCCAGAACTCAAAATGATAAGAAGAATGGGATGCTACTGAAGACCAAGTTAGAAGAAAGCATAGGCTTTCTCTATGCAACATGCCTGTAAGGTCCGGAATTCCCCCACCTAGGGAACCTTGCACTTGCCCTATAATCATGGGGGTGTTCTTTTTATACCACAGGAAGAGGTCAAAGAGCTCCAGATTGATTATAGGTAGTAGTTTAAACAATTTGGGTTACTTACATTTGGGGCAGTATGATAGATCCCTGCCAAGATATTAATATCCTTAGTCTGGGGCAGTGGCCAGACCAATCAGTGAATCCCCTCTAAGAGCTCCCAAAATCCCCATGATAATTATAGAAAACAGACAACGGCAGGAGGAACTAGAGAGTTAGATCCCTACTGACTGGTGTATATTTTTGGTTTTGTGCTTAGTAATGAGCTTGGGAGTTAATCCAATGTTATTGCCAAACATAAATTTGTGTATTGATCATGTCCTGGTCACATATAGGTCACAATATTCTTGTTTTGGCTTTCATAGTTCATAGCATCTTAAGTCTAAGTTATGGTTAAGTATCTAAGTTGTGATTGTTAACAGGTCACCACGTCTGGGATTCTACCTTTCACAGAGTTTAACTTTTTATGGCTTATTTTGTATTTACTTATTATTTATTTTATTTTATTATTATATATTTTTATTACTGTATTTTAGGACTTTTCCCCATTTGGAACCTCAAATTCCAAAGATTCTCTAGGATGTTCCTGAGGTTCTGCTGTGGCTGTGGGGAGCAGTGGAATCAAATGGAGGCTGATCACACACTCAAGGGTTTAGGGGAGCTAAATACTAAGAAAGATGGCTAGTGCCCACTTATGTTTGGTGATGATAGAAAGTGTTCGCAAGATTGGGAATAGAGTGAATGGAGGGGAGAGATTGGGTCTCTGCAGTCTAGCCACACCCACAAACCCTACCTGGCTCCCTTCTTGCTCTAGCTTCAAACTTGTTCTATCATTACTATTCTCCTAAAATGTACAGCTCTATTATTCTTGAAGTCTGACTTTCTAAGGAACACCTGGCAGCTACAGGTCAGGGCAGAAGCTGAAAGCAATCACCTAGCCTCAGGGTTTCTTCCCTCAGCATCCATATCCATATGAAGATGAAAGGAACCTTCATGAAGTCATTTAACAGAAGCTGCCCAAGGCCTACCTTAATTCTTTTCTTCCTCTTAATGTTACTACAATTCCGTCTCAACACCTAATCGTAATGATATACTTATCAAATTCTCAAGTAACACAAAACTGAGAAGTAGAGAATACAGTTGCAGAATCAGGATCCAAAGAAGTCTTGACAAGGCAGAGAGGGGACTGCAGCTAAAAAGATCAAGCTTGCTGGAGAAACACTTGAAGTCCTATTTGTTCTTGTTCAGTCACTTTCAGTTGTGTCTGACTCTCTGTGACCCCATTTGGGGTTTTCTTGGCAAGGATACTGGAATGATTTCAGTTCCAACTGATCAGGTTAATGAACACCAGTTCATTTTACAGATGAGGAAACTGAGGCAGACAAGGTTAAGTGACCAGCTAAAAATAAGTGTCTGAGGCCAAATTTGAATTGAGGAAAATGAGTCTTCCTGACTCCAAACCTAGCACTCTATCCACTGTACCCCCTGGCTGTCCTACTTTGAAGTCTTATAATGGGTACAAAAAAATTGATTGCACAAATGTTTCTGGGCTGTGGATTGGTGGATAAAGATGAAGTATGACTGGAGCCACTGCTCTGTCATTACCAGGCGGGCTTGGCAGGCTGTGGAGGCGCAGTCCCGGGCGCCTCCTCTTGAGGGAGCTCCCGGGCATGCCTTAGTGAAAAGCTGAGAGAGGGCTGGGCAGGTCGGGCATCTTAGCAGTCCCGGCTCTTGATGTTCACCTTAGACCCCAGCCATCCTGTGCCCACAGGCTTCCCAGGAAGCCTAACCTTGGCCCACCCAGGACTTTTCTTTGTGGATAATCTTCCATTTCTCCAGTCTCAAGCTTGTTTTTACAGTTTTCAGCCCTGGTCTCCTTCCCTCCTTAGACTATGAGCTCCCTGAGGGCAGGCACTGCCTTTTGTCCTTCTTTGTACCCTCAGGGCTTAGTCCTATGCCTGGCACTTAAGAGGCCCTCCATCATGCTAATTGACCTATCGAATTGGGCCGGGTGGCTTCTGTTAAGATTTCCCTTGAAGGACAGCCCTTTGAACCTGAAAGAAGACCATCCCATGTCTGCACAGCTTTTACTGCTGGGAAGTTATTCCTGCTCTCCAGCCTTAATCTGTCTCTTTAAATCCTGCTCCTGATTCTGCCCTCTGGAGTCAAGCAGAACAAGGCAAAGTAATCTTTTCTTCACAGGACAGCCTTCGGGGGAACATGGCATCATGTTCCTCCTAAGTCTTCTCCAGGCTAACCATGCCCAATTCCTTCAACTCAACTTCGTAGGGTAGAATTCAAGGCCCTTCACCCTCCTGGTGGACGTCTGTATATTCTCCAATTTATGGATGGACTTCCTACAATGTTGTGGCCAAGACTGAACAAAGTGTTCCAGGCATCTTCAGTCAGTGGGCCTATCAGCCTCATATTCCTGGGAGCTAGTCCTTTTAATAGACAGAGCACACCCTGAGAGGCGCAGGGGAGAGCCAGCTCCACTGCCCCAGAGAGTTCAGCCTGAGGACTGGAAACTGATTAATTCCTCCAGCCAGATGCAGGTCACATTGCACTGCCATCTCATTTCATTATTTCCAAGGAGTAGAGGGTGGCATGAGTTTTGATTGATACCTGGAAGATTAAAACGAAACAAAACAAAACCCAACAACCACGAAGCAAGCAAACAAAAATTCTTATGTATGGTAATGTACCAGGTGAAGCAAGGTCACAGCCATGGAGCAACTTTCCATGATTATTCCAGGGTATTGCACTTGAGGGGCTGATGGCTACTTTCTCTCTGGTAGCACTTCCACACCATGTGTAGCCAACCCCAGTTATCTCTTCTAGCAACCAGAAATAGAAGGGTATTATGTATTTTTAGGCATTATGGAACTTGCAAGGAAAGTGCTTTCTAAACCCAAAGGCCTAGGAAGCTGTGAGGTTTGTATATAAAGGTAAATTATTATTATTACTATTATTATTATTATTATTATAGCTCTACCCAAAGGCTGAACTAGGATCTAATGATCCTACTTCTGTTACTCTTCTACCTCTTTTCCTTAGTATTCTTATCTGTAAAATAGGGACCCTTCTCTAAAATTATCTCCATAAATCAATAAACAAGAATTTATAATAATAGCTGGCTCTTATATAAAAGTTTGAAAAGCACTTTATGTGTTATTTCATGTGATACTTATAATAACTCTGTGAAAGCGTTATTTTTACCCCTCATTTACAGATAAGGAAAATGAGGCTCAAAGAGGTCACAGTAAGGGTGAGTCAGCATTTGAACTCATGTCTTTCCAAGTCCAAGTCCAGCACTCTATTTCCTAGACCACCTAGTTGCCCCATTTATTAAGTGCCTACTATTTGCTGGATGTTGTGCTAAACACTAGGAACCCATATTCTATCAGGGGCAGAAAGTAAGACAAAGACAACAGGTGAACACCATAGGACCACAGTTCTAGAGCTGGAAGCAACCCTTGGAAGTGATCTAGTCCAACCCCCTGTGTCCACGGTCACTGGGTAGAAGTAGCAGAGCCAGAAATTGGAAGCTGTGATCTCATCCGGGCCCCATTCCACTATGTCATGCTGCTGTTGCAAGCAGAGGCATACATGACACTTAGAAGTTTGCAAAGCTCTTTATAAACTTTTCCTTATTCCATTCTGGTTTTAAAACTTTGATCCTATAAAAAGGAGAAGAATGACACAACCATAATAACAATGCCAATAACAACAATAGTGATTGGTAAGTGAAACTCCCAAATGTTCTTCTGTATTTGATAAATAAAGTGCACTGAAATCAGAGCGTCATTACAGACAGAACCATCACTCACAACCACCCAGATATAACATTGATCCATAAACATTTAAGAATAACATTTAAAAAAAAATTATTTTCAGTTCCAGATTCTCTTCCTCCACTCCCTCACCCATTGAGAAGACAAGAAATATGATAACAATTATACATATGAAGTCATGCAAAACATTTCCATTTCAGTTATGTTGCAAGAGAAAGAAAAAGCAAGAAAAATAAAGTGAAAAAAGATACACCTTAAAAAAAAAGATGAAGCATAGGGACAGTGGTTTCTGGAATGTCCCAGAATGTTTCACACTCACTCTTCGTGGGAAAATGTTGGGGCCTAAGTAAAGCCCCAGTCATCATGTCCTAGTTTTGATTCCAATGTATTCCAGGATCCACACTTTAGGACACCCTTCCAAGTCATCTTTAGACTTTTGCCCACTTTGTTGTAAATAGTAACTACAACATTGCTTATTTAGAGGATATGTTTCTTAACATTCTGAGTCTTGGCCTGCAAGGCTCAAATTATAGAATTCTCCACTCTCCTTTTTGTTTGCTTAGGGGATTAGTTAGCCCCAGGTTTCTCATTTCCTTTAAAATGCATCAAAGGAAGAAAATACACTTCAGTATCAAAGGCTTCCATTTATCCCTTCTCATTAAAACTTAAGTGATTAATATTAAAGTTGGCAGTTTGTAAAAGATGAAGCATACCATTTCTTCTCCAACCATTTATGCTAATTGCTGCTTCTCATTTGTTTTGAAAGAGTCATTAGAGTATCAAGAGACTCTTTATACTGAATTAAAAAACTATTGGATGTGGTGTTTCAAGGTTCCTTCTCAGAAAAGAACAATTATTAAAATGTATTATTCAATTAAACATAAAAGCTTTAGCTACCTCAAAAAAGTTGAAAGTGTAAGCAAAAGAACTATCAGAATGGTCCTAATAAATCTGACAGTTGAGACAAACTCCATTGTATCTGAAGCTGGGGATGAAGAGGACTAACAGTCTATGGCAGGCAAAATGTTACTGTGACATGAGTATCAGGCACAATTCTAAAGCTCTGCTTATTTCAGGCCATAGAAGCTCTGTGAATTTCATATCCTCTTCCTAAGCTCAAGGTTGAGGTTCTTATGAAGGGTCAGATCAGAAACAAACAGATCCTTGTTCCAGATGCATTTTTTTTTTAGCAAGGAACAAGAATGCCATGTGGAAGGAGGAGTTAGGCTAGAGACTATAATGGAAACTTCTCAACTGTGAAGAGATTTCCTTGGTCCAAAGGTTCTTCCTGTTCCTGAAAACTTGCACTAAGTTCATGCTCCATATTTCTAGCCTAAGCCCAGGGTTAAAATGTGCCTTCACCTTAACCCTATCTGGTAATCCTTCCATTCATCTGGACAATTACTGTGATTTTATATTTGTCCTCTCTTCCCACTTTGAGGGTGAGCTCTCATTCAGTGCATGGGGATTGTAAATTCCCAGAAGCAGTATGCATGGGGCTATGGACTCTGCAGGCTCCCTGTCAATAATAGCTCCACTGACTATCCACATTACCACATGTTTTTGGTTTTGGACAGATTTCCAGAGAGCATAATTTGCATAAGAATGGAAAATGGCTTGTCCTGCCTGTTAAGAGCATCACCACCACCACCACCACCACCACCTCCTACACCCACCACTACCACCTACACCCACACAGAGAGATACAAGTCCAGTGCTGATGAAAGTAAGAAAATTCAACAAATATATACTGAGTACATACTGTGTGTAAAGCACTGTGTTAGATACTTCAGTCTTTTCAGAGTCAACATCTTTCCATCAAGGAGGTTTCCAGTCCTTGTCTTCAAGGTATGTTCTTGTCTTTCCTATATTTTGTCATGATTTGAAGTCCAGTAACTCAAGGGTAGACCTCAAATGACCTTGGGACAGCCAGAAAAAGAGGAGTTTAGATAGACAGCTAATCAGATTAAGCAGGTGACAAATCCTTTCAGTCTTTCTCGGCTGTTCTGTTCCGATGTCCAACTTCATTAGTTTGGCTAGGCCCTAGGTTGTTATCCAAGGCACATTAATTCAATTAATGCCAAGTATTTACTGAGTGCTTACCGTGTGCTCAGACTTGTGCTGGAACTGTGGAGGAAATAGAGAAATAATAAAATATAGTTCCTTGTACTCAGGAAGGTTGTAATAGTCATGGCGATCCAAGACCAAGCTATCTGAAACAATTAGATGACAGTACAACCAAGACATTGCATTAACAGCAGAGTGGAGTGAGCCTTGACTCTTCCATACATGTCTCTCTAATAGCACTCAGTGATGGTTTGGAGACAGATGGTTTTTGAGGTCTCTTCTAGCTCTAAATCTGTAACTCTATAATACTATGAAAGTTTTCATGTAGAAAGTGAGGTATGCATTGCATCTTGAAGAAAAAGAGAGATTTGCTTCTATGGCTTGAAATAAGCAGAGCTTTAGAATTGTGCCTCATACTCATGTCACAATAACATTTTGCCTGCCATAGACTGTTAGTCCTCTTCACCCCCAGCTTCAGATACAATGGAATTTGTCTCAACTGTCAGATTTATTAGGACCATTCTGATAGTTCTTTTGCTTACACTTTCAACTTTTTTGAGGTAGCTAAAGCTTTTATGTTTAATTGAATAATACATTTTAATAATTGTTCTTTTCTGAGAAGGAACCTTGAAACACCACATCCAATAGAATAGTATTCTGGATGCTAACTACACAAGAGCTCTTGCATCCTTGCCATTCTCTTCACTTTTACCACAATCAATGTAGTTTGAATTTATGCAACATATAATGTCCTCCGTTTAGCTTTTAAAATCCTTCTTCACCTGTCTGTAGCTGAGCTTTCAAGCCTCACTGGACATTATTCCCCCTCCTGCATTATGTGAGTCAACCAAATTGGTCTCCTCTCTTTTCCTCAAACACAAAACTTAATGTCCCACTTCAGTGCCTTTGGCCAGATCTCATTTCTGGAATGTGTTTTCTTCTCACTTTTCTCATGAAATCTCTCTTTTTCTTCAAGATGCAATGCGTACCTCACTTTCTACATGAAAACTTTCATAGTATTATAGAGTTATAGATTTAGAGCTAGAAGAGACCTCAAAAACCATCTGTCTCCAAACCATCATTTTATAGATGAGGGAACTGAGGCCCAGAGAAGTTAAGTGACGTGTCCAACGTTACACAGCAAGTGAGCAGAGCCAGGACTTGAACTCAGGCCATCTGACTTGAAATCCAGTACATTTTCCATTGTACCATGCTTCATCTCCCTTTCCTAATTTCCTGCAACTGTTAGTGGCCTACCTTCCAATTACAAACTACTTTGATGCAAGCTATTTAATATTTGTTTATATTTATTATCTTTAGTCATACATAATAGATTTGCAGTTTCGTATGCAATCTTTTTTCTCTTCTACTATGTTATGGAAATGCTTGTTTTATTTCTTAAATTCAGAATAAAAGAAATAAAACTTAAAAATATTTTAAATATATTTATATATGTATTTGTCATCTCCATTAGAATGTATGTTCTTTGTAGGCACAGATTGTTTCATGCTTTGGATCTGTTTTTTCAATGCTGAGAGCAGTTCCTGGCTACATCTTGTTGATAGATTGAGCATTTGATAGTTTAGCTTCTCATCCTTTCTCACCCAGACTATTTTAATAGTCTCCTAATTGTCTCTTTACTTCTAGTCTCTATCCTCTTGATCAGTTAATCAATTGACAAGAATTTATTAAGTTCCTAGCATGTCAATCACTATTCCAGGCTCTGGGGATACAAAGACAAAAATGAAATTGTTCCTGCCTTCAAGAAGCTACATTCTTTCAGATCTTTATAATCTATTCCCAACACAGCTGCCAAATTGATAGTACTAAAACAAAGATTTGACCATGTAACTCCCATACTCAAAAAACTTCAATGGCTCCTGATTGCCACTAGGATAAAAAGAAAATGCTCAATCTGGCCTTTAAAGCCCTATCAATCTGGCTCCCAGCTTCCTTTCCAGCCTTATTTCACATGGCTCAACCTCCCTTACTCTCTATTTTTGTTAAATGAGTCTGCTAGTTATTCTTCATACGTGGCATCTCCGTTGCTCCCTTTGTGTTTCTGTACAAGTGGATTTCCTTCCATGTCTGAAATGCACCCTCTTCTCATCTCTACCTCCTAGATCCCTAGTTTCCTTTATCTCACAGCTCAGATCCCAACTTCTGTATGGGGCCTTTCATAATTCCCTTCCTCCCTTTCTCCCTCCATCAGTTACTAGCACTGTATCCCTCTTGAAATAACTTTGTATTGCTCTGTATTTACTCCCTTGTGCAAGTATTGTATTGATTAAAGATGTAAACTCCTCAAAGGATTGGTTTCATTTTAACCTTTGTGTCTCCAGTGCCTAGCGTATTGCTTTGCACATAGTAGATGCTTAACAAATGTTTGTTGAATTGGGGGAGGGAAAAATCCAAAATACACAAAAAATCCTTTCCTTGTCCTTAAGGAAACTGATCTCCTTAGGAACCCTAGATAAACACACAGTAACCAATTAAATAACAATACAAACAATATATAATGGATTAAGTGCCAAGATACCTAGAAGAGATAATAATGAGGAGGCAGCACCATACATTGAAAAAAGTTCTTACTCTCAACTCAAGATAAGGGTCCAAATCCTGCCTTTGATACTTGCTACCTATATAATGTTGGGAAAATCCCTTAAAACTCCTTGGACTTTGATTTCCACATCTGTAACATAAAGAAGAAATTGCAGAAGGTTTAGATAAAAGGTTCTTAACCTGGGTTGTGTAAACTATTTAAAAATTTTTTAAATTTATTTTAATAAAAATTGATTTTCTTTATAATCTTATGTATTTTATGCTTTTATAAACATTATCTGAAAAAGGGTCCATTGCTTTACCAGATAGCTAGAGGAGTCCATCACACACACACACACACACACACACACAAAGAGAGAGAGAGAGAGAGAGAGAGAGAACAAGAGAGAACCCCTGGTATTTATGGGCTATAAGGTCTCTTCTAGCTCTTGAGCTGAATTTAGGATCAGAGAAAAGTGGGGGAAATTAGTTGAGGTTAGGGTGATAAAGGAAGACTTCATAAAAGAGGTTAAACTCTAGCTGGACCCTGACAGAAAGACAGAAAGTCTAGGATTACATTCCTTTTGCAGTTTTTTCTATTCTTAAATATGATGCGAACAAGACAAGCATAAAATCTCTTTTATATCTTGGAGATACTAGTAGAAGATCTCAAGGAATATAAGACATTATGAAATTATGGAATTTGAATTACCAATAAATACAGGAGTAAAGCAAGAATGTCCATTTCTCCATTATAATTTGATATAGTTCTAGAAATGCATGCATTAGTGATGACAGGAGAAAGAAAGAAACTACAGGTGTAAAGATAGGCAAAGAGGAGATAAAATTATTCCTATTTGTTTATGACATGATGAGTTACTTAGAAATGCTAGAGAATCTGGTAAATGTTAATCGAGCCAATAATTAGCTTTAATCAAGTTTCAGGCTACAAAATAAACCCACAGAGATCAACAGCATTTCTATAGAATAATGACAAAATCCATGAGGCAATAATAGAAAGGGAAATCTATTTCAAAATAACCATAAAATGAATAATATAGTTCAGGATGAATGTTTCAACCATTGCAAATACTTAGATTCAATTACAAAGTGCTTCTTAAGGAAATTAAAAAAAAATGTAGATAACTATAAGAATATTCAGTGCTCATGACTGGGCTGTGCCAATATAATAACAATGAAAATACTACCAAAGTTACTATTTATGGTTTTCATGTTATCAGATTATGAAAGAGACAGAATTTGTTAAAATAATAAAATTAATTTGGAGGAACAAAGATCTAGAATATCAAGGGAAATAATAAGAAAAGATAAACATGAAGGGAGAATAGCACTCCTAGACCTCAAACCATACATATATGAACTATATATATATAATATATATATAAACTATATATATTATATATATATATATAAACTATATAAACTATATATATAAAGCAACAGTCATCAAAATCATTTTGTATTGGTTTAAAAAAAAAAAGAGTTGTTCAGTTGTTTCAGTCATATATAACTCTTTATTACCTAGTGTTTGATAACCCAGAAACAAGAATTATTTAGGAAAGAACCCACTATTTGAAGAAAAAAAAAACTCTGGAAAAACTAGAGAGCAGATTGGCAGAAATTGGGCTTAGGCCGATATATTATTTCTTATTCCACGATATATTTAAAATGAAAATATGGCCTTAATATTAAAGATCATATACTTTAAAAAAAAATTTCTGCAAGAATTTGAGAGTTGGAAGAGACTTCAGTGGCCATCTAGTATGTCATACATGAAAGGAATCCCCACCATAATATATTTAATAAATTATCACCCAGACTCTGAAGACCCACCAGTTTGCTAGGCAGTGCATTTCACTATTGTTCAGTTATTTTAGTCGTGTCCAACTCTTCGTGACCCCGTTTGGGGTTTTCTTGACAAAGATACTGGAGTGGTTTTGTTCAGGTTTAGAGTTGGAGAGCTGGTTCAGGTGTGAAAGAATTCTCTTAGGCCTTCTCTGTAGCCATTGGAAGCTTCATTTCATCAAAGCGCACTGGCCTGAGACTAGCAAAGAGCTAAACAAAGGCCCCGATATAGAAAAGGACCCAGACTTGTATAGACAGAAAGCTATTCAGCCTGTAGGGTAATGGTATATTTTTAGGAAAATGGTTGTCAAGATAAGGAAAAATTGTCATGACACAGGATGAGGAAGATGGATGACAGAATAAGGAACACAGGATAAGGGAGGTAAAGAAAATTCTTTTGGTGCAAGTTGTATGGCATTTCAAGATAGGGGAAAGAGATTCTAGGATGCCCTCAAGTCCAGGAGGGGCCTCACAAGGTGCTGGAAAAGCAACCCTTAATTAAAATGTGTTTCTTTATAAAGCTTTTAGCTTTTAGGGCACTGTATGTCTTCTTCAGTTTGCCATTTCCTTCTCCAGCTCATTTTGCAGATGAGGAAACTGAGGCAAAAAGGGGTAAGTGACTCTCCCAGGGTCACACAGCTAGTAAGCATCTGATGCTGGTGAACTCAGGTCTTCCTTACTCCAGTCTCTGCGCTCTATCCATTGAGCCATCTAGTTGCACAATTCCACTATTGAACAGTTCTATTTTCACTATAGGATAGCTCTAATTCTTAGGAGGTTTTTCTTGACATCAACCTATACATTTGCTTCTTGTCAGCTTCTGC
Source organism: Vombatus ursinus (assembly GCF_900497805.2). NCBI lineage: Eukaryota > Metazoa > Chordata > Mammalia > Diprotodontia > Vombatidae > Vombatus > Vombatus ursinus. Next base: position 9,605,519 of record NW_020948983.1, read on the forward strand.
CATTGCTTCTAGTTCTTTCCTCTGGGGACAAATGGAACAATTCCTTCTTTCCCACTGCAACCCCCTCTGCAACCCCTGCTTTTTCTTCTCTAAACCATATGCACCCATTTCCTTCAATTGAGCTAATTAACTCAAGGTCCTTCACCACCCTAGTTGCCCTCCTTTTCTAAGTCTGTCCCCCTCCATACCCTTCCATTTGTCTCTCCAATCCTGACTCCCCTTCTGGTGAGAAATTTGGTCTGGTCTCCTCTTCCACTTTCTTTTGTGGCAGGCTTTAAACAGGAGACATGTTTTATGGCTGTGATCTGACGGTGCTAAAGCAAGGAAGATTTACTGATGCTGGGAGGCAACACAGAGAATGAGAAGATAACATCTTGTCTAATACAGCCAAACTTGGTTATTTGATGCACAAAATAGCTTTGTATTTGCTGCAATGGGCTAATAGCAGGAGAACTCCAGAAGAAACTATGGTAATCCTTCCTTCTCCAGGACAAATTTGTATGTGACACATACCTGCTCATCCACTTTTGCTTCCCTGTGTGCACGTTCAGTGAACCTAATCACTGTTGTTCTTTCCATTTGCCTAGACTTGAACTGACCAACAAGTGGCTATGGTTTTTATCATCTTTTCCCCCACCTTAGTCTGTGTGTTAGATTTGAGGCATTGGTTGTAAAAGAGATTAGGATGAGCAGGAAATGGGAAAATGTTTATGAAGAAGGATGACTCTACTTAGGACTTCAGATATGTTGATATCCATCATCAGTTGACAACTCTTAGATTCCCAAGGGAAGAGAAACAATCAAGACGGGGTCTAGATCAGTGATGTCAAACTCAAATAGGAACCAACCTTACAAAACCACACATGAGCATAATCTATGATCTCATGTATTTTTATTTGTTTTCTTAAATATTTCCCAATTACATTTTCATCTGGTTCAGGTAGCATTCCCACTCATTGTTGGACACCTCTGATCTAGAATAGCTGATCAGAAGAGGTGCTATGCTAACGGTGGGCTGGTGTCCTACATATGAAGATTCTGCAGTAGAAGCAACAGAAGCAACATGCCTGGAGAGGCAAGAATTCCAAACTCCCACTATGGTATTTATGTCTATGCTAGCCCATGATGTTTTGTGTCTGCTGCTTTACAAAAGAATATACAGAAGACCCAAGTGATGGCTATGCCAAGACATCAGCCCAGGGCAGAGATGGTGAATATAAGCAGACAATTACTCTGAGGCTTTCTGAACCTTGCGTCCTGGTTTGCTATTCCATTCCTAAACCAGTTTCTAAAATCTTAGCCACTTGGATTTCTTTGCTTTAAAGGAACCCTGATATTGATCTGGCCTGACATATTTTTTTTTTTGATTTATACTCACTAGGTTCCTGATTTATATTTTGTTCTTCTCCCCAGGAGAGTACTTTCCCCAGAGAGGAGTTTTCCTGATCACCTGAGCAAGTTTGGCCTGCCCTGGCCTGGATAAATAGTGTCTGATTCCATAAACAGATAGCTATGGCTAATAATGGCAGAATCATTTACCATACTATAAGCTCACCATCTGGGGCTTTTAGAGACCATGTAATTGCAACAAACTTTGTCAAACAAGCAAACCCCTGACTCAGAAGGCAGATTGAATTAGCACCCTGGTTCCAGATAAGCACATGGAGTCCTCCATACATTTATTGGATGAGTAGGAGCACCTGGTCCAGTATAGTATATTTAAAGGCCTTTACCTTTGTGCATACCTCCTGATACAGATTAAGGAATTTTCTGGAAGGTTCTTAGTTGAGCCACCTACTCAGCCATTCTTTAGATTACTGAAAGTAACCCTCTATTGGACAATCTGGCATGGTGTCTTTTGGGGAACTCCAAGGAGTTTGAAAAGCTGCCCTTAGTGCCAAGATTATTCAATAGCAATTCTTTCTGTACCAATAAGGGTAAAGGACTGAGACAATACATTAGTTCTTTCCAGATCTTAAATTATAAATAAGCATGTCATATTCTTGCCCTGATAGATAAATTTTAGGAGGGTTTTATTGCTCTCATCTGTAATGAATTAGCTAATGTGGCTACTGCCTTCAATTTACTTATTTAATAATGTGTGTTTATATAGGGTCTTATCTTCTATCACACCAAAGTTATGGTGGATCTCCAATTCCTAGGCTTAGAGCCACTTGTACAGTGGGAGAGGAAGAGTAAGTTGCAGGTGAGATAAAGAAATGAGGAAAGAAATTTAGCTCAGGGGATACTGTTTTTGAACTACCTTGCTCTTCAAGAATGGAGTTCTACCTTTGCTCAAAAGGTTATAAAATTGTGCATAGCTGTTGATCCAGCAATAACACTACTAGGTCTATATCCTAAAGAGATTTTTAAAAAAAAATGAAAAGGACCTACACATACAAAATTATTTATAACGGCTCTTTTTGTGGTGGCAAAGAATTGGAAATTGAGGGATGCCTATCAATTGGGGAATGGTTGAACGAGTTGTGATTGCAATAGAATACTATTGTTCTACGAGAAATGACAAAGCAGAATGTTTCCAGAAAAACTTACACGAACTGATGCAAAATTAAATGGAGAACGAGGAGAACATTGTAAACAGTAACAGCAATATTGTAAGATGATCAACTGAATAACAGCTGTTATCAGCAATACAATGATCTAAGACAATTCTGAAGGACTCGTGATGAAAAATTCTGTCCATTTCCAGAAAAAGAACTGATGGAGTCAGAATGAAGATCAAAGCACACTTTTTAAAAAAAATTAATTTTTCTTGAGGTTTTTTTTTTGATCTGTGTTTTCTTTTATTTAACTAATATGGAAATGTTTTGTATGACTGCATATGTATAACTATATCAAATTGCTTTCTCAATGAGGGGGAGGGAAGGTAGGGAAGGAGAGAATTTGGAACTCAAAATTTTTAAAAATGAATGTTAAAAATTTTTACATGTAATTGGAAAAAAAATACTTAAAAAAAAAAAGAATAGAGTTTCATATGGACCTGATAGTCAGCCTGCTACTATGGATAAGGGAATGGACAAAATTCTCCAGTTCCTCCACCCATTCTTAAACTGGCTGGTACTCACATCCTAACCAGGGGTGGGGAACCTGTGGCCTGGAGGCCACATGTAGCCTTCTAGGTCCTTTGGTATGGCCTTTTGACTGAGTCCAAGTTTTACAGAACAAATCCTTTTATTAAGGGCACTTGAGAACCTAAAGGGCCGCATGTGGCCTCGAGGCTACAGGTTCCCCACCCCTGCCACCTTCAAGATGGATCTGATAGGCCTTTAGGAATTGCAGTTTCTGGTTTTAGGGACCTTAGCCATGAATTTTATGGAATTAGTTAAGGCAAAGAGAGAGACCCTCAAAGATCCTGTGAGCTACCTTGGTGATGATTAAAATAAGTTGATACACACAGCTTTCAATCTCTACTGAATGATATGGGACATCAGTCCTCTGTGGGTTTAAATGGTAAACCACTTGGTGGCATCCTGCCTAAATGTAATTCCTTCCCCCCAATATCCACAGTATTGAGAATTCGTTGTTTAGCATTGGGCAGCTAGCTAGACGATGCTGTGGATAAAGGGCTAAGCCTAGAGTTAGGAAGAGCTGAGTTCAAATCTGGCCTGAGACACTTACCAGCTATGCAGCCTTGGGTAAGTCATTTAAACTTTGTTCGCTTCAGCTTCCTCATCTATAAAATGGGAATAATAATAGCGCTAAACTTCTAGGCTTGTTGTAAGGAACAAATAAGATAAAAACTGTAAAGTGTTTAGCACAGGGCCAGGCAACATAGTGAGTGCTGTGTAAATGTTAGCTATTGTTAGTCTTGTTATCATTATGTAATTGATCCATCATATTGGATTGGAGGAAGATCACCTTCTATTTCAATTATTACTAAATACGTCCTTGAATAGCTGTGGGCTACACCTAACCGCCAATCCTAGTCCAGTCACAAGCCAGAGCTCTTTTCTTGGTTTCAGGACTGTGGGGATCTGTTAATGACAGGTGAAGGATAGAAGTTGCTCCTGCTTGAGTCACTGAACCATTGTCGGAGCCCCAGTCCCAGCAAATCAGCTGAACTCATTAAATAGATTAGAGATAACAGTCCTATAGTCCTTGTTAAGAGAAAAAAATTGAAAGAAGGTGTTCATTTAACCTTCCACTTCTCCCAAACCAATCCTAGTACTATCTTAAAAAAAAAAAAAAAACCAAAAAACAACAACCCAATAACAAGAAGCTACATCAAAATGAGGAGTTCGGTCAAAATGGGAATTCTCTCATTACTATAGAGGAGGAAACCACATCGCGGGGAGAGACAGTGTTGTTAAATAGAGAGAGTGCTAGTTTCAAACCCAAGAAGAACTAGGTTTCAAGTTCTATTCCACATTGGCTTTGTGACCCTGGACAATGCTGACCTGCATTGCTAGAACTAATCTTCATCCCAAAGTTCTCTTTCTATACCATTAAAATCATAGATCTATCCTATGGGAACCACATCATCATCTGGAACTAATATTACCTGTCCTTGACACTCGACCCACTTGGCCAGTTGACATACATCAAATTGACCTATCTAGTGGAAAGATCTGATGGGGTGCCAAAGAGAAGACTACTTTCTATATCCAGTGTGGTTTGTGGGAGGTGTGAGCATGCTATGGTATGATAGGTTGGTAATCAGAGCACCTGAGTTCAAATTCTGACTTTGGCATTTATAACTTATATCACCTTGAGTGAGTTACTTCTCTATGGGCCTCAATTTCCTTATCTATAATTTGAGGAGGCTGGCCTAGATGATACTAGTCCAATTGATCTCTGGTATATTTCTAGATAATATCTAAGGTCCTTTCAATTTTTGTGCTACTATGAATAACTGATTATGATATAGGTAGTATCTCCCCAGTAGTCTTTCAAAGCTCTCAAATTTGGTATTTCTAGACCTGATGGACCAGTGGGTGATAGTTTGTTTCAATGACTTCTTCATTTCCTCTCAGGTTCCTCCCCAGCACACCAAATTGATAGAAGTCATCTTCCAGTGCAAACACCAACATGAGCTATTTTGCCAAATTGGAGAAATGCCAATTGGTTTTAAAAAAGGGGGGGGGAATGGACTTCTTAGATCAAATAACTGGATGGATGACTGGGAGTCCATATATCTTTAAGAAAGAGTACATTTTCCTATAGGACATCCTTCATATTTGATGTACACCAACCTTTTGGATTTATAGGATAAAACCTCCATGTCTCCTATCCCCCAGATTCTCTACTTTGGTGGCACCTCTCTATAATTTCCTGAAACATCTCAAAGTTTTGCAGTGGATGAGAAAAGTAGAAGGTCAATTTAATGAGCTGAAGAAGTCAAGTCAATAAGCATTTATTAAGCATTTACTAAGTTCCAGGTACTGTGCTGTGCTCTGGAGATACAAAGAAAGACAAAAAACAGTCTATGCTCTCAAAGAGTTCACATTATAATGGAGGAGACAAAAATGAAAACTATACTCAAGCAAAATATATACAGGATGTATTAGAGGTAATCAATAGAGGGAAGGCACTAGCATTGAGATAGAATTGGAGGGACTTTTTGCAGAAGGTAGGATTTTAGCTGAGACTTGGAGGAAGACAGAGAGGCAAGGAGTAGAGATGAGGCCAGAGTAGAGACAGCATTCCAGGAATGGGTGTCATCCAGTGAAAAGGCAAGGAGTCAGGAGATGGAGTGTTTTGTTTAAGGAATAGCAAGGAGGTCAGTATCATTGAATCCAAGAGTATATGAAGAGAATTAAAGTGTAAGAACATTGGAAAGGTCAGAAAGGGCAAAGATGTGAAGGGCTTTAAAAACCAACCCTAATATTTCACATTTGATCTTGGGAGATTGAGATTGACCAGAATTAACCAAGTATGGAGTAGGTGACATATTTAGACCTGTACTTTAGGAAGGTCACTTTGGCAGCTGAGTGGAGAATTGATTGGAGTGGGGAGACACTTGTGGCAGGGAGACTAAGTAGCAGGCTACTGCAATAGTCCAAGTGTGATGTGATGAGAGCCTGTACCAGGGTGTTGGCATTGTGAGAAGAGAGAAGGAAGAGTAGATAAGAATGGTTTTGCAACCATCATCAACAGGAGTTGGCAAATGGATTGGATATAGAGGGTGAGAGAGTGAAAAATCAAGGATGGCAAGAAAGTTGCTGATGTGCATGAATGGGAGAATGGCAGTACCATTTATAATAAAAGGAAATTTAGAAACAGGTAGGATTTTGGAGAGAAAGATAATGAATTCAGTTTTGGACACATTGAGTTTAAGATGTTTATGGGGTATCTAGTTCAAGTTGTCCAATGGACAATAGGAGATATGAGACTAGAGGTTAGCAAAGAGGTTGGGGTAGATAAACAGATCTGAGAATTATCTGCGTACCATAGTATTGAATCCATGGAAGCTGATGAGATCACTAAGTGAAATTGTATAGAAGCAGAAGAGAAGAGGGTCCAAGATAGACTTTGAGGGATACTTACGATTAGTAGGTGTACCTGAATGAAGATCCAGCAAAAGAGACTGAAGAGCTATCATATTGATAGAAGGAGAACCAGGGAAGAGGACTATTATAAAAAACTAGAGAGAGGAGAGTATCAATGGGAAAAAGGTGTGTATAGAGTCAAAGGTTGTAGAGATCTCAAGAAGGATGAGAAATAAGAAAAAGGCTATTAAATCCAGCAATTAAGAGATCATTGACAAGCTTGGAGATGAATTTTTTTTAAGGCAATTGGGGTTAAGTGGCTTGCCCAGGGTCACATAGCTAGTAAGTGTCTCAGGTCAGATTTGAACTCAAGTCCTTCTGACTCCAGGGCTGATGCTCTATCCACTTCATCACCTAGCTGCCCCTAGATGTATGTTTCAGTTGAATGAGGTTGGAAATCAGACTACAGAGAGTTTAGGAAACACTGAGTGGAAAGGCAGTGGAGTCACCTATTCTAGACCCACTTTCTCAAGGAGTTTAGCCATGAAAAAGGAAAGATATAGAATGGTAGCTTTCAGAGATGAACAGATCAATTTGGAGTTCACTTCATCCTATGTTTTGACATGACACTGTATGTCAAAGAAGTTCATTGTGGAGATCAATCCATCCAACATTGCCATGGGATCTGTCCTTTCATGGACCTTAGTTCCCTCCTCCATACTCTGACACTGTATGTCTCTTAATGTGCCAATCAGAAAGCATTTATTAAGCACATACCATGTACAAGGTACTTTCTTAGACTCTGGAGATACAAAAACAAAAATTAAACAGTCAAGAGACCTGATTTCCATAATATATACGTACATATATACATATATGCATATATACATGTATATATACACATGTGTATATTATACAGCTATATGTTATATAAGTATATACAAAATATATTTGAAATAAACTACATAGTCTAAAAGAAGCAATGCTGTTCTCCACCAAAGCCACATTTAGGATAATTGATAGTAATAATAACTAATTTTGTAGCTGTATGGTCATTTTTGGTCATTTCTGACCATGACCCCATTTGGAATTTTCTTGGTGAAGATACTGGAATAGTTTGCCATTTCCTTCTTCAGCTAATTTTGCAGGTGAGGAAACTGAGGCTAACAAGGTTAAATGACTTGCGGAAGGTCACACAGTTAATATCTGAGGCTGGATTTGAACTCAGGACTTCCTTACTCTAGACCTGGTATTTTATCCAATGTGCCAGCTACCTGCACAAATAACGAATTATATTTGAAAGCTTTCAAAGAAGTTTATTTTTTTCCTCATAAAATGACTTCAATCCCTCTGCTTTTTTTATTCATACTATGGATAGTAAATTTTGTTCTAACCTCTCATTTTTATTCTGGGTATATCTTTGCTTTTTAAATGTGTTTCTTATAAGCATCAGATTGTGGAGTTTTATTTTCCTATCCATTCTGTCACTTTTTTGTTTTATTGGATTGTTTAATCCATTCACATTTAAGTTTATTAGAGTTAGGTTTATATTTTCCTCCATTTGTGTCTCTAGCATTATTTCTTTCTGATTTAGGATTAAATGCATCATCTTATTTGAGCTTTATGACACTTCTTGGAAGTATCATCTGTTATCTTATGCGTAAAGAAGTTGATGCTTAAAGAGATTAAGTTGCCTGTGATTACACAGCTAGTAATTGACAGGCATAGGTTTTGAACTAAGGCTTTCCTTATTTCTAGACGGCACTCAAGCCACTCACTGTGTTATGCATCATTTCAAGGGAACAAGGTAGTCCATCACTATCCTTCTTGACCATAAGAACTTAGAATACATTCAGACCACCTAAAAGGCTCAATCAAGGCCAAATCCACTGAGAATTCTTTTTCAGCTGCTTCAATTCTTCTTTCATATATTCCTGGATATCAATGTTTGTGGGCAAAGATTTTGATACAAAAGTTCAAATCTGGATACCCAATGGACTGACCACCCTGACAGATCCTTCTGCTAGAGATAAAATTTAGTAGTCCCAAAACTACAGCCAAATTTTTTTTTGAGTTAAACGTTCATGAGTGGGCCTGGAATAACTCTGCATGAGCCCATTTGAATACCCTTGAGAAGGCAAAACATCCACATTCACAAAAGGATGAATCATAGATGGATCCCTGTACTTTTGCCCACATTCATATATCTCTCCCAAAAAGGTCTATGTATATTGCAGTGCCTTGATATCCTAAAACTCCTTCTCATTATCCTCCATTGTCTTATTTATTCTAGTCTTTGATGAAGAAATGGTCTTTCTTATCAAAGACAACCCCTCTACATGTAACTTCGATTTCATCCTCTCTCATCTCCTTCAGCAGATTTCACCAACATTACCCCATGCCATTCTCTCTTTCATCATCTCTTCCAGTTCCCTAGTTGCAGGAGTTAATGGCAAAGTTCGTAGGGAAAACAGAAATGGTCCCTCACCCCATTCCACACCCCCCCCAAAAGAAGAAACTGTATATATGAAAAGGAAAAAAGCCCAACTCTCCCTAGAAGGATGTTTTTTTTATTTGATTGTAAACACTTTCTGATTTATCCTTGTTTACCACTAACCTGTAGTTCTTTAAGACTTCTTTTGAACCACTGACAATGATCATCCATTCCTTTTGGCTTTTGCTAGAGTCAAATGTGTTGAAATAAAACAAATTACTAACAGAAGACACAAATAGATTTCATTTGATAATAATGGTATGTCTCTGGCCATGTGTCAACAAGCTTACAAAATAAAAAAAGGCAACTGATTTTATAGGTTGTACATTTCTCCTTCTCTTCAAACAGGAACATAGAACTTTGAATTTGCAGAGTTAAATGGTAATTTGACTACAAACAAGTCCTTAACATTTCCTGGAAGATCTCAACATTATATAAGGATCCAGGGAACCGAAACCAAGCATTAGTGCTAGAGAACAAGCTCAATTCTATTTAAATAAAAAAAAAGAAAGAAAAAAAAACACTTGCTTTGTTAGAGCAAAAAATACTCATTAACTTCTCTGTTGAATATGCAAGTCTGCATCATACTAAGATACAGCGTGGGAGGTGTTGTGAACTTGCTGCTCTGAGATCTTGGTGTTGGCTTTTCTTTCTTTCTTTCTTTCTTTCTTTCTTTCTTTCTTTCTTTCTTT
>NW_020948983.1:9615163-9650681 GCF_900497805.2 Vombatus ursinus
CTTTCTTTCTTTCTTTCTTTCTTTCTTTCTTTCTTTCTTTCTTTCTTCCTTCCTTCCTTCCTTCCTTCCTTTCTTTCTTTCTTCCTTCCTTCCTTCCTTTCTTTCTTTCTTCCTTCCTTTCTTTCTTTCTTCCTTCCTTTCTTTCTTTTTCTTCTTCCTATTCTTCTTCTTCTTTGCTTATAGTTATGGGAGAAGGAGGGATAGTCTGAATACCATCATCTTTTTGTAGAGCAGATGATGATCATGATTTTAGAATAAGTATCCAGCATCTAGGGACTATATCCAGAACCTGCAAATATCTATACAACTATATGGAAAAGGCTTATGTTCTTTAGGAAGTAATTATGGTCTAGTTGAAAGAATACTGGCCTTGGAGTCTAGAGATTAGGGTTCTAGTTCTGCCTCTGGCTTTGTTTCACTGTGAAATCTTGCACAAGTTGCTTTTGTTCTTTCATCTGTGATTTTAGTGGGTTAGATTAGAAGATTTCTAGGGACTCCATCTTCCAACCCTATGTCAAGTGTTGGTTTGGTAGATATTTCCTTTCCCTATCTCAGAGTAAAAATATTCCAGCTCTGACATATGTGACCTTGGGTTTAATATCTTTGAACTCCAACTTTCCTGTCTTTAAAATGGAGACAATATCTATAATACCAACCCCACAGGGCATTTGTGAAGAGCAAATGAGATCCTGGGAAAGCAATAGATGCTAGATATTATGGAGGAGGGAATTGGGGTATATAGAAGACTTAATGGAAAAATGTGACATTGGGTTTTATAACCTCAGGTTATGTTTTTGGTGTTACTTCCTGATCTTAGCTTTGTAAAAGATGAGAAAGGTGGGCTCATTTGCCATTGGAAGATCCCATCTGCATATCTTGGGATTTGGCAGGCAGGTTTCTGTCTTTGTTTTCCTATTCAGGTTCACAGCAGCTGTGGGACTTATTAAGCCAACATTGTGTTGCATATTCATCAGATGACTTGTTAATCATCTGCCAGGCCCCTCAGGAGAGCAGGAGTCCATGAGCTCAAATGAAGAAAAGCAGACAGCATGTTCTCACAGTATCTTCTCAGCTATGAAGTATTGACAATTATGTGCAAGTTTCCAGGAAAGTGATCTTAAAACACAGGCCTTTATGTTCATGAGTGAAATACCAAATCTCTGAACAACAGACAAAGCTCTTATACCTTATTTTTGCAACATTCCTTAGAAATAAGTGACTCAAATATAATTTCTTTCTTACAAATGGGGAAACTGAGACATGGAACTGTTACAGGATCCAAGGTCCACATACATTGCAATTCAGAACGAGAACCTAGGTCTCCTGATTCCTAGTCTGGCATTTTTACTTGTGGGATTGGAGGCAGCTGATGGAGTAGTGGATAGAGGACTAGGACTGGAGTCAGGAAGACCTGAGCTCAAATATGACTTCAGACACTTACTTGCTGTGTGACCCTGGACAAGTCATTTAACCTCTGATTCCCTCAGTTTCCTCAACTATAACATAGGGATAATAATAGCACCTACGTTGTAAGATTGTGAAGATCAAATGAGATGATATTTGTAAAAACTGCTTACTACAGGGCCTAGCACATGATAAATAGTGTACAAATGCTTTTTTTAAAACATTCTGTTCCCATCACTTCCTAAAACTTCCCTTCCCTTCCTCTCCTTTTCTCTACTCCCTTCACTCATCCCTCCACATGAGAATATTAGCCAAGTTCTAAGGCTCAGCTCCAGTGCCTCCTCTTAACCCTAGCTAGAAGTGATCTCTCCTCTGATTTTATGATTGTAAATTTAGGATTGTAACTCTTCATACTTCTTGACTTCAATGATGCTGTTCTCTCTTCCTCTCTGCTTATTGCTATCTTACTTGAACTTTAGGGCCCAGTTCAAGTTGTATCTCCTCTATAATGTCTTCCCTCTGTCCAAGAAGATTCTCCTTTTGGAAATTATTATCCATACTTAATTTGGAGGCAGGATGAGGCCAGACCTATGATTTCACCAGGGTAAAGAACTTCTGCTATGGAAACCTCCTCCCCAGATACAGCATGGCAACTTTTCTGTAATTTATAGTCTCTGAGTTGGAAAGAGTTGCTTGGTCACTCAGAGTTCAAATGATCTGACCATATATATCAGAGGCAAGACTTGAAGGCAAGTCTTCCTGACTCCAAAGCTGACCTTCTATCTTCTACAACTTCTATGCTCCCTTTCACTATATAACTATCATTATATTATTTACTTTTATGTTTTCTAATCACATGGACAACCTAACTTAACGCTTTACTATAAGAGATAGCCACTGGACCTGTGATTCCATTAGTACAGGGCACTACCTGGTGAGGAAACTCTATTCTACTGACACAAATTAGCACTTTCTCTGAACCTCTTCTGTAACTTATTGTTTCTGAATTTAAGGAATTGTCCAGAGCACACAACAATATGTATCAGAGGGAGGATTTGAACCTAAGTCTTTCTGGTGTTGAATCTGGTTCCCTATTAATTATGCCATGCCATCTCTTTATTATATCAAAATATAATGGTGGTAAATGTGAGCTATCTTTTTCTCTGGTTGTTTTGTGTTGGAGAGAGTCTTTTCTCTCCAGCTAGATTGTTAAGTTCATGGAAGGGGCCATTGCCAGTCATCTTGACTTTTGTCTTGCTACTAGACTCAGATGACTCTGGAAGAGAGAGTGAGACTGATGACTTTGTGCAGCTCTGCTTCACTTAAATCCATTTCACAAGCAAGTCAAGACCACTCCATGATGTCATTGGTCCTCTTCGAGAATGAAGGACAAATAACAAAACCAAGAACAGTCATGTAGGTCAGGGACCGTGGCCAGCATTTCTCATTATATTAAAAAGCGTATTGGCCTGGGAGCTAGAATACCTCAATTTAAGTCCCATTTACCTGTTCAGCACAATGGAATGAATGGTAAGACTTTTTGGCTGGGATTCAAAAGACTTGGGCTCTAGATAGACTATGAGCCCCCATAAGAATGTGAGCTTCTTGAGAGCAGAGACTTTGCTTTCTTTTGTATCACCAGAGTTTAGCACAGTGCCTGGCTCATAATAGGTGCTTGATAGACATTTACTGAATGCCTGACTGACTCTACCACTAAACTCACTGTATAACTTTGAGTGAGTCTTTTCACTTGTGAGCCTTAGTTCTTCATCGTCAAAATGAAGAATTAGGGCAAGATGATCTTCAAGAGTCCTTCTCAATTTGACATTCTGTGCTTCTGCGTCTTTGTATGTAAAACCTGTATTGAGTGAGGCACTATTAGTTTATGATAAGAATATTGCTAAATTAAGGTGATCCATTATTTGTACAGAAGGTAAAGGATAAGCAAAGGGAAGGGAGTAGTGAGATAGTTAGGATTGGGTCTGTGGGACTAATATATACACATACAGTTGCTGTTTTTATTTCCCACCCCTAATCCCATCCCCACAGGATGAAAGTTTTGACTTTGAAAGCCAAAATACCCCTAGTTTGGGAACAGAATTAAAAAACAAAACAAAACCTCACCATCCACTAAGGTTAGAAAAGTCTAGAAAAGAAGCTCCCATCAGTCCTCATCTCTCTGAGACACAAAGGAGAATGGAGGAGAAGAAATCTCTTCTCATGTGTCTTCTCCTGGACACCAGTCATTGCCAATGTCAGTGCTAGAGAAATTGTCAAGTGTTCATTAAAGGAAAACCTATATTAGGGAAATAGCCCAGGGAGAGGCAAAGACCTAATGATTCTTAATCTATTGCCACTTCAATCATAACTACAGGCCTGATGTACTTTAATTTCTGAAAAACGGCTTCCTGGTCTTTCTGCCTTATTCCTTCAGGTCTATTTTTCTTGTTGATTTCAGTAGTATTTCCTCATTTCCGGTTTCTCAGGGTCCCTGCCTCATCTTTACTAATTCATTCAGCTATCACACTAAGCATGTCTAATTACAAGCTACATTGGCCCACATCTGAGAAATGACTTTGTGGCTGAGTATCTGAGCAGGGGCAGTCACAAAACATCAATTTAGATTCAACGCAGCCTGCATTTCTGATATGCAAGATAAAAAGACACCTTATTAGAGTCTACATTTAGTAAATGATGAGAAAACGCAAACTGTTTGGGTACAGATGAAGAATTGTGAAGAAATAACCCCAGAAATAGGATAAATTATGGAAACACTAGTCTCAACCCTTCAGTAGGGAGAGAAGGGTCCCTCCAGATTAGGGTCTTATTTCATATACTGACACTGGAGCATGTAGACATATTTGGCAAAAAGAAGTCAAATCTGCACAAATTCCTCCCCCCCCAGGCCAGGAACTGAGGTGCTTTCTTTCCTAGCATTTTCTATGGATAGAGGCAAGAGGCACTCATGGAGTAGTGGAATGAGTTCTGGGTTTGAGTCAGGAGATCTGAGTTAGAGTCCTGATGCTGGCACTCCCTTTGTGTGAGACCACCCAAAGGCCAAGTTATTTACCCTCTTTGAGCTTCATTTTCCTAATCTATAAAATGAAGAGAATACTATTTGTGTGACATGCATCACAAGGTTGGCATGGGGAAAAATGTACTTTGGAAACTTTAGGGTTCTCATGGAGACCCAGTTTAAAAAAAAAACAAAAACAAAACCTAAAGCAAACAAGCCAGAAAACCTCCCCACAATTAGTTTTGCTCATCTCTGTGTAGTTGACCCACTGTGCTTCTCTACAGTGCTTTCTCATTCCACCTGTTACATCTATTAGCTGTTTGTATATATCTGAAGGAAAAATGAACCTTCTAGGGTTGTTTGGTCTTGTCCCAGGGTAGGCAAGCCCCTTTCTTGAACCCTCTTTGGGAATATGGCAGATGGAAGCCTTGGCCATGCCTTTTTTTTCTTTTTTTTTTTTTAGGCAGTTGGGGTTAAGTGACTTGCTTAGGGTCACACAGCTACTAAGTGTCAAGTGTTTGGTCTGAGGCTGGATTTGAACTCAGGTCCTCCTGACTTCAGGGCCGGTGCTCTATCCACTGTGCCACCTAGCTGTCCCAGTCATGCCTTTTCCCATGTTGAATATTTAATGTAGCTTTTTGGAAACCAAGCCAAATCTTAAGAATTAAGTTACTTGAAACAAATAGAAACCTCTTTCCAAGAAAGGGCTTGATTGTCTAAGGCTAAAAGGATTTAAATAAAATAATCAAGATCTTATGGAGTGGCAAGGTGTCTGTGGATACCAACAAGAACTTTGAGTTAAGATTAAACACTCTCCTCCCCCTGTCATTCAGAAAGTTGGAAAGTAATAATTGAACCTGTTTATTCCATTCATGGATTGGGCATGAACATGAAAGGAAAGGCAGTGGAATTTGGTTATGTAAGGTGGGAGCAGCAGGGGAGAGCATTCAGGCAAGGAGAAAAGTACAGAGACTGAATGGCACAAGACATGTTGGAATAACAAGGATCAGAGAGATGACTAGGTGGCTCAGTGCAGAAAATGACAGACTTGGAATCAGGAAGACCTAAATTCAAATCCTGCCTCAGACACTTAGCAGATGTATAACCCTGAGTAAGTCATTCAACCTCTTTATGCCTCAATTCCTCATAAAATGAGAGGATAGGATTCAAAGTTCTCTTTCACAATCTATGATCTGTCATTTATATGATCTTGATAGTATAAGAAGGCAATGTGGGAAAAGGTTCTGGAGTCAAAAAACATGGGTTTGAATCCTAGCTCTGCTATTTATTTTTTGTGAGACCTTCACACATCATTTACCTTTTCTGGGCTTCAATTTCCTTATTTGAAAAATGAAGGGATTCAAGCAGATGAACTCTAAGTTGCCATCTAGTTCTAAATCTACAATCCATATTTTGATAGTGTTCATTAAATATGCAAATATAGGCAACATGGTGCTGAACTGGGGGTCATAGCACTTGGGTTTGAGTTCTACCTGTGTAATCTTGGCTAAACCACTTAATCTCATAGAGCCTCAGTTCCCCTATTTTAAAAACAAGGAGGTTGTTGATGGCCTCTAAGATCCTTCCAAATTCTTAATCCACAATTATTATGTTTGGTTATGCTGGTCAGCAGTGAGTTGTAGTCAAAGGAAGTGGAAAAAAAAAACATGAGACCTCTGAGAAGCTGAGCTTTCTTGTCTCCCCCTCAGGAGTAGCCACTTTAGAAATAATTGCCCTTGTTCTTGGCATTCTTCTTGTGGCTTCTCTCCTCCTCTTTCTCCTTCTTCTTCTCCCTCTCCCTCTCCCTCTCTCTCTCTCGCTCTCCTTTTCCCTCTCCCTTTTTCTCCCTCTCCCTCTTTTCTCCCTCTCCCTTTCCTTCTCTCTGTCCCTCTCTCTTCCCAGAGCTATAGTAAGACTCCACTCATTTTCTCCCTAGGTTAGTTTTCTTCACTCCCCCATTCTTTGGAAGCACTTTATGTCTCACCATTCTTTCAGACAATAGCTTCCATCAGGACCACATAGCATTCATCATGAGTGTTCTTTATTTAACTTTTTAAGACTGGTGAGCAGGAAATGCTACCTTGAAAGCTAATTCCAGAAAAACAACACCCTCCCCCCTTCACAATTCTCCAGGGTCTTTCTTTCTTGTCATATGACAGATATGTCTTGCTATAATACTGGTGACACATCTGATTAAAATTGAAAGGTAGCAACAAGATTGGGCTTGCTTTCAGCAGGGCAATTTGGCCTTTTATTGGTAGCTTTTGGTTGTTAATAATCTCCTCTTGGGCTATGTACAATTTCAGCATTACTGAAACTCCAGGTTCCCTGATTCATGTTGTTGCTGGATGCCCAAGCTTGTACATTCTCTGCCACCTGCCAAGATGTTAATCTTTATTTTGATGTGTTCCTGGCATTAGCCTGTCCTTAGATGTGACTACGGAAATATTCCAGAAAAAAAAATGTGAAATGCATGATAGTTAAAGCAAGGGATGGCAATATTTCTCCCTATCCTCCCTTTAATCATGTGTTTCCATTGAATTATATCTAATTTTCAAGTAGTCTTGATACTTCTGAGAGAAAAGAGACAATCAGTTTAAAAAACTTCTACTTTGGAACCTATGCAGCAACATTTGGTTCACTTCAATTCCACATTCACCAAATCCCTTATACGTACAAGGCCCTTTGCTAGGTGCTGTGTGAAGATATCAGATTCAGTCCCTGTGAAAACTATGATAAAGATAGGGCAACTAGGACTTCCCCCAAGGGTTCCAAAAATATAAGCTACAACACTTAAACTCTTTCAGAAACTTAGAAACTAGTGGATATTGAATATAGTTAGAAAGGATAATTAAGCAGGAAGCTATCAGATGGTCAGCTTACTCTCTACTACTAGCCCCTTACCAACTGTTCTAAACCAGGTTAGCTCCTTTCCCAGTCCTGAATTTGAAGAGCCTCACTGTCTGCCTCATTTGTAGCTGGTGTTCTAAGATCTCTTTATTCTCTCATCTTTGGTACTTCACCAATAATTTGCCTTTAAAAAGTTGTCTTGCAAGCACATTTTATGCAGCTTGTCCCAGGCCCAATTTGTAAAATTTATCCCCTGAATAAAAATACCAATTACGAATTTGATCCTTGACCTCAATAAGCATCTAGTCCAGTAGAAGAGGGGAGATTACATGACATAGTTGAAAGAACCCTAGATGAGAGTGTGGGAAATGAGATAATAATATCTACTGTTTAGCATAATACCTGGCTCCTAGAAGATGCTTAATAAATGTGTGTTAATTGTTTGATCTTACATTTCCATATCAAGTTGCATTTGAAAAAGTGCTTTTAACTACATTTTATTACTTTATCCTTCCAACAACCCTGTAGGTAAGTAGAGCAGGTATTGTTTTCTCCATTTTACAGGTGATGATCTAGAGGCAAAATGACTTCCCCAAGGCCATATGGTTAGGAAGTGGTAGAGCCAGGCTGAACCCAGGCCTTCTGACTTCAAGAGGAGAGTTCTTTCCACTAGACTACTCTTAATATAAACAATTATATGAACTCACGAACAACCAGTTACTGCTAACAGACTCTTGGGGTGTTAAACTCCCTAAAACAAGGGACTTGAGCAGCAATCTATTACAACTCATAACAGAAAGGAGTCCTCACTATAGCATACTTGATAAATGGTCAACATCCTCCTCTTATAGGCCTCCAAGGAGGGAGGTGGAATGGGGATATCCTATCTCGTCAGGCAGTCTTTTCCACTTTAGGATAACTTTGTTGTTAATTGTTGGGAAACATTTTTCCTGACATCAAACCTAAATTTACCTCTTTTATACTTCTACTCACTGATCCTGGTTCTGCTCTTTGGGGCCAAACAGACTTTCCTCTTCCAGGTAATAGCCCTTCAGATGCACATGTCTACACTGAGTCATCTCCTTGCCCTAGACTCAAGGCCCTTCACTATCCTGGTTGCCTTCCTCGACACTCTTTATTTTTTTCAATGACCCTTCTTAAACTTTTGCTTAAGAGAATTGAACAAAATACTTAGGTACGACTAGAACAGTGTTGTTCAGTAATTTCAGTTGTGTCTGACTCTTTGTGACCCCATTTGGGGTTTTCATGGCAAAGATACTGGAGTAGTTTGCCATTCCCTTCTCTAGCTCATTTTACATATGAGGAAACTGAGGCAATCAGGGTTAAGTGACTTGCCCAGAATCACACAGCTAGTAAGTGTCTGTAGCCAGATTTGAACTCAGGAAGATGAGTCTTCCGGACTCCAGGCCCAGCACTCTATCCAGTGGGCTACTTAGCTGCCCAAGAGCAGAGTACAAAGGGACTATCGATTACTTATTCCTAGATATAATACTTCTCTTCATATCTTGTAGCCCAAGATATATCTGTCTCTCTCTGTTTCTTTCACTGTCTTATTTAACTTGGTGGG
Source organism: Vombatus ursinus (assembly GCF_900497805.2). Classification (NCBI taxonomy): domain Eukaryota; kingdom Metazoa; phylum Chordata; class Mammalia; order Diprotodontia; family Vombatidae; genus Vombatus; species Vombatus ursinus. Next base: position 9,624,022 of record NW_020948983.1, read on the forward strand.
CTAAATACCTTGCCTGGGGTCACACTGGAATGTAAGTAGCAGAACTGGGATTTTAATCCAAGTTCTCTAACTCTAGATCAGTCTAGACCTGCTTTCATTTTACCTATGAGGCCTTTGAGATCTTTGCAAAATAGTAAAGACTCTAAAAGGAGAATAATAGACACATGTATGTATGTGTGTGTATGTGTGTGTGTATAAATGTATATGTAGAATAAAATTTAATAGAAGAGGAAAAAAATCTTGAGAGAAAATATGGTCCATACAAGCCACAATGACTAACTTTGAAAACAGATGACACCAAGAAAAAAAAAGAAAAATCTCCCAGATAAACATGAATTTTTTAAAATTGAATTCCACACTGCAAAAAAATCCTGAATACTGATTGATAAGAATCCACCTATTACCATGGGGTGGAGAATGGGACAATAATAACAGCAACAGCAAACACCACTCTTGAAATTCTAATGTAGTAAGTTCCATAATTTCAATGCCAAACATCAGTTTTGGAAAGCACATAATAGAAAGGAGTTTTAATAAATAGGTAGTGCAGTGGATAGAGTGCCAGGTCTGAAGTCAAGAAGATGCATCTTCCTGAACTCAAATTTGGCCTCAGATACTAGCTATGTGACTCTGGGCAAATCACTTAACTGTTTGCCTCAGTTTCCTCATCTGTAAAATGATCTAGAGGAAGAAATGGCAAGCCATTCCAATATCTTTGGCAAGAAATCCCTAAATGGGGTCATGAAGTGTTGGACATGACTGAAAAACAACTGAGCAATGACAGTATGAATTCAAATATCTGAAGGTTTTTCCATATCCATGAAAAATAAAAGAAGGGATAGGAGTTGTTTTTTTTAAGGAGCTGAATCTACCATTCAAAATTACATATGCTGCAAAGTTGAATTTAGTCAACAATAAAAAAGGATATATAATCAAGACATTAGAAGCATTACTGAACAAAATAATAAAACCGACAAGTAGAAAATTTGACTTGCTAAAACTTCAAAAAAGAGAAACATGAGAAAAAGAGCTAAATGTAATTATCAAGAAAAAGCTAAGAAATTAAATAAATTCTCTTGTATTTCTAGGCTATGGTTTTAAAAGGAAATTGGATTAAGGAGTAAAAGGAAGAGTGAAGAAGGGTAGCCCAGGGGACAAAACAGGATCTAAGGGATTTGAAATGTGAGGGGCCTTAAAAATCAGAAGGGAAAGGAGAAGAGCTGGATTAGTATTCCACGAGCTAAATCTCATAATTCCATATAAATGAATTGATTTTTTTTTTAGTGCATGTGTGAATAAAACAGTAGGATGTCACTTTGTTAGTGAGGTAATAACTAGAGAAGAGAGACAAATAACTAACAGGAACTGGAAATGTATTCCCACTGGACCTGGCTGCTACTAGAGAAAGGGTCATAATTCCTTTAGTCTCTTAACCTCTTTGAAGGCTACATGAGAGTAAGCTGAGATCAGCTGAGTGGAAGGACTGTTTGGAATGGGGGAATGGAAGGATTGTCTCATCCTAGAACAATGTTTCTTATCTTTTTGATGCTGTAGACCCTTTTGAAGTTTAGCAAAAATCTTGGGCTTCTCAGAATAATGTTTTTAAATACACAAAATAAAATATATGAGATTATAGAGAAACCAATTATACTGAAATGCAAAAGATGAAACTTTTCCCTTCCAATTTCACAGATCCCTTGAAATCTATTGAGAGATGAATGGACCCCAAGTTAAAAAGCTCTGACCCAGAAGGAAAAATGAAAGTGTATTATTTAAGAATGTTCCCATGGTGAAAAGGGAGGATGGATATAGATATAGAGATATTAAAATGGAATCCATCTAGGGAAAATGAGTACTTCAGGAATGCATCTTCTTAGAGCAAATATTATATTTCTTAGGATTTATCTCACCTCCTCTGATGACTTCCAGGACGTGGCCAGCACCCACAGAGGTAGAGAGGTATAGAACCAGAGGTAGCATATAATGTGTTGAATGACCATGGTAAGGGCAAGAGGTATAACCAGACTTCATGACTCAGGATACAATGAGTTTCATCACACTTTGTTAACATTACAGGTATAAGGCACAACAGAAGAAATCCCTACCAATATAAAATCATAATAAATAGGCAAATAAACAAGCAAGCAAGCAAACAGACAAACAAATAAGGGAAATGGAGACTAGGATGAGATCCACATATGTAGTATCATAAAAATAGGATACAGGAAGGAGCTAAAATTTTGTACCTTAGAAGCTCTACATTTCACAAGGGACGTATAGAGACTAAAGAGAAAGGAATTTTCTGAAGATCATGGGTGAAAATCAGCACACAATAAAAGGAAAGAAATAAAGAAAAAGAGAAAAATGAGCACAACTTGGAAAAAGTTGGTATAAAAGAATATTGCTTCAACTAAGAGATTATTTTCCACTTCATATTTTCCTTTTTCTTTATGTTTCTGTTCAATTTATCCAACATTGAGAGGGGACCATTGAAGTATCATTACTTTCTTTTAACTATTTAAGTCTTTTAGGAACTCAGCTAACATTTCCTTTATGAATTTTGTTTATATGGCATTTGCTATACATACATGCACATATACACATGTATATATGTGTATATGTGTTATATTTATATATATATATGAAACACTTCATCATTCATGATTCCTTTAAGTAGAATACAGTTTCCCTATTTATCTCTCTTGACATGAATTTTTTTGATCTTTTTTATATAGTTTGATGATAATCAAATGTGGAAATGAGGATCAAATGAGAATACTTATATAAAGTGCTTTGCACATCTTAAAGTGAAAAGTGCTAGTACTGTTGTGGTTGTAGTTGTACAGTATGATTGCAAGTCTTGCTTTTTTTGGAATTACCTGATGCATTGTAAATTTTGTTCTCGCCGACTTTCATTCCGTATGTCTTTATTTTTATATGTGTTTCTTGTTTGCAGTATCTTATTAGTTTTTGTTTTGTAATCAATTTGGCCACTGTTTAATTTGATTGGATTGTTTAATTCATTCACATTTAAGATAATGATTTTTTAGTTTATATTTCCTTCATTTATTCAAATTGACACTTTTTTTTAAACTGCAATTAGTTTTGTTGTGTTACTTTGATAGAGGCTCTCCTACTATTGCCATTTACCTGTCCTTTTTTTTTTTTTTGGGTGAGGCAATGAGGTTAATTGACTTGACCAGGGTCACACATTTACCTGTCCTAGCCAAAGTTTCTTGAATTTACTTAAATTGTTAATTTATCTATTTGTTTGTTTGTTTATGCTTGTTATTCACGTGTTCCTCTATTTTTCTATTTCTGCTCCTGTTTTGAACCTTTTCATTCCCTATCTACTTAGGCCTGTGGTTTGACATCCTACTTTCTCCTTACCCACCTAAACGCCTAAGTTCAAGTAACATTTTAAATAAACTTCCCTCTTCTGAAAAGTTTTTTCTTAACTTCGTCCTTCATATCTCTTTTGGATATGGGACACAGGATTAAGAAGAAGTTATTGCCATGTGAAGCTTGGGCAAGAACCACCTCAGCTGACTATAAAACACAGACTTGCTAGTTTTTTGCCCTGCCAGCACCCCAAATGTGTCAAGTCTTGGAGACTGGGATGCCAAATAGGGAGTCTAATGATTCCAATTGTCATGATCTTATTTCATTACTTTAAAAACTTGTGTGGTATCTCTGTCTTATCTCGAGATTTAGTTACGACTCCTCCATCTTCCTTGTTCCCTGGTGTTCTAAGACTAAAAGAAATGGAAAGAAGTCCCTCCTCAGATGCTAGAAAATTTCAGTGATTAAAAATCATGTGAGAAGTTGCTGCAAATCAATGATAATAAGATAAATATAAATTAAAACAATTTTTATCTTAAATCCAACAAATTGGCAGTGATGGTAAAAGATAAGGGGAGTGGGAAGACTGGCACATTAATGCATAGTTGGTGAGATTTTCATGGGAAATCAAGCATATATTCCAATCCATCAATTACTTTTCCTGTATTGTCTGACCCCAGCCAATAGATCGGCTCCTACTGATAAATCCTGAAGATTTTAACTAGATATCTGAAACTGGTTCTATTAGCTCAGTGCTCTCTTTACCACACCCCTTCTCTGCCATTAAGCTGGATTCCAAGTAGGAAGGAGAGTATGCTTTCCTTGCTTAACTCAGGGACTTTACACTGAGCATTGTCTTTTTCCTTTGCTCAGGAAATCAATCTAAATCTGACCAAGAATTCCTTCTACAACAATCCAAACAAGTAGTTAGCTAGACATGGCTTAAAGATGGATGGACAACCTGCTACTTCTCTAGGCAGCCCAATCCACTTTGAGGCCAAGCTGATTGTCAGGGAGTTCTTCTTTACTTAGATCCTTATATACACACCAGATCATTGTACATAATCTGCCTCTCCACAACTTCTACCTATTGCTCTTACTCTTGAGGGACCAAGCTATTCAAGTTGTATTAGTTTTCTCTATGACAGCCCTTCAAAAACTTACATTCAACTATAAACTTCCCAGGAAATCTCCTAACCAGAGTAAAGTTAGTAATTTCTTTAGGCAACATGGCATGATCTCACCATCCTGGTCACCTTCCTCTAGATGTTGCCCAGATAGCATTTTCTTTCCTAAGACTCTGTTCAAAACCAGTGGTGTTCTGGAATTGGCTCAGTTTTGCTCTAGAGAATCTATTGCTAAATTTTCAGTGTGGCATTTTTACCTCAGAAATCAGTAAATGCCACTAATCAGGACTTGATTTATTATTTTCTCTACTCTCTAAACTTAAAGTAATGGACAATTAAGATTAAACTTAAAAGTGTGTTGTGTACATATGTTCCCTCCATTGATAGCCAGTTGTTAAACATTTACCAGCACACCTGTGACTATAACTGAACACAGTGCTCTAGATGTGAGCTCGTCTACCTATCTCCCTTTCCTCACATCCTGTTTCCTGGCATTCTAAGACTAAAAGAAGTGAAAAGGAATGCCTTTTAACAATGATATGAGGTCTCCTGATTTAGGCATTTGTTCACCTGTATTGGTGATAGGGCATTGTCTTGTATCACCTTTTGAGGCTCATTCCATTCCTACGATTCTATAATATTCCATCTCTCTAGCTGGATTCATTGTGTCAGGCATGTAGGAAGAACTCAGAGGCTCAGTGTCTTATAGAAGACTCCACTCTGAATGGCATGTCTGGCTCCTGTCTTTGGAAAAGAAAGAGCTGATGGAGCAGATGTTGGGAAAGATAACTGAGGACTGTAGCTAATTAGGCAGATTACGTGTAGTACTTCTGTGAAGTGCCTATTCCATTAGCAAATTAAAAAGAGTTGATGCCTCTCTTTGCATCACTCATAAAACATTAAAGGAAAATAACATTTATCTTTCATTTTTTCCTATTCATGCACTTATTAGACCCATTGCCCTATGAAAGCCCATTGTTTCATTGGGATTGTCCTTCAGACCACTGGCAATAGTCCCATTAGTTCTAGAGGACCAAATACTGGCAGAGTGTCAGGGGATGGCTGTTTCTTTTGCTGTCTTGGATTGAACAGCTCACACAGCCTCTCTGTCCCTTCATTTCTTCATCTAACTGCTTCCCTTTAATAACAATCACCCCAGGAATGATATTTGGATTGGTTAGATTAAAAATAAATACTGTGAATCATTTGGAGACCTTCTGAGTCTGGATCTATACATAGAAGTCTAGAATATTAGAGCTGGAAGGGGCCTCATTTTACAGAGGAGAAAACTGTAGCTCAGAGAATGGAAGTGACTCAATACCCCTACATAATTTGGAAGGGGGAAAAGAATGGAAGTGGTGAGTTGGTTGTCATCATAAAAATTCTTTTTTTTTTAAATGACAGGATTTAGCTACATTGAGATAGCACAGCACAGTGAAAAGAACACTGGAGTGGGAGCAGTTTGAGTTAACTCTCAGTAGCCTTTCCAACTCCTCTTAACTCTAGTGCCTTCTCTCTGTTAATTATTTTCTATCTATGTTGTATATAGCTTACTTTGTTTATATTTGTTTGCATATTGTTTCCCCTATTAGATTGTAAGGTCCTTAAGGATAGTGTCCTTTGCCTCTTTTTATATCCCCAAGTGCTTAGCACAGTGCCTGGCACATAGTAGGTGCTTAATATGTTTTGATTCATCTTATTGATTATATGATCTTGGGCAAGTTACTTTAGCTCTATGGGCTTTAGCATCTTCATATTTAAAATATGAAGATATGTATATGTTTATGAGTATCTATATATGTATGTATGTGTATATGTATAGATATATAGATAAATATATCTATACATATCTATATCTGTATATATCTATGCTTAATTGTAGCCTTCTTGGGGGAAACGGGAAAAAAATTCCATCTATTAATGCAGATCATCAATTATTCTGCAACTTACAATGTTAAGAGAATTGCCTGGAGCATTAAGAAGTTAGGTGACTTTGCCTAGTTTCATAGAGCCTGTGTATGCCAAAGGTTGGATTTGAATCCAGGTCTTCCTGATGCCAGCTCTTTATTCATTATACTGGCTGCTTTTCATTATCATTATTATTCAATATAATTAAAATAATTCATGGTATATGTCAATCCAATCTTTTGTCCTACAGAGGACAAAAGAAAACATACAAGGAAGCAAAGAAAAGATGGACAGCTTTGAAAATAATGTGTAGTATTCATTATATAGGTTTTCTGGAAATGGAAATTATTGCTTTGTATTAGATCCCCTCTTATGTTCTGCTATATACATGGCAATGTTTTCTTTTTCTTTTCTTATTTTGTATTTAAGTTCAAAATAAATTTAAAAACAAAAAATACAATATGAGGGGTGAAAAATAAGAAACATGGTCCTGAAGGTTTCTTCTATCCTTTATATTCTACATACTATCTTTTTTCCTCTGGGATTGGATTTTATGATTGTTCTTTGAATCAACTTTTCTCAGCTTATAGATTGATTCCAGTGCTTAGCACAGTGCCTGGCACACAGTAGGTGCTTACTAGATGTTTATTGATTGATTTCATCACCCACTGCTCAACAGCAAATTACAAGAGCCAAGTAGAATTCCTCTCCTCCCTCCAAGAAAGGGTTTGCCAAATATTTGATTTTTTTCTTACCCTCTGTGGAGTAGACCTATATGGCAAGATAGTAGTTTCTTCAAATGATGTGCACAACATAGTCTCATTCTGGTCACTTTTTTCTAGATACTCCCCAGGCATCATTATCTTTCTCAAGATTCAGTGCCTATCACCAAACACAACACTACAGACATGATCTTTCTTGCTGCTTTCCCTTTCCTGGCACCTTGTTCTCTGGTATTCTAAGGCTGAAGGAATGCGGGATTTCCAAAGTGCAACGAACATTGGATTTAGAGACAGAGTTTGAATCCCAGCTCTACCACTTGCTACCTCTGAGACCTTGGTCAAGTCACTCCACATGAGGCCTCATTTTTGCCTCTCAAAAATGAGAGGGTTAGACTGGATTATTTCTATGGTCACTTTAAGTTCCTAATCCTATGATCATATGAACTGACCCAGTGCACAGTAAAATTGTAATATAGTTCTTCAAAGGGTTTTCCAAAAGGTGACTGATTGCTAAAGTCAGAGTTTTCCCTAAGAAAGCTAATTGGATTGTTTGTCCAGGGTCTCTGAGCATTGTCTATAGGGACCAAAAGGAAAGTTTCAGGAGTATGATGGAGGGGTGAAAAGGAGGCGAGGAAATGTCACAGAAAAAGAAGCACTGCTCTCAAAAAAAAAAGATTAAGGCTTATACAATAATAATACCTAACATTTATATGGCACTTTAAGACTTTCAAAGAACTTTGCATAGGTTGTCTCCTTTGGTCCTCACAACAACTCTGTGAGGTCATCCCTCTTATCATTATAATCCCTGTTTTATAGATGAGGAAACTGAGGCTGAGAAAAGTTGACAGAGCTAGTGGGTATCTAACGCAGGATTCGAACTCAGGTTTTCTTAATACCAAGTCCAGCTCTCTCTTTACTGTCACCTCAATGCCCAATAATATATGCCTATCATCAGATTGCAAGGAAGGAAAAAGTACCACTTGTTGCCTCTTTGCACCTCCCCCCATCCCTTACAGGCTTTTACTGATGTCCATTTTCATCATATCTCATCAGAGAAGCAGGTGCTAGAGTCCTCCAAGGTTAAATTGGCCTCCCCATTGACTTCCCTTTACTCCAGCCTGTTCTTCTGGAGTCTGGGGTCATCTTTCCAGATATACTGCACAGCCTAATGATCTGGATTCCTCCAATAAAAAACGTTCATTAGAAAATGATACTCGTGGATTTTATGTTGTGTGAAAATCTGATTACAGCTGATCTCAAATTTAAATGGAAAACAAACATAAGCTCTTTGGCCCATTCCCTAGCCTGTTGCTGGCAACGTCTATCTGCCACTCTGAGCTTTTCCCTAAAACTCTGTGGATTGGTCCAGGAGAATTCCTAATGGAGTGGTATATGCGAAATGAATTGACTCATTAATTACGAATTGGTTGATGGTAGAACAACACTTCTGGAGAAACAAACTTTATTGTTTAGGGGGCTAAGATGCATTAGCATATATGCATAAAAATGCATGTCTAAGGCATATGTTTATCTCTCATCACAATGTTCATAAGCACCTCATTAATTATCAGTTGCTTTCAGGCATTCACTTGAAAACAGTCAAGTACTACATAATCAAGATTAGCTGGAGAGTTACAGTTTCAAGGGATTTGGAAATATGAAAGTCTAAGATTGGCAATTAGCACTGATCTTCATTCTTCTCCCCAGAAGTGTACTGCTTTCTTCTGAGAGTTGCTGAGTAGTACCATGGAGCTGCAGGTTGCAGTCAGCTAGTTCACCTCTCTAGATTCAGTTTTCCTCTTTAAAAAGGGGGGGCATAAAAGTCTTTCCCTCTCTCTACCTCATAGGGTTGGGCAGTGAATAAACAAAACAAAGTCTTTGAAATGTCTCAAATTTAGCGATCAAAAACTGTCTACAGTATTATTAATAAAACAATATTTTGAACATTTGTCCTGGCTGAAAAATATGATTCTGTAGGGAAGGAATGTTCAAAATAGGTTTGTATATACAACTCATCATAATCCCTCTGATTAACTGCATTTCACTTGAAGATACCCATAATTCCTAAGTCTGATTCCTCTCTGGACCTGTTATTTTACTGGCATATGAAACTCCTGGTGAGGATGCTCCCTTTACCAGCGTAGATTGGTAACTCTTTTGCTTCTTTTAATAATAGAGAGTTGACTGGACACTGGGAGGTTAAGAAACTTGCCCAGGGTCACATATTTAGTATTGGTTGTATTGGGGCTTGAACCCAGGTCTTTCAATATCTGAGGCTGGCTCTCTAGCCACTCACTGCCTTATACTATCTGTTTGTAGTTTGATGTCAAAGTGGTTCTATTAAGTCCTGAAGAATACATTTGGTAAATCTCGATTTTAATCAACAGTACCCAGAAAGAAAGGATTTATTCCTGCTTCTGTCACGTAGTCATTTCTTTGAAGCCAAAACAAGACCTAACTCTGGTCTGTAGGTCTTTATTCTATGAAGGCTCCCTTCTCAATGAGGGCTTTTCTGATCCCTCCCAGCTATTCATACTCCTTACCTGATTACTTTGCTTTTACATTGCATATATTCATATTTACATTGTATAGATTTGTATTTATTTCTCTCCTTTTGTGTTGTCCTTTCTTCTTCAATAGTTCATTGAAGGCTCTTATCTATGTAGCCATACTGTTCTCTATTAATAATAAAGATCAAAACCTGTCTATGCTTTCTCATCCTTCCATGACCTCCTACATACAAATCCAATTGAGAATTCCCACTCAAAATCATGGAAGTCTTCTCATGTAGAGAGTTAAGTAGAATTTAAGCTCCCTGAGGGCAGGGAGTGTTTTCATTTTTATTTTCATATTCTCAGAGTCTCTCATAGTGACTTTTATATTTAATCAATGATTGTTGAATTGAACTGAAATAAATGATCAGGGAAGTTTTGAAATATTGAATGCTGAAAGCCCAGAGGCCTAAGGCAAAAGTTCTCTGCATTAATTCTAAGGAGGAATTGGAATCTCCCAGGAAGGTGACTATCAGTAAAGTCTAAGGCTAAATGAACCAGGTCTTAAATTAATCACATTTTCTCATCTGTAAGTTGAACAGGTTTAATTAGCTGATCTTCAAGGGCTCCCAAGGTCTTTGGGTTTGCATTGGTCTAAGATTCTATGAGTCTTAGAGTATGTATTAAGGTTATCATTGTGCCCAATTGGACTTCTCTTGTCTTGACACTTTGCATGTACCTGAGGGATCAATCTGAAACAGAAATCAAGCCCAGAAAAACAAATATTTATGAGCCAGAATGAAAATTTACCGAAACAGGAGTGAAGAAGGTAGATTAGAGGCAACCCCACTGAACTCTCTCAATATTCCCCCTTCAAACAATGTAAAATTAATGCCTCAAATAAAATTTTGGAGCATCAGAGCCAACAAAAGTTCATGGTGAGATATATTTCCCAGCCTAAGAAAACTTAAGAAGTAGGCAGGAGAATTTCGTGAAACTGGAGTGTAGGCCTATCTGGAGCCCACACACAAGTCAGCAGCAGATTTGAGAGCTCTCAGCCCAGAGATGGTAAGGGGGTAAGACAACTGGTCAGGAAGAGATCACATGGAACCTTTGCTGGCACTGGGTACAGTTGGCACTGATTGGCAACTTGATTTCCCATAAACAATTCTGTGTCATGGTTTGAAGGCAGAGAGGAGAAATGGAGGTGGGTCACAAGAGAGCAAGGGCCCTGGTCATAGTTCTAATGCAAAGAGGACCACTAGCATTTGTGGCTACAGGGGACCAGGGGCCCTTCCTGGGTAAAGACTAGATTTGCATATAGAAATGTATTTACCCAATAGGGGAATAGGAGGGGAAGGGGGTAAGTGAGTTGGGGAGAGTGTAAAAGAGAGGATACATTAAGGGAGGCATTGATTAGAAGCAAAATTGACTTTTGAGGAGAGACAGGATGAAAAGAGAGAGGAAACAAAAGAAAATGGGATAGAGGGAAAAGCACAGTAATCATAACAGTGAATGTGAATGGGATGACCTCACCCGTATAATGGAAGTGGATAGCAGAATGGATTAGACACCAGAATCCAACAATATGTCATTTACAAAAGACACACTTGAAACAGGAAGACACACACAGAATTAAAATAAAGGACCAGAGTAGAATCTAATAGGCTTCAGATGAATTTTAAAAAAAAGGCAGGGGTAGCAATCATGATCTCAGACAAAGCAAAAGCAAAAATAGGCCTAATTAAAAGAGATAATCAGGGAAACTACATTTTGCAAAAAGGTACCACAGACAATGAAGTAATATTAAACATTTTTACAGCAAGTTTCTCTGATAAAAGCTTCATTCCTCAAATATATACAAGTATAAAATGGAGTAAAATTTATAAAAATCAGAACCTTTCACCAATTGATAAGTGGTCAAAGGTATAACCAGGCAGTTTTCAGAAGAAGAAATCAAAGCTATTTAGTCATATGAAAAAATACTCTAAATCACTATTGATCAGAGAAAGGTGAATTAAAACAACTCTGTGGTATCACCTTTTATCTATCAGAAATGGCAAATGCTGGAGTGGAGGAGAGAAAAATAGGTACACTAATAAACTGTTGGTAGAGTAATGAACTGGTCCAACCATTCTGGAGAACAATTTGGAACTAGGCTCAAAAGGCCACAGAATTGTGTATATTCTTTGACCCAGCAGTATCACTACTAGGTTTATATACCAAAAGAAATTAAAAGAATAAGGAAAAAAAGGCCTACATGTATAAAAATATTGATAGCAGCTCTATTTGTGGTAGCAAAGAATTGGAAACTGAGGAGACACTTATAAATTGGGGAATAGCTAAACAAATCTTGGCATTGGATTGTGATGGAGTACTATTTTGCTGTGTGAAATGACTAGGGGAGTGGTTTCAGAAAAACACTGCAAGACCTACATGAAATGATGCAAAGTGAAGTGAGAAAAACGAGATCACTGTGCACAGTAACAGCAATGTTGTAATGATGATCAGCTGTGAAAGACTTGGCTACTCTGATCAATACAGTGATCCAAGACAATTCCAAAGGACTCAAGATGAAAAAAATGCCATCTCTCACTAGAAAGAGAATTGAGGAACCCTAACTGCAGATTGAAGTATAATTGTCTCGCTTCATTTTTCTTCCTTTTTTTAAGATATTGCTAATATGGAAATGTATTGCATGATTTCACATATATAATTGATATCATTTTGCTTGCCTTCTCAGTGGGTGGGGGAGGGGGCGGGAGGGACAGTGAGAATTTGGAACTCAAAATTTTAAAAGAAAAAAATGTTTAAAGTAAATTTTTTTTTTAAAAAAAAAGAAAGTATACTGTATCCAGTTGGTATGGCCCAGATGAAAAAAATTGACTGGGCATTTTGCCTAGAAGCAGGTTTGGGAATCTTCTCTGCCCCATTCCCTCCCCACCCCCAACCCCATTATCCTGATAATTACCTCAGTCTTCGTCTTTAGGCCTGGCTTAAAGACATAAAGGGACAGCTAGTCTCTGGTGGATGTTGCTTCTGGGTTTGTTTGAATTTCAGGTGGAGGAGTTTTTCTTCAAAGAAGCTAATTCTCTGGTACTCTGCCTCTCCTCTTCCATTGTTGGACCCAGGGAAGCTGTCCATGTTCTGTTAAAAACAGGGCAAATGGAAAGTCATTAACCAAAGGTCAGCTAAGTACTCCCTTGTCTCTGATTTTTTTAAAGCTCTATCTGGCTACTTGTGGCTGTGACTTAAAATGCTGATCAGATTCCATTTGATTCTCCCCTCTAAGACCTTTATAAAAACCAGAACCTCAATGGATTATGAAATCAAAGGGTGGAAATCAGAGTCATTGAAAGAAGGACAACTTTTAAAATGAGGAACAGGGCAGTGAGTGTGAGGGTCTGGTCCTTTAAGCAAGGCTTCTGAAATTGGATCTCTCCAATTCGTTCAGCCCAGAAGCAGGCTTAATGCTAACTTCTTTTATGAAACTTCAGATGTGTATGTATGTAACATTTTACCTACTTCTTAAGGTAGTGATGTCTCTGAACAAGAAGAGGACAGGTTAGATTGCCTTTGGGAAGTGATCTTTTTTTCATGATTTTTTTTCATGATCTCAGACTTCTCCCTGAAAAACAAAACCCATATCTTCAATACCAAAATACATCCAGTGATGCTATATGGCTGGGAATTATGGAATATTAGTGACATTAGAGAGATAAAATTTGAGGGTCAACCAAAGGGCAATAGAACCTTACATGGTAGACTTGAATAGGTTTCCTAAAAGATGTGACTAAAGATTAATCAGGTGGGAGAAATTGTATAAAGTATGCTATTGTAATGGTATATTAATGGAATAGGAAATGATCTGGTCATGTGGTGAAAGTAGGGAATAACCCCCGAGATTCATTGATCATCATTCAGTGCCAAGAGGTCCAAAAGAAGACTCCCATGATTTTGAGTGGGAATTCTCAATTGGATTTGTATGTAGGAGGGCATGGAAGGATGAGAAAGCATAGACAAATTTTGATCTTTACTATTCATAGAGAACAGTATGGCTACATAGATAAGAGCCATCAATGAACTATTGAAGATATAAGGTGTATCTTCATTCCCAAGATGGAATTATATTTACTTGTTGGAGAACAGAGGCAGATGACCTTTTGTCCAAGGTTTGGTTCACATCCTACCTTTCCCATTATACCTTCCTTATTCAAATGATAACCCCCTTTATTGAACATCAGTCAGCCAACAAGCATTTAAGTACCGACTGTGTCCTAGGAATTGGGGATACAAAGACAAAAATGAAACAGTCTCTGTGTCCAAAGAGTTTATAGTCAGTTGAGAAAGAATATATATACATATGTCTATATGTATAACAAAATCAAGAATTTTTTTGGTGCAGGAAGGTCCTAGTACTTACTAGGATTGGGGTGAGGGAGATCAGGGGTCATGAAAAGTTTCATGTAGAAAGTAGCACATGAGCTGAATTTTGAAGTTTAAAGGTTTTTTAAGATAGAGATGAGAAGCAACTATATTTCATTAAGGAACAGCAAGTGCAAAGGCATGGAGATAGTAAATGGAGTGCATCCTAACTCAATGGATTCTTGCTCTGAGATATATTGAAATTAAACTAGAACCAGCTTTTCCATCTCCCATTACCCTTTTCCCTTTTACCCTCACTCCCCATCCTAGCATAAAGAGTGCCCTGCTGCATTATTGCTCACACAGCTTGGATGAGATGGTGGTCAACAGCTCTAATTCTCTCAGTGACATGGAAGACCACCAGCATTACCATCAGTCCTGCTAATGCCTCCTAAGATTCTCCATGCCTTACCATCTGCTCTGCATCTATTCCTTGCAGTCCCCCAGCATTTTCAGCTGACCTACATATGCAACCTAGGCAACCATGGGCCTTGCCATCTGGCTGGCAACTTTGCTGGGCCTTTCCATGCCAGCTGGATTTTCTTTTATCTTGTTGTCTCTCTCAATTAGTGTGAGCTCCTCAAATTTAGGTACTGCTTTGATTTTTTTTATTTGGATCCCCAGTGCTTAATATAGTGCCTTGCATATAGTAAGCACTTAATAAATGATTTTTAATTCATTCATCACTCTCTACCCTAATAGATTTTAAAGCAGCATAGTTAGTGTTTCTCTCTCGTCACCTCCATACCTGCCTCCTGCCCTTGGCTCCTACCCCCTGTCAATGTGGTAAGCTCTTTGAGGAGACTGTCTTTTGCCTTTTTTTGGATTCCCAACATTTAGCACAGCTCCTGGCATGTAGTAGGTGCTTAATTGATATTGATTAATTGATTGATTGATTGGTCATAGAGGGAAACTATGATGGATTGCATGTTTAGTCTTAACCTCTTTACTTTCTATTCCTACTATATGAGGTTATGTGGAATATAAATTAGGACTATTAGCTTAGACCTTACTAGCTGTGTCTGGTCAAGTCATTTAACTTCTATTTTTCTCAGTTTCCCCATCAATAAAAGGGGGGTAATAATAGCATCTTCCTCCCAGAGTTGTTTTGAGGTATTTTAGTATTTGTAAAGCACTTAGCACAGTGCTTGGCACATAGTAGGCAGTATATAAATATTAGCTATTATAAGAAATGTGAGTTAAGACCATAAAGGTAGTATCGGATTATGGAGGTCACTGGTTTGCCAAGTTAAATAATGTGGACTTTATTTACCCAGCCATGGAGAGCCACTGAGGCATGATGAAAGATAAATTTGGTTTTATGTGAAGGTTGGGTTCAGAAGAAAATGCTAACGATCTGTAGAGCAGAAATTGGATGGGAGACTTGCAATAATATAGGGGAGAGGCAACAAAGGCCCAAACTGCCATATTAGCACTGGAAATGGAAATGCAAGAGAAATTTTAAATCTAAAATCATTAGAAGCTGGTAATTGCTTGGATTTGGGGAATATGAGAAAGGGAAGAAGAGTTGAAGATGATTGTAAGAATGATGGTGCCACTAAGAGAAAAGCCTATAGTATTGAGTCATGTGGTGTCAATCAGTCTGTCTACTAGCATTTATTAAGCACCTGCTGTGTGCTAGGCACTGTGCTAAGTACTGGTGTAGTAGAATCTATACAGAATTTAATTTAATTTAATTCTGATAAAATCATAAATAAAGGTTTCATTTTTAGCTCTACTACTTATTAGCTGTGTGACATGACTCCTCTTGTCCTCAGTTTCCTCATTTATAAAAAGCAGATAATAATAATTGCATTATATCCCTCAAAGGCTCAATGTGATTCAAATACTTTTAAAATTATACAACAGTATTAAAATGGCCTATTATTCTTGTGTGTTCTAGTGTTTGGTGGAACACGTCTTTAACATTGCACAACTTAGGGCCAGAGGATCCAGGCAAACATTCACTTTACCAAACACGGGTGTAGGTGGGTATAGACTCCCCATGCTTTCCATGAAGATGTGTTTAGTGCCCTCCTCCTATTCCCTGGGTGAAAGGACCCCACGTAGAACTTCCATCAGGTCTGAGGTGCACCAAACCTAATAGATAAGGGCATCGTTATATATTTTTATTGAAGGGCTGACACCTGGATTTCACATCAATCCTGAAACCTCTTGAACCCAGCTCAGCTCCTGATCCTCTGGACTAATTTTCCCCTCTGCCCTGGGAGTTCTGTCTAGAGTTTTAGTCCCGATTGTTTGTGTTAGAGATGCATCCTTTATAGTTTATAATGAGCGCATAGTAAGCACTTAATGCTTTATCTAATGTAATGGGCCTTCATTGTGGCATGTAGTAAGCACATCTTAAGTACCTCATAAAGACTTTATCTTATCTAACCTAATCCACCTGGAGGGGAATTTCTGGGTCATTTTGGCTCAAAACACACCCCCTTCCATAGGTGCATTAGTTTGGTCTCATTTGTACCTGAGTTTATACTGGGAGATGGATCTGATCAAAAAACAAGGGCCAGTTTTTTCTTTCACTCTTCAGCTAATTGGCCACATCCCAGAGTAACTCTAAAAATAAAATCTCTAAAACAAAGTTCAGTTCTGGCTATGTTAACGGTCTCCTCAAAATGTGATAAGATGGTCCTATTCAGGAAAGGTACTCAAGGTATAATGTGGGTAATGGTTATAAGGATAGGGTCTAGACCTGTGACTTCATTCATAAAGAGAGCTTGCAAATAAGGAAACTCCTACTGATGCAAGTTGGTGCCTTTTCTGCACCTTAGTTTTCATAGAGATGGAATATTACATGTTGCCCCATTTGGGGTTTTCTTGGCAGACACTGGAGCGGTTTGCTATTTTCTCCCCCAGCTCATTTTACAGATGAGAGACAAACAGGGTTAAGTGACTTGCCTAGGGTCACACAGCTAGTAAGTGTCTGAGGCCAGATTTGAACTCAGGCCCTCCTCACTCCAGGGCCGACCCTCTATCCACGGTGCCATCCAGCTGTCCATATTACATTCGGGCAATAGCAAGCAGACCAATTTGATTGGAATGTACCACGTTAGTACATCAAGTAGATTATAATGCAGCAAACCTAGAAATGTAGGCTGGAGTCATTGTTTTGAAGAACTTTAAAAATAAGACAGAAGAGTTTGTATTTTGTCCTAGAGGCAAGTAGGGATCAGTGAAAGAAGAGGCACTAAGATTCATACTTTTTAGGCCTCAGTGCCAATAAACTTGTATTTGGGGGTAGCTAGATGGCAGCTAGGTACTGTAGTGGATACAGCGCTGGCCCTGGAGTCAAGAAGACCTGAGTTTAAATGTGGCCTTAGACGCTTACTAGCTGAGTGACCCTGGGCAAGTCACTTAACCTCTGTTTACTTTAATCCACCAGAGAAGGAAATGGCAAACCACTTTACGATCTTTGCCAAGAAAACCCCTTAGACAGTATAGTTAACACAGTCACTAAGAGTTGGATACAACTGAACAACAACAAAGCATGAAATGATTGATTAAGGATGATGATGAAGATTCTCTGACTATACAGGCCAGGGCTCTTAAAATTCACTACCTTATGCTAGCTTTTTATTTGGCCCTTCTTTAGACTATGTTCTGAAATTCTCCTCATGTACATAGTCTATGGAGTACTTCCAGGGACAAGCATGGAGTGTCCCTGGAACCTGCCAATCAGATCAACAATCTTTTCCTAATTGTACATTGAGTTCCTGGAAGATCACCTTTGTACCCTTTTCATGAGTTCTAGAAATGCTCATCAATCACTCCACCTCTCAGCTGAGCTGCTGCTTGGCCTGTCAGGCTGCTGATGAAGGGACACACTCAGGAGATATCTCTCCTGAACACAGTCACAGCCCACATACATGCCACCTCATTTTGGAGACCCCAAAACCAACAAATACCCCCCACCCCTATAGATAGGCCAACTCTTAGGAATAATAATAACGCTGATTGTGTGTCAAAGGTTTTTGCAACTCTAGGCCCCATTGGCTTTCTGCCTGCCCTCGTACTAAAGAAGAAATTTCTATAAGCTAATCATTTGATGTCCCTTTTCAAAACTTCTTATCTCTCTTTGTCTCTCCTGTTCTCTCTCTCTGTTTCTGCTTCCTTCATGTCTCCCTCTTTCTCTCATACTCTCTCATTCTCTCCATCCCTTTTTCATTCTCTTCTTCTCTTTCTCTCCCTTCTTCCCATTCTGTCTCCTTTTCTTCTCTCTCCTTTCTCTCCTCTCTTCCTTTCTCCCTCCCTTCTTGCCTCCCCATCTCTCATTCTTTTCCTTCCTTCCTCATTCTCTTATTGTCTTTCAATTTCTCTTTGCTTCCTCTAATTCTCTCTTTTTCTTTTTATCTTCTTTCTTCTTATCCCTCCCTTCATGTCTCTTTTCCTTCTTTAGTGGCCAGAGAATCAGATGAGGAAGGCTAAGGGTCTCTGGGAAGAATTTGCATTATGGCATGAAAATGAATTTCTTAAGAATGCTGAAACCCAGAGAATTTCCTGTCTGTCTACTCTTGCCTCATAAAAAGTGGAATAGTTAGAAAGTCACTTTCAAATTTATTTAATTAAAAAATTATTGTCAGTAATGAATGGAGGAGATTCAGTAGGCAAAGAGGGAGGGGTTTTCAGCTGCTGTTGTGCCTCCTGAAGAGCAGAAATATCATGTCACGGGGCTAGGGAGTTTGTCTCTCCTCAAATCTCAAAACCATTCTGTATAGACTCTCTCTCTCTCCCCCCCCTCCTTCTCCCTCACTCCCTTTCTCCCTTTCTCTCTATGTCTCTCAAATTTACCTGTATATTACATATAATACAGAGGTTACACATACACACACACAAATACACTGACACAGGTTTGGGGTGCGGGAAGGGGACCCCAGACCTAGAATTTAGTTGGGAGTAGAATATGCTTAACCCTAAAATCCCTTCCTTTCCACATTCCTAGTTTTAAAATCTTCATCACTAGGTAATCCTCATTGTTAGATAGATAGATAGATAGATAGATAGATAGATAGATAGATAGATAGATAGATAGATAGATAGATGAGAGAGAGAGAGAGAGAGATGCAGATATATTGCACTATTGCTCCAGGGCTACTGAATTTTGAGGGAGAAAATCATGAAGAGAATTAATGTGGTAGAGAATACGGAATTCAAACTTTTTAAAGAAAAAAATGCTAATAAATAAATAATTTTTTAAAAGCAGTGAACAGGAGGATGGGGAAGGGAAGGAATTAATGTGGTACATGTGAATTCAAATCCAGCTTGGACACAATACTATACCTGAGTGGTCTTGGTCAAGTCATTTAACCTCTTAAAACATCAGTTTCATAGAATAAAGTATTTAGCACAAATAACTGCTGTGCTCCTTTCTAGCTCTAAATCTGTGATCCCATGTGAAATTTCACTGTCACACTTCTACAAATTTATTTCATTTAATCTCAGCTGGACCCTTGTTGTTATTTCACAGTCCCTTTTTCCTATTCTATCCTTATGGATTTTTTGTCTGTATCATTCACCACAGGTTCTGTCCCAACTTTTTTCTTGCCTTCCCTGGAGGAGGAAGAATTTTAAAGTGGAAAGAGAATTCAATCTGGGTTCATTTGGCCTGATTTCAATTCCTGGTTTTGCTTTCTATCGTGTACTCTCTGTGTGACCTTAGACAAGTCACTTAACTCACCTGAGCCTCAATTTCCTAATCTGTAATGTGAAGAGGCTGAACTAAATGACCTCTATTATCTCTAGACTTTTGACCTACAGATCCAAGCCCATTCTAGGCAAGGACACTTCAGGCACATGATTTAGCCTCCTACTTTATGGAAAAGGCTGAGGATACCCAATGGGAGCTTCTTCAACCTTCCTACTTTATTCCTAAAAATTTCTGTTTCATTTTCTACTACCTCTTCTTTCTCTCTGTTCACATAGGAGGAGGCATTCCTACTTTCAACTGAATCTAATATCTCCATGGATATTCTTGATCTCATTCCCTCCCTCTTTCTCTAGGATCTTCCTCTAGCATTCGTGTCCTCCTCTCATGCATCTCCATTCTTGCCTTATTGCTCTTTCTCATGTGCCTGAAATGTTGCAATGGTTTTCTTTCTTTTTAAAAATTTTTATTGATTTTTTTAATATCACCATAAATTTTCCTAATTATCCCATCCCTTCCAGAAAGAGGCATTCTACTTAAGAAGTAGTATTTTTTAAAGAAGAAAAAAAAAACCCAAAACAAGCAAAATTCATCAATCCATTGAAAAAGTTTGAAAATATCTGCCATGTACAATGAGTGTTTGTGGACTGTAGTTCTACCTCTGCTAAAGGGATGGTGGCGGTATTTTCTCATATCTCTTCTTCCAAGTCATGTTTGTTCTTTATAATTTTGTATATTCATTTTTTAGTGTGTATTTTTCCATTTATGTTGTTGCAGTCATTGTATATATTGTTTTCTTGACCCTACTTCATTGTGTCAATTCATGGAGATCTTCTCATGCTTCTCTGTATTCATCACATTCATCATTTATTACAGCCCAATGATATTCCATTCATTCATATACCATAATTCATTTAGACATTCCTAGTCAATGAGCATCAGTTTTGTTTCTAGTTCTTTGAAAACACATATAGCACAAAAAAAAAATGCTGCCATTAATATTTTGATGTAGGTGGGGACTTTCTTTTTAACAATGACCTTCTTGGGATATAATCCTAGTAATGGAGCCTCAGGGTCAAAGGACATGAAGATTTTCGTCACTTTAGTTATATAATTCCAAATTGCTTTCTAAAATGGTTGTACTGATTCACATTTCAAACAATGCATTAATGTGCCTGTTCTCCCATAATCCTACCAATACTGACTATTCCCATTTTTGGTCTTCCTTTCCAAATTTATAAGAAGTAAAGTAAAACCTCGATTTTTTTAAATTTGCATTTCCCTTATTACTGATTTGGAACATTCTTTCTTAAGATGTAATAGTTTTCTGACAGAGTTTCTCACCTCCACTCTCTTCTACTGCCTTTGTATACACTTGCTAGAATAATCTTTTTTTTAATGAATAAATGTAATCATAACTACTGGTAAAAACACTCAGTGGCTCCCTACTGTGGCCTCCTGAGTGGAATTCTAACTATCTGGGAAACACAGGCATTTTGTGCATCTGAGAGAGGGGCATGTTGGGCACTCCTAGTGAGGGAGAGAACTCAGTGAATGGGTAAAGAAGACACTTTGCCAACTGCAGTTTTTCTCTTGGCAGAGTCAGTCCTGTTCCTCTGACTTAATTTGGTTTTTAACACTGAAAGTTAAACTGCAAGAAATAATGAATGTGTTGAGTAAAAGGAACCTTTTCTGTATATATGCCAGAAATGAATGAGATTTCATCACAGCATCTCTAGTGGGAGCTGGAGTCCACCTGGTGTTCTGTGTGGCCATATTGTGTTGCCACATGGTAATCTGTCTCTCATTCTTCTTTCAACCTTAATGAGAGAGAAATTAAAGGGCCCATAATGGCCACAGTTCTGTTGTTACAGTGGCAGGAATGCAGATTTTCCCCAAGTTAAGCCACAGGGCAGATGAGATTCACCTTTTGATAATTATGTCATTTCTCTAAATTCTTATTTTGAAGAATTGTTTAGTGTAAAATGTGTTTTTTACCCGTGGGAAGTGCCATGAATATAAGTAGTTGACATCTATTCTCACAGGAAGAAGGACGTGTTCTGGGAAGCAGACAAGTGATGTATACTTGGCTTGGGGGCTTGTAGAAAAAAAAAAATTTGAGCTGTGTGTAAGGCAAATTCTGAGCAGTCTAGACTAGTTGGCTGTTTATCATCATAAGATGATTTGTATATACATATATATGACACACATACACATACATAGCCATTTATTGCATATATATGTATATATATACACACAGACGCACACACACACACATTAAAAAAGATTAAGATTTTTTTTTTTTAGCTCGAACAATTCCAGCCTTTTAGCTCTGCAAATCCTATTATGGGAACCTTATTATCTATACCTGTCTATATCTATATCTAAATATCTACATCATCTCTACTTCTACCTATCATCCATTCATCCATCCATCCATCTATCTATCTATCTATCTATCTATCTATCTATCTATCTATCTATCTATCTGTCTGTCTGTCTGTCTATCTATCTATAATGAGAGCTGTTGCAAAGTTAGAAAAGACAGTGCTTGGTAACAAGTAGGATATGTGAGACTAGATGAAACCTAGGTTGTGAGCCCGGGTGCTGAGAGGATGATGGCAGCTTTGACAGTAATAACAAAACTGGGTAGAGGAAAGGGTTTAGGGGTAGGGGAGAGGGAAGATAATGACTTCAATATTGGATTTGTTGAATTTAAGATGTCAATAGCACATCCCATTTGAAATGTCCAATAGGGAGTTAGGGATGCAAGACCAGAGGTCTGCAGAGAGGTTAGAGCTGGATAAATGATCTGGGAATCATTCTCATGGAGATGATAATTGAATCAATGGGTTTTCATTATATCACCAAAGAAAATAGTATAGAAGGAGAAGAGAGGAGAAGAGGAGAGGGCTCAGGATAACATCTTAGGGGTATGACCTGGATGAAGATCCATCCAATGGAAGGAGCAGTCAAACAGGTAGGAGAAGAACCAAGGAAGAGTTCTGCTTCTGGAGTCAGAGGAGTTGAATTCACAATTTACCTATGCCTCTACCTACCCAGATGATCTTGAGTGAGTTGCTTAAAATGCCTACACTTGTAAAATGAAGGGGTTGGGCTAAATGATCTTTGAGATCCCTCCTAGCCCTAAAGTGAGTAGCATCACAGAATTTAGATGTTAGGAGAACTCACAGAAAGCATCTAAACAAGAATCCTCTCCATAACATGCCTATCCACTAGTCATCCCAACTGCTTGAAGGGATGTTGAATGAAAGGAAACCTACCACCACTACAGGTAACCACTCTGCTTTGGGATAACTCTAATTAGAATTTTTTCACCTTCTAACCAATGTCCACTTTTGTTCTTTGAATCTTGTACCTACTACTCCCAGTTCTGCCTTCAGAGTCCCAGTATAACTAATGAATGAATGAATGAATGAATAAAGCCTTTATTAAGCACTTACTAGGAACAAAGCACTGTGCCAAGTGCAGGGTGGACAAATAGAAAATAACACTGTCCCTGCTGTTGAGGAACTCATTTTCTAAAGGGAAAGACAACACAAATTGATTGATAAATACAGTCTGCCAATTCAATTCAGTTAACTTTTATTTATTAAGTGCCTATTGTATGCCAAACACTTTTTTAGGTTCTGGAGGTATAAAGAGAAAAATGAAACAATCCATGACTTTAAATTTTACTAAGGTAAAGCAACATGTATCAGAAGTGTACATGATTTTGGGGGGAGTCGGGAAATAGGAAGAGAGGAGCCCCCTAACCACTGGGGAGATTAGGAGAGGCTTCCTGTAAGAAGTAGTGCTTGCATTGTGCTTTGAAGGAGGATAAGGATTCTAAGGGGCAGAGTGACAGAGGAAGAAGGTTCTAGGTTCTGGAGACAGCCTATGGATAGGCACAAAGACCAGAGACGAAAGGTTGTAGACAGGGGTTGATGCATGAGGAGGAGTAATTTGTAATCAGTTTGGGGCCAAAATATAAAGGGCTTTAGATATCTGACAGTGGAATATATATTTTCTCTTAGCCACAGTAGGCAGTTCCCATATGGTAGCCTTTAAATACTAGAAGACAGCTTTTCCTGCTTGTAGGTGAAACATTTCTAGTTCCCTCAATCAATGGCACAATCTCAGGACTTTTTACCATTCTGGTCACCTTCCTCTAGACAACTATTAGCTTATTAATGTCCTTCATAAAGCTTAATGCCCTAGAATTAGCTATTTTCCGAGAATCAACCATTGTTTTAGAGATGGAAGGGTCATCTAGTGCAGTCTCCTTATTTTACAGGTGATGGGACTTGTCCAAGGTCATACAGCCAAGTTAGTGGCAGAGCCTGGTCTACAGGCTCCTAATCCCCAGTCCAGTACCCATTCTACTGACCATAGTCTGCTTTGTTATTGATCCCTATCTGAGCTCTCTTCTCTGAGCTTCACCCAGGCCCTGCTAGCTGGCAGTCATGCCCACTACTTTTTTTTTCCAGCATCACTTCTAATTCAGGCAGCTATCACTAGGTTACCACTAATGTCTGTTACTTTTCATCAGGCCACTGGGAGGGTAAGAGGGTGGTCTTTAGCTCAGAAAGTGTGCAGGGAAAGCAAAGCTAGAAGTGGAAAGGACCTCTGCCCTGACCAAAGGTAGTGAAGAGGGGAGAAAAGAGTGGGGTATAGGAAGAGCATGCTGAGGAATAAAGGGGAAGTAATTGGGATCAGGACTCAGATAGCCTCATTAAGAGCTGTAATAGAGCTTCTGTTTTCCATTGCCTCCCAGAGAAGGAGAGACTCCACTGCAACAGAAATGCAAGAGTAGACTTGAATTAATTAATGAGAGTACTTGAGCCTCTGTGATGATTTTTAAAACCTCGTGAAATGAAGACCATATGAATTCACCATGATTAATGTTGCTGCAAACGCCAAAGGAAGTAATAAAGATCTGACACTTATTAAAAAGTGTTGCCAGAAAAATGTGAATGATTATTTTAATAAAAGTATCTGCAGTGCAGTTGTCCCTGGCCCCCCACCCCCCACTCGCCTTTAATTTCCCCACAGATACGCTTGAGTTCCCTCCCTCTCCTTGTGAAGCAAATGAGTGATTAAGCTTGGAACTTAATTTTTAAAAGAAACTGTAGTTGTTTTAATTATAAGTCATCTAGTTGAATGTCCCTAGCCCGTGGTCTCCCTGACACTGATCCATGGGGATTTCTCACATTCCAGAGTGACCAGTGCCCAAAGTGTAAAACTAAGCATGGCAAAAGCTGCCTCCCCTGATTTTTGGCTCCTTTGTGGAACTCCATATAAATTATTTATCATTATTTTTAAAGGCCAAAAAAAAAAAGGATTAAGATCTTTTTTAGTTCTAGCAATTTCAGGCCTTTGCTTCTGAAAATCCTATTAACAGTAATGGGAGTCTCATGATTAAAACTTCATGCCCTAAATCAGAATGGAAGATGCTCTTTAGCACATATGCTGAAGGGGCCCCTATGGTCTAGTGAGTAAATAATCCATATATTAAATAGCCCTTAAGTTCTCATTAGAACTCCAAATGACTCCTTGGGCACATATACCGAATCTACATTAGCTCCTAAAAATCTTGAGTAAAGGATAAGCATCTTTTAGATGTAGTTTAAATTTCCCAGAAAAACCAAATGGCAAATGTGCTGAGATTTGCAAGTATCAGGGGTATGTGTGACTCCATGGTGGGCAAGCTAGCCTGCAGGTATATGCATGAGGCAGCCACCCAGGGTGGAAGGATGGAAAAAATAATGGCTCGACAACCATTGGTCCTATTTCTTATCCAATATGTCTAGCCTTTCAAAGAAGCCGTGATCTTAGAACATTTTAGCAGGATGCCAATTTTTCTTGGCTCAGGGGGCCTTCAGAGCACTTACTTTGATTGAATCATTGACTCAGAGAGTTAAAAGAACCCTCAGAGTCCATCTCATCCAAAATCTATCTAACCATGAATCCTCAGATATCTTTGAAAAGTGGTCATCCAATTTCTTGAAGCTGTCTGGTGATGGGGGACTCACCACCTTATAAGGCAGGCTGTTTAATTTTC
This sequence comes from Vombatus ursinus, assembly GCF_900497805.2. Classification (NCBI taxonomy): domain Eukaryota; kingdom Metazoa; phylum Chordata; class Mammalia; order Diprotodontia; family Vombatidae; genus Vombatus; species Vombatus ursinus. The sequence continues at coordinate 9,649,764 of NW_020948983.1, forward strand.
TGAGTCTGTTTTCTTTCTGGTTCAAAGTTTCTAATTAATAATTTATTTTTCCTCTCCCCTCCTTCTCCCCCTTCTCACATATTGATTTCACTTCACAGCCACAATGCCTACTTTTTAAGCCAAGAACAATCTTTCAATCCTAGTTCATTGTGTTTAGACTTGCCTCCTTTGAGCTTCAGTTTAAAAAACAAAACCCTTCCATTTTGAATGTTTGGGAATGTTTATTTTTTTTCCCCTCCTCATATAAAGAATAAAAAGAAACATGTTTTGTGGTACAGTGGAAAGAGCATTGGATTTAGATTTGGAGGACCTGGATTCAAACTCTAGATGTGTCACTTACCAGCTGCATGACCTGAGCCAAGAAACTTGCCTTTCTGGGTGTCTTGTTCCTCAGTTGTGAAATGATAGGATAGACAAGATCATTTTTTAGGTCACTTTCAGCTCTCAATCTAGAATCTAGATAGAGCTTCTAGTCCAGAGTCAGGAAGACCTGAGTTCAAGTCTAACCTCAGACATTTATTAGCTGTGTGACTCTGGGCAAATCATTTAACCTTTGTTTGCCTCAGTCCTCATCTGAGAAATGTGAATAATAATACTTACCTCCCAGGGTTGTTGTTAGGATCAAATGAGATAACAATTGTTAAGTGCTTAGCACAGTGCCTGACACATAGTAAGCACTCTTAACCATTGTTGTTTTTGTTATTTCAACAGGCATTCAGATAGGAGCTAAATGGACCTTTGACTTTTTGGCAAACTATGGCTTGAATAGCTACTGACTACTGGGAAAGATTTTCTGTTCAGATATTTATGGTTGTTTCCTCTACATACTATCCATCCCTTCCTCTACTCTTCTTCTATTTCCCCCAATTAAAATACATACACACACACACACACACACACACACACACACACACACAC
>NW_020948983.1:9650691-9657843 GCF_900497805.2 Vombatus ursinus
ACACACACACACACACACACACACACACACACACACACACGAAAAGGTGAATCGTGCCTTCCAGAGTTCCCCTTCCCATTGCTACTTCTCATACCAGGTAGGCTAGTCCCCTTTACAGTTTAAACAGGAATGTCTTGTCCTCTCCTTCAGGATTGGTGATCTTTCCCATGTTCTTCTCTCAAGGGGTTCACAGAAGAGCTCTGAGATAAGGGAAATTTCCCACATCAGAGATATATTATTCCCTCAATAATCTCCTTCCCTGAAGGATGATCAAGAATTGGAAAAATGCCAATAAAAAAAGAAAAGACATTTTGTTCTTTCCATTGACCACACACACACATGTACACACACACACACACGCACACATACATACATGTGTACACACACAACACACACATGCACATACATATATACACACATGCACGCATACACACATGCACACACATATACATACATGCATGCATGCATTCATGCATGCATACATACATACATATGTACACACACACATATCCCTTGAACTTACCAGGTTGAAAAGCACTTATTCCACAATACTGAAATCCATCAGTGAATGTAAATGAGCAAATCTTAGCCTGCCTAAGCAGTACAGTGAATCTCATAAGGGACTCCCCATACTGCTATGCTAACACTAACTTCAGGAGACAAACTGAAAGTCACATCCCAGCCTTGTATTTGTTCCTTATTCCTAGAATATACTCCCTACGATAAATACCCTAAAGAACTCTCAGTCTCTCCCCCACCCACTCATTACCCCACAACATCTCCTTCCTGTTCATATATAAGGAATGATAGAATTTTAGAGATAGAAGAAACCTGAGGGGCCATCTCGTCCATCTCATTCCCCAAAGGATTCTCTAACTCTAACATATAGGACAAATAGTCAACCAACCTCTGTTTGAAGATGTCCAAACCTCTCCAAACCATTACCTGTAGAAACAGCTCATTCTACATTTTGGCAGCTCTAATTAGGAAATTTTTTCCTGATCTCATTAAATAAGAAAGGTTTTGTTTGGGCAAAATAGGCCCTCTATTGTCAGGGATTTAATTTTTTGGTAGATTTGCATAATAAAGGCAGAGATGTGGGCCCAGCCAGCCCTGTCTCACTTTATTTGCATGTCAATCTAAAAGCATTCTGATATTGAAATTTATCTCCTTCCAGGTCTTTGGGTGGTGGTCAGGAACCTGAAATGGGTTTTGAGAATATGGGATCTCATTCAGAGAAATAATAGGAGTTGAAAGCAATTTGGTCACCCCCAAGATAAATAGTTTGTATCATGAGAAAAGGGCAGTCAAGGAATTCTTCCAGTTATTGTTATCTCCATTACTAGGTGTGGTATTTCATAACCTCAAACTGTTAACTAAGAGATTTAGTTTGCCCATAAGGAGGAAGAAGTTGTCTACTCATTACACTTTAGCAAATGGGAGTAGAGAGCAGAATATGTCTCTGGAGAGGTGAAGCTTAGCATATGGCAGCAAAGAACTCAGTGACCATGAGATTATCAGTGGGAAAGAGAAAAGACACAACACCCAGTAGAGAGATGCAAAAAAAAAAAATCATAATGACATCATTAAATGTCATGAACAGCATTTCAGCATCTATTTTATGTTAAATTTGAGGTTGCAATGGGACATACAGATAGAAATATCCAACAGGTGGGTGGTGATGAAGGTCTGAAGAAAGACAAGGGATGGTTATGTACATTTGGAAATCATTTACATAAAGGTGATGATTGAAACCATGGATACTGATATGGTCAGCACATCAATATCCTGAGTATAGAAAAAGGATGGAAGTCCCAGGATAAAGTCCTCAGGTACACACATCATAATGCAGCAAAGGAGAAGGACCTATCCAGGAGGTGGTGGCAGATCCAGGACAGTGCAACATCATTAAAAACCCAAAGGTTAGAATACTCAGGGGGAGGGGCTTTCAAGGATTATAGAGAGGTCAAGGAGGAGGAGGACTAAGAAAAGGCTATTAGAAATTAATAAACATTTAAGTGGTACTCTGTGCCCCAAGCTGTGCTAAGGACTGGGGATACAAAAAGAGGCTAGACAGCCCCTGACTTCAAAGAGTTCACAAACTAGTAAGGAAGACAGCAAACAAACAAATATGTACAAACACTATATGCACAATAAATAGGAAATAATTAAAAGAGGGAAGTCACTAGAATTAAGAAGTTTGGGAAAGACTTCCTGTAGAAGGTGGGATTTTAGTTGGGACTTAAAAGAAGATTTAAGGATTAAAAGTTTATTTCAGTTGATTGATTGAGCTAGAAACCTGATTGCAAACGTTGATAAGTGGATGGGAGTATAGATGTGTTTTTTCTAGAAATTTGGCTATGAAAGGGAAAAAGAATAAAAGATGATAACTTGAGAGGCTGGTAGGATTAAGTAAAGTGGTTTTTTTTTTTGTTAAGGAATATAGAAATGGCATGCTTGTGATCATTAGGGAAGGAATCAGTGAATAAAAGGAAATTGAAGGAGGAGGAGGTGGCAATTAAAGGGGCAAACTGCAGGGGAGACAGGAGAATTAGGGGATCTGGGACACAATAGAGAGATTGGCCTTGGTAAGGAGGAAAACAACCTCTCACTCTAAGACAGAAGTAAAAGAGGAGAGAATGAGGGATGATGTTGAGAGAATTTGAGAACTGGTCAAGGTTGAGAGGGAGCAGCATAGGTGATTAGAATAGAGAACAGAAGATTTGGAGAAAAAGTTTCAGGGAATTCAATAAAGAATTAATCAGGGAAGAGGAAAAGGATTGTTGTGCAATAGTGAGAGCCCAGTCAAAATTAAATGACATAAATTTGTAGCTGACCATTTAGCATAGTTGTGTGACTTCTTATAGCAGTGTTTAGCAGTATGTGAGTAAGAATGACACATGCTCATTTCCTTTGACTAAGTGACCCCACTGTTAAGAATGTATTCTAAGGATAAACATGAAAGGAAACAAAGACCTCTCTACAAAAGTATCAATTGCACCTTTATTTGTAATAGCAAAAGGCTCAGAATATTCCATGCATCTAATAATTGGTAAGTGACTGAACAGGTTCTGTATTATAAATGCCATTATGCTTTCATAATTTCATTTTTTAAAGAATATGGGAAGACATACATGAAATGTCAAAGAATAAAGACAAAAAGTTAAATACTGACAACAGCTAGTTTAAAAGGCAATCCTAAAGAAAAGAAAAGATCAGAAGGATATAAAAGCAAAAAGGACTTTCAGGTTATTATTTGGTAAAGTTAAAGATGGTGAGACTGAGAATGAAAGGTGAAGAGAGTTGAAGCAAAAGAATGGCTTCTAAGATTAAGAAAGAAGGCAGGGATTCTGACTATCTAGTTCAAATCCTTCATTTTAAAGAGAAGGAAACCGAAGTCAGTATGTCAAGTGACATATTCAAGGTCACAGAAAGTAAAGTCAGAATTATAAAACTTCTAGGATTAAAGCCTCTGATACCAAAGTCAGAACTTTACCTTAAGTTTTCTGCCAGCTCTAAAGCTACAATATTATTGTAAATGTTATAAAATCTCAATAATATTCAAATTAATTTATAGACAATGTGATAACAGGTTTCTTTGTAGATAGACAAAATGAAATACAATTTCTGTGGATGAACAAATTTAGAAGAATATGTAGGAGAATTATGGCAAGCGAAGAAAGGGGAAGCATGTACTACTTAAAAATCACAGGACACAAGATTGAAAATCTATAATGAATTGATGTAAATTAATAAAGGTTAAGAATCATTTCCCAAAATGCAAATGATCAAAATATATTAATAGGAAATTATAGGAAGGGAAAAATATAGGTTATCCATAACCATATGAAAAATTCTTCAAACTCTACTATTCTCTTTTCCCACCAAGAGTGGAGAAACATATGTGATGAAACATCTAAATTTGATCTGAGGAGGCCTAGGTAGAAGCTTATGTCAGACAATGTCAGAACTTTTCCGTAGACCTAGAGAGCTTTGAGAAAAGCTGCCCTCCAGAATTTTGCAAGTGTGTCTGCAAGAATGACCAACTGTGCTGTTATTAGAAATGACTCATCTGCTTGTTTTCTACTTTCTCACCTGGACAGACACTTCTCAGGTTATCTCCTACTGGTATTTGAAAAACTCTCCCCTTCTCCACTGGTGAGATACAAATGTGAAACAGGAAGTGGTCCCTGCTCTCAGAACACATACACTAAAGAGGGAAAATAAGATGCGCACCAAGAAATACAAGGTAGATTAGAGTAAGACCCCCAAGGTTTATTTAGGGCCAGAAGGTCTTTGAGGTTGGGTATAGGAAGAATAGCTCAGGTCTTAGCACAGGGCACAGAGAAGCTATTCTTTAGCCTGGGCCCTCTGTGGTAAGAATGGTCCTTGGCCACAGAAGTGAAGGATGCATCCTGATGTCCTGTCTTTTTGAGACTATGCAAAAATCCCTAATGTGAAGAATATACAGCCCATAGAATATCAGAACTGGTAGAGACCTTAGAGCTCACGTAGTCTTAACTTCCCTACTTAAAAGATGAAGAAACTGAGGCCCACAAAAGAAATAACTTGCCCAAAGTCACAGTATGAGTGTGTCATAAGGCTAATATTAGAACCTTATTCTGCTGGCTTCAAGTTCATTGACTTTCTCCCATGCTATGTTGCCTCTACCAATAAATCACATCTTCCTCTTACTGATTCTAGGAATGAAAAGTAGGCCTCACTTTATTTTCTCAGAGTGACAACACCATATACATGAAGGTAAATAAAGATGAGAATGGCAAAAAGTAACATTGGACCTCAGATCTTTAGGACCATGGTATTAAAGTCTCCTTTGAAGTCTTTGCACTAATACCAGCGAGGTCAGGTGCTTCTCCCTAGGAAAAGACAACCACAGAGAGAAATTCAAAAATGACTAATTGTTTTCAGAGTTAGGTCTTAGAAGGTGCCCATGGCCAGGATATTATTAAAGATCGAAAAGACAAAGGGTATCTACAAAGCCAATTTAGAAAACATCATAAATATCTTTTTATTCCTGGAAAGTAGCTAAATGTGTAGTCATGGGTAGTAGTCATGGGTAATGACATAGAAGTAGAGAATTCTTTCACTAGCTACCAGAAAACTTTTGGTAGTTTTAGTCCCTTTCTAAGGTTTGTTCTTAAAAAAGCAACATTTCATGGCATCTCTTGCATCCAAACTTCACTGATATTTAGTTCTTACTTGGAGAACCTCAAAATACTTTTGATCTGGACACTATTCAAATTCTCCATTTGTGATGCATGTGTGTACTCCAAGGTCCCTGGCCTTAAGAGGCTTACTATCTGTATAGAAAGAAGCTGTTATCAGATTCTAAAAAAAAGGAGAAAGATGAAACCTGTACCCCAAGAAAATTTTCTTTCCTCCTCATGCTCCATCCCATCTCAAAGAGATAGGAATTAATGACTGGAGCAAACAACAGGAAGCCAGCTGTATACCAGGTGAATAGAAATCTGTCTTCTAAAGTGGTGGTATAAAAATATGTGGCCTATGGCACCTGAACCAGATTAAAATATAATTAGGAAATATTTAACAACATAAGTAAACATACAATAAAACAGATAACATTACATTTAAAAATTTTCAGTATTGAGAGATGATTATTTTTCTCTTACATTAATAACCAATAATTAAATTAAAGTTAAAGTTTTCCCCTCCTATTTCCTCATTCAGAAATCAGCACCTGTAGGTTATTCAGCCACTCTCTGAAGGACATTGCTGATAGATGACATTGTTCAAATCCTCCAGGTACAAGCCTTTCTATCTTGAGTGGGACCCCACCTAACTAGGAAACCTTAGAAAGAGAATCTTATCTAGGTGGAATTCTTACCCTCCCATTGTTCATTGTTCTTTAACTGGCTAGACATGGACACCTTTGTCCAGATAGCTGGAGGTAGTTAAACCTCATCCCATCCTCAAGAAAGAGCTGACATCTTTCAAGTCATCTGCTTGTCCACCTCCTCATTGATTGTTAACCAATCAGAGTTGATTTACACCCTCAGGTACACAACGTTTTCCAAAGGCCTTTTAAACATTCAGTGTACCCCAAAGTTTTATCTTTGGTTTGTGAGAGAAAGCCAATGACCTTAATCTATTAATTATTTGTTAGCTATAATTAATAAATTGAATATAAATTACCCAGAAATTATATCTCTTGGACTTTTCATTCATCACAAGAAGTGGCCTGTAGGGTTTCTTATGTATGGATTTGTGGTCTCCATTTCTTTTTTTTAAAATTTATTTATTTTTAGTTTTCAACATTCACTTCCACAAGATTTTGAGTTCCAAAATTTCTCCCCATCTCATCCCTCCCCCCACCCCAAGATGGCATGCATTCTATATACCCTTTCCCCTAATCTGCCCTCCTTTCTATCTCTCCCTCCCTTCTCTTATGCCCTTCCCCTTCTATTTTCCTGTAGGGCAGGATAGATTTCTATACCCCATTTCCTGTATTTCTTATTTCCCAGTTACATGTGAAAACATTTTTTTTTAACATGTGTTTTTAGAACTTTGGGTTCCAAATTTTCTCCCTTCTTCCCTTCCCACCCACCCTCATTGAAAAGGCAAGCCACTTGATACAGGTTATACATGTGTAGTCATGTAAAACACTTCCATAGTAGTCATGTTGTGAAAAACTAAGTATATTTCCCTTCATCCTATCCTGCCCCTCATTTATTCTATTCTCTCTTTTGACCCTGTCCCTCCTCAGAAGTGTTTGCTTCTAATTACCCCCTCCCACAATCATCCCTCCCCTCTATCATCGCCCTGCTCTCTTGTCCCCTTCCCACCCCCCCCATTTTCTTGTAGGGTAAGATAGATTTCCATACCCAAGTTAGTGTGTATGTTGTTCCCTCCTTAAGCCAAATCCTATAAGAATAAGATTCACTTATTCCCTCTTACCTTCCCCCATTTCCCCTCCACTGTAAAAGACTTTTCTTGTCTTTTTCATGTGAGATAATTTACCCCATTCTACCTCTCCCTTTCTCCTTCTCTCAGTGTAATCCTCTCTCACCCCTTAATTTTATTCTCCAGATATTACCCCTTCATCTTCAACTCATCCTGTGCCCTATATCTATCTATCTATCTATCTATCTATCTATCTATCTATCTATCTAT
>NW_020948983.1:9657853-9717329 GCF_900497805.2 Vombatus ursinus
TATCTATCTATCTATCTATCTATCTATCTATCTATCTATCTATCTATCTATCTACATACATATAATTTTTTTCCCTCCAACTACCCTAATACTGACAAAGGCCTCATGAGTTTACAAATATCATCTTTCCATGCAGGAATGTAAACAGTTCAACCTTAATAAGTCTCTTATGATTTCTCTTTCCTGTTTACCTCTTCATGTTTCACTTGACTCTTGTATTTTGAAGTCAAATTTTCTATTCAACTCTGGTCTTTTCATCAAGAATGCTTGAAAGTCCTCTATTTCACTGAATGACCATTTTTTTCTCCCTCAGGATTATACTCAGTTTTGCTGGGTAGGTGATTCTTGGTTGTAATCCTATCTCATTTGCCCTCCAGAATATTATATTCCATGCCCTGTGGTCCCTTAATGTAGAAGCTGCTAAATCTTGTATTATCCTGACTGTGTTTCCACAATAAATGAATTGTTTCTTTCTGGCTGCTTGCAATATTCTCTACTTGACCTGGGAACTCTGAAATTTGGTTACAATATTCCTAGGAGTTTTCCTTTGGGGATCTCTTTCAAAAGGTGATTGGTGGATTCTTTCAATTTCTATTTTGCCTTCTGGTTCTAAAATAGCAGGGCAGTTTTCCTCGATAATTTCTTGAAAGATGCTATCTAGACTCTTTTTTCGATCGTGTCTTTCAGATAGTCCAATAATTTTTAAATTCTCTCTCCTGGATCTATTTTCCAGATCAGTTGTTTTTCCAATGGATATTTGTTGTTTTCTATTTTTTCATTCTTTTGGATTTGTTTTACAGTGTCTTGATTTCTCATAAAGTCACTAGCTCTCAATTGCTCCATTCTAATTTTTAAGAAAATATTTTATCCAGTAATCTTTTGGACTTCCTTTTCCATTTGGTCAATTTTGCTTTTTAAGGCATTCTTCTTTTCATTGGCTTTTTGGACCTCTTTTGCCATTTGAATTAGGCTATTTTTTAAGGTGTGTTTTCTTCAGTATTTTTTTGGGTCTCCTTTAGCAAGCTGTTGACTTGTTTTTCATGATTTTCTTGCATCACTGTCATTTCTCTTCCTAGTTTTTCCTCTACTTCTCTTACTTGTTTCTCAGACTCTTTTTTGAGCTCTTCCAAGGCCTGGGACTGATTCATATTTTTCTTGGAGGCTTTGGATGTAGGATCTTTGACTTTTTTGTCTTCTTCTGGTAGTATGTTTTGATCTTCTTTGTTACCAAAGAAAGATTCTATGGTTTGACTTTTTTTGGACCTTTGTTTATTCATGATCCCAGCCAAATACTTGAGTTTTAAACTCTTTGTTAAGGTAGGGGTCTGCTTCCAGTGTGGAGAATGTACTGTCCCAAGCTTTGGGGGGTTTTGTGCAGTTGTTTTCACAGATACTTCTAGGGACTTGTTAATTTTCAGTTCTTACAAGGTGCTATGATAAGAGGAGAGGTGTTTACTCCTTTCCTAGCCATTGCTCTGGTCCATGGGTGACCACAAGCACTGTTTTCTGCCTTGGAACTGTGAGGAGGATTTCCTCTCCACCACCACTACAAGCTCCACCACTCAAGCACTCCTCTTCGCCCCAGGACCGCCACTCAGAACTGTGACCCAGATCCAAGCATAAGCAAGGCAAGAGAATCCTGCCTCAGCACCAGCAAAGAGATCCCTGCAATCCCACTCTGATCAGACACTTGATCCCCACTCTGTCTGTGGGCCAGAAGCTCCTGAAGCAGTTGCCACCCTAGGGCTGCACTGGGACTGGGGCTGGGACCAAGCTTGTCTCTCACCACAGTCACAGACTTTTCCCACTGACCTTCTAAGTTGTCTTTGGCATTTGTGGGTTGAGAGGTCTGGAAACTGCCACAGCTGCCTGTGATTCAGTCCTCTGAGGCCTGCTCCAGGTTCGCTGAGGCCTGCTTGCCTGCACACCCATGCCAAACTGCGCTCCTCTCCCCACCTGGCACAATATACTTTTCTGATCAACCATCCAGGCTGTCTTGGGCTGGAAATTTGTTTCACTCTGTCTTTTTGTGGGTTCTGCTGCTTTAGAATTTGTTTAGAGCCATTTTTTATAGGTATTTGGATGGGTTTGGGGGAGAGCTCAAGCAAGTCACTGCTTTTACTCCGCCATCTTGGCTCCCTTGTGGTCCCCATTTCTATTTGAGTTTTACACCACTATTCTAGAGCATCCATGGTCTGGGTTGACCTGTGCAATGGAAACCAGTGTAACCAAATGTACTTGAGTATTCTTTTTTTCAACTTAATAGTATTTTATTTTTTCTAATTACATGTAAAGATAGTTTTCAACATTCATTTTTGTAAGATTTTGAGTTCCAAATTTTTCTGTCTCCTCACCAAGCCAGCAAGCAATCTGATATAAGTTATACATGTATAATCATGTTAAACATATTTCTACATTAGTCATGCTGTGAAAGAAGAATCAGAACAAAAGGGAAAAACCACAAGAAAGAAAAAAACAACAAAAAAAGTGAAAATAGTATGCTTCAACTTGTATTCAGACTCCATGGTTCTTTCTCTGAATGTGGATAACAGTTTTCATCATGAGTTTTTTGGAATTGTCTTGGATCATTGTATTGCTGAGAAGAGCTAAGTCCATCATAGTCAATCATTGCACAATGTTTCTGTGCCTGTGTACCATGTTCTCCTGGTTCTGCTCACTTGATTTGCATTTCTCTAATCAATAGTGATTTAGAGCATTGTTTCATATGCCTATAAATAGCTTTGATTTCTTAATCTGAAAACTGCCTGATCATATCCTTTGACCATTTATCAATTGGGGAATAACTTGTATTCTAATAAACTTGACTCAGCTCTGTATATATGATAAATGAGTCCTTTATCAGAGACACTTGCTGTTAATATTGTTTCTCAGCTTTCTACTTTCCTTCTAAGCTTGGTCGCATTGGCTTTGCTTATGTAAAACCTTTTTAAGTGGCTGTGGCCAAAAGGTAGGCAGAGAATATTACAGGGCTCTCTAATCCAGATGTCCCAGTAGTCTTCAAAGCCTTTCTTATTAGATTTCTAAGCCAATTCATATCTGGCATGAATACTTATCGTCTACATAAGTATCTTGATTATTTGGAAGAATTAGCAGTATAAAAGAGAGCTGAGCTAGTCATGATATACACTTCTTTGCTCTGTTTGTGAACCCCTATGAGTGCCATGCTCACATGAAAAATTTACAATCCCTTCCCACCAAAACCCTCTTTCCCCTTTGTGCCAAGGACTTCACTGCCAGAAGCTCTTCTCCCTCACCTATACACACAACTGCTAGAGATTGGAAGTCTCCAGGGAAATGATAAGAAGAATGACTTCACAAAAAGTCCTAGGACCCCATAAGGGTGTTAAATATCCTTAGGTCAAATGCAATAACCACAAATTCTAGTCCATTAACTAGCTGCATGACTTTAGATAGATTACTTAACCTCTTTGTGTATGTTTCCCTCTCTATAATGTAGGAATTACAATACCTGCCCTACATGACAAGGTAATTATGAGGGCCTGGAACCAGTATTCTATAATGATTAATTGAAAGAAATGAGGATGTTTAGCCTAGAGAAGAGAATATTTAGGGAGGATATAGTAGCTGCCTTCAATTATATGAAGAGATGTCATATATAAGAAAGTTTATATTTTCCTGAGTCCCAAAGAACAAAACTAAGAACACTAAATGGACATTGGTGGAAGGCTTATTTCAGCTTACCACAAATAAAAACTTCCTAACAATGAGAGCTGTCTAAAGTGGAATGAGATAACTGAGGGAGCTAGTGAGTTCTCCACCAACAGAGATCTTCTGGAGAAGGTTGTGGAGGGCATTCTTGTTCAGATATGAATTGAACAAGGTGACCTACCTATTGCTGGAGAAGAAGGCTGGCATAGCAAAATAACATTGGACCTGGAGTCAAAAGATTAAAGTTTGGATTCTGTCACTTAGTAATTGTGTGACCCTGGGCAAGTCACCCACCCCTCTGGACTTAAGGTTTTGCTTCTGTAATGTGAAAGAATTGGATTAGATTTCTATGATTCCTTCAATCTCTAATATTCTAGAATTCCATGATTCTAGAATGTCTAATGTCTCTTCCAACTACAGAATAAGAATCTACGATAAGATGATAGCTAAAAGATATAGTTTTTTACATCTTTAATAATGAAAGTATCCTTAGTGACCCCCCTCTTTGTTGTTGTTGTTGTTTTACAGATGAGGAAAATGAGACCCTATAAAGGTTAAGTGGCTTGCCCATGGCCACACAAGTAGTAAGTGGCCAAGTCAGGATTCAAGAACAGGTTCTCTGACTACATATGCAGTGATATTTCCATTGTGTTACATTGATTCCCTTGTGACACATGAAATGAGATGGGAAAACACTTTGAAAAGTTAAAGGTGGCAATTAAAATTCAGTGATCGTATGCTGCATTAAAAAAGATTTAGCTTCAAGTAATAAGGAGGTGGGAGTTCCATTGCACTCGGTAAAAGTCAGGCCCCATTGAGAGGACTGTATTTATTCAATTCTAGACACCTCAATTTAGGAAGGATAATGAAAAGTATACAGAGGAGAGTGAGTACAATGACGGAGTGCTTCAAGACTTTGCCCTATGAAGAAGGAAATGGGGATGGTTAGCTTAGAGATGAGAAAAGTCAGGTGGGGAACAAGTTAGCTCTTTGTGCCCTGGGATGCCAGGTTTTGATAGATGAGTTTTTGCCTAATCATTCCCCAAACCAGGCCTCCATGTCTCTTGCTGGAAAATTTTACACCACATTACATATTCCTCTTCTGCTTCCAGCTCCCCTTTATAGGATCTCTTTAGAATGTAAGCTCCATGAGGGCAGAAGCTATCTTGATTGCTTCTATTTCTATCCTCAGCACTTAGTACAGTGCCTGACACACAGCGAGGGCCTGACACACAGCGAGAGCTTGATAAATGCTTGGTCTAGCTATTTGTTTTCAAGTATTTGACTGGCAGTCATGGAAAAAGGATGGATGTCGTTCTGCATGGCAATTGTTCTGCAATGTTGTTCTGTGCCCACACTGTCCACTGGCACCTGTGTGCATTTGGAGCTTTACCATTTGCTTTACTTTCATATGATGGGGAACAGTCATCTTGCAGAAGCCTCTGTACTCCACTAGAAGGGATGACTTGAAAGAGTCATTTGGGGATGATGACTTCTAATTATTTTTCTAGCAGAAGATGTCAAGGACACAGGCACAATTGGGTGCAATAAAGGAAGAGCTATTTCTGTAAGTTTGCAGATGGCTTTGAAATTACCGAATGGCTATGAGTGAGTTGTTGTGCAGCCAGCCCTGAGGATACCATGTGGAACTGGTGAACTAGGCCCAATGACTATCCCAGGGAGAATGCTGAGAAAGAGAATTGGTGGTTTTCCATTTGCTAGGATTGCAAACTCTTCCCTGGACATTTTTGTTCCCCTGGGGTTGTTTTTGTTTTCTGTTCTTGATGGCAGAGAGGGAAGACATTTGACTAAGAGTCAAGACATCAAGGCCCCTAGTCATGGCTCGGTCACTAACCAGTTCATGACCTGTTAGGAGCCTTACTTTTCTTATTTGTAAAACAAGGATAATAATACCTTCCAAGTCCACCTCACAGGGCATGATAGGAGTCAAATGAAGTAATATATGAAAAAATATGTTGGATTTTTTCCAGAAGTGAGGGACTACTCTATATGGGGAGTAGTGGGGCACATCCACAATTGGTGGAGAGATTAATCTAGTTCCAAAGTTCTGAGCTTTGGTAGGGCTAAAACTAATCAGACGTCTGGATGAAATCTGGAATCAATGTGGTAAGCCTTCCCAAAGTGGACAGTTGCCAGGCTACTAAGGAGAGAACCAGTCCAGGTCAGAAACAAAGCTCGTCAAAGCTTCCACACCATTCAGCAATCATATTGAGCCAGCGAGTGGCCCAAGTACTTGTAGACAAGATGAGATAGGGAGACCTGATCACAAAAAAAGAAAAAAAGGAAAAGCAAAAGAAGAAACATCAGACTTTATTTTTTATGTTGTTTAGTTTTTTAATCAAATAGAGTTTTTGCCAAGTAATTCACTCTCTAGTTTATTATATACTGTGTTATTGAGCTCCAGTGTACAAAACTGACTTGATGCCTGTACTTAGACCCAGACTGTGAATGTGGAACCTAGTTTCATAGAAATAAAGATGATTTGAACTAAGTAGCTCTTGCTCTATTAATCTACTGATATTCTACATGACTCACATAAAGCTGGGCTTTAGACTTGACTTTGCTCTTAACTTTCTGGATGATCATGAGCAAGTCACTGTACTTCTGTTGATCTCAGTTTCCTTACCAGGCAAATGCAAGGGTTGGGTTAAATCAGTGTTCCTAACACAATTGATTCTGTGAAAGAGTTACACGTCTATATTTTCTAGGGCAGAATGCTCCCAATCTTGGCTTAGTCACTTTTAAATGGTTCTGGGGGCAGACGTCAGAAAGAAGGAGAAGGTCCCCAGTTCTTGAACTGTATTCCTTCCAGAAGGAGCAGTAGAATGCAGGGGACTTCTTCATGCCGATGCTTTTAAAATGTTTTTTTTTAAAATAAATTCCATTTTGTTTTATTTTCAGTTCAGAATTCTCTCCCTCTTCTCCTTCACTACATTCAAATGCAAGGGAAAAAAAAGAAAACCTGTTACAAATAGATATAGACAAGCAAAACAAATTCTCACATTAGCTGTGACTAATGTGTATGTTTTAAAGAAGTGCTTTTGACAGTAAGTTTTTCAGATCCATGTGGTAAAAGTCTGCCTTTGATAGACAAGTAAGGAAAGGTGAACCGAATGATGTCTCGAGTTGCTTTCAGTTCTGACACTGTAAGATTACTTTTTGTTTCTGCTTCTTTCACATGGCATATGGGAATATGACCCTTAAAGGGACTGGTCACTGGCACATTGTTTCTTCATGTGTCTCTGGAGGTGTATGCTGTGTGTATCACTTGCAAGAAGCCAATGTGATTGTTTCCTGACTTGTGAATCTTACACCCTTCCCTGTGTCTTTCCTCCTTCATTCTAGAACCTTCTCCTAGGCAATTTGAAACTATAACATGATTGTCACTAGGACAGGCCTAGGTAATTAAATTCAATGATTCAGTTCAGTATATATTTTTTGTTAATTATCTACTGTTTGCCAGACACTGTACTAGATGCTGTGATACGATAAAAACCAGTAGGGACTTATATGCTACTGGAGGAAACAAAATCTGTGTGCTAAGTAAGTACAAAACTTGTACCAAGTAAATGCCAAGGAATTTTGGGGTTGGGAGAACCCTAAAAACTGGGTAGATGAGCATTTGTTGGTTTGAGCTGGGTAGTATTCAAAGATTTACTGTATCTGAATATGGTTTTTATATGAAATCAGATGCAAAATATGGATATACAATACAACACTTAGATTAAAATGATTATAGGAAAACTGGAAAGAGCACTTACTTGATTTAGATGTCCGAAGGTCTAGATTTAAATTCCAGTTATTCTACATATTGCCTGGATGACTTTGCACAAATCATTTAACCTCTCTGAGGCTTAGGTTCTCCATCTATAAAAGCAAGAGTATGTGCTGGATGATCACTGTAGCTCTCCCAGTTCTAAATCTTCTCTGCCTACCTTCAAGAAGCTTACATTCTAACAGAGAGGAAGACACAGATGCAGATTAACCTAATACAATAAGAATATATGAGGAGAGTATAAATGGGAATAAAAAATGTTATGAGATCAGATTAGGGAGCAATTAAACCACTAGCTAAAGGCATCAGAGGATGCTCCATGAAGGAAGTGCCATTTACTCTGGGCATTGAAATATGGGTAAGATGTCAGCAAGTGAAGGAAAGATGTTCTGCAGAAAAGAGGGGGAAAGTATTCCAGTTTGAGCAGGCAGAAGAGTAAAAACTTTTTACAAAGGGTTTACAATTTAGGATTCTGAATACTTTTTAATTGTTATAGTTCTATACCATGAAATGTGACTTCAGAACCCATGACAGTCTCCTGAGAGGTCAGAGGAAGAGGTAATTTAGATCACATTCTTAATTTCAAACCAAATTCCAATTAGTTCAGTGAAGGGCTCTGGATATCCCACAGGACAGAGAACTGTTTTTAAAAGAGGACCACTTTTAAAAGGACACTTTAAAAATGGTTTAATACCAGCACCTTCTTCAAAGAAATGCCTTCTGGAGAAGCAGCTGTTGATTTCTCCCAAATAGCAGCATGATCCTTCAGGATGACTCTGTCCTTAAGTGGAAATTTAGGACACTTAATCCTTAGGCTATATATTTGTCTTTTGGGGTTTCTGAGAAGGATTCAAAAAATTAAAATAAAATCCTTGTTTCTCTTTAGCTTGGCTTTTTTTAAACCTCAAATGCTGATTGCATCTGGGATGGCTTCATCCCAACCTGATTATTAGCGTCAGTTTGTAAGATGCAAGAGATGAAAGGATATGATGCCTTGAGTCAGTGCCCCTGTGACATGGGAGAGCAACACTTTTTCATGTAGAAAGTACATCAAGTATATTTACCACATTTTAATAACTATCCTAACACCATTGACATGACTTGTACTGAGTGTCCTGGGTAGCATTTGCAAGTGATGTCCTCATTTGGGGCACTGATTATTTCTCTTTGAAAAGGGAAAGATGCAGTGGTTAGAGCACTGGTCAGAAAGTTAGGAAGGCCTGAATTTAAATCTCACCTCGACCCTTGTGGCTAAGAGGAAGTCACTTAGTTTCACTTAGCCAGTGTCTAAGTTTCTTCCTCTATAAAATGGAGATAATAATACCTTGAAATAGGGATAATAATATCTTATTATTTTTTGTGAGGCAATCAGGGTTAAGTGACTTGCCCAGGGTCACACGGCTAGTGAGAATCATCTGTCTGAGGCCAGATTTGAACTCAGGTCCTCCTGACTTCAGGGCCAGTGCTCTATCCACTGCACTGCCTAGCTGCTCCAATAATAATATATTTAAATACTCACCTTACAGAGTTGCTTTAAGGCATGAATGGGATAATCAAAAGGCATTTATTAAGGGTCCACTGTATGCCAGGTACTGTCCTAGGTGCTGGAGGTGCAAAGGCAAAAATGAAACAGTTCCTGCCCTCAAGGAGCATACACTCTATAGGGAGAAACAATAAATGTAACATAATATGTATAATAATGTACAACTATACACATGCTTGTTAGGCAGCCATATGTTGCAATGGATGAAATGCTGGACTTACACCCACCCAGGAAGACCTGAGTTCAAATCCTGCCTCAGACACTTACCAGTTTTGTGATCTTGGGCAAGTGACTTAGCTGCTGTCTGCCTCAGTTTCCTTGTAAATAAAATGGAGGCAATATTAGAACCCAACTCCCCAGGGTTGTGAGGATAAAATATTTGTAGATATGTGTGGAGTGCTTTGCAAACCTTACAGCTCTATATAAATGATAGCTAGTAGTAGTAACAGTAGTATATACAACAACATGCATACTAAATTCAGGACAACTTAGGAGAGAGGAATGAATAGATGGGTGAATCAGGGAAGGACTCATATAGGAAGTATTGTCTGAGTTGAGATAGGAAGGAAATTAGTGAGACTAAGAGGTAAAGGAGAGGAAGGAATGAACTCCAGGAATAGGGGACAAAGGCAGAGACTAGAAGGTGGAATGTTGTTCATGAAGAATAGCAAGAAAGCCAGCTAGCTGGCCTACAGAGTGTGTGAAGAGCAGGAAGGGATAACAAGGTTGAGAAGGTAGGTTGAAGCCTTGTTGTAAAGGGTTTAAAATATGAGACAGAAGAATACATACCTGATTCTAGTGGTAATAGGGAGTCACTAGAGTTAAATGAGTAGGAGAGTAACGTAGCCAGAACTGTGTTTAATGTCTTGGGCTAATGTAGGAATTTGTTTTGCTTGACTATGTATATTTGTCATAATTTTTGTTTTGTTTTGTTTTGAGTAGTGGAGAGAGAAAATAAATGTTAGGTAATTGAAAAAATCAAATTGAAAAAACAAAGTGCTTCACAGACTTGAAAGTGGTGCCATATAAATCACAGTTATTATTATTCTCGTTTTTATGGTTATACTAGCCTATTAAATGCCATTAGCAGTGACTCTCCCCTACCACCTCCCTCCCTCTCACCTCCCCCCCCTTTTTTTTTACTGTTTTTTTTTACTGTTGGTCTCCTGGTAGCTATCCTTGCTTATTCTCCTTCCTTCCTTCTCCCTCCTCCCTCGGATTACCTTTGAAAGTACTGCCTGAGACTTTTGTGGGATAATGCAGGGGTACACTACCTTCATTTTACACATTCAGTAAGAAATAGTTAGCACACTTGAACTGAGAAGGGGGTACAGGAATCAAAAGAAGTTCCCAAGAAGACTTCAGAAACAGGTGGACTGTGACTGTTGAGGACATGAAGCCCATCTGCCTGTAGCAAGAGTATCTCATAATCATACAGTGCTTTCCCCATAAGAACCCTTTGAAGCAAGTAATTTATTATTATTGTTATTATTTCCATTTTACAGTTTAAGAAAATGAGGCCCTGAGAGGGTAAGTGAATCGCTCATGGTCACAAAGCCAGTAAGAGTCAGTTTGTTCTTACTCAAAATCCTGGCCTCTTTTTGCTATACCACATTGCCTCTCTTCGGGATAAACTTTGTGTCCCTATGTTTATCTGGCAAATTAACTCTGAGCCCATGTACGTGAGCTGTTTGAGTAACTAAAAAGAAGGATCCAGACTGGATCATCCCTAAGTTTCTCTCCAGATCCTATCTATAACCATATGATCCCATGAACATTGATTTAATAAAAAAAAAAAAAAAGTAGTTGGATTCTGAAGTCCTCTGTGGGAATCCTGGTCAGTCTTGGGCTCTTACAAACTTGGCTGTGGGACCTTGAACAATCCTACAATGCCTCTGTGAGCTTCATTTTCTTCATATGAGACATGGAGATAACCTCAAATTTATCCATGAAAAAGGGCCATCTTTTTGACACCCATACTCTTCTGGTGGTAGTATATGGTTATGAATCATCTGATGTCAGAGTGGATAAAGAATTAAAGATAAGGATTAACCTAGAGACAACAGAGAGTCAAATAGTAGGAATGAATAGACTGCACCACATTTATGTCAAATAATTATACAGAAGAATCGCTCAGTCAGTCAATAAACATTTATTACACACCTATTATGTTCCAGGCATTGTGCTAAGTGCTGGGGATACAAAGAAAGACAAAAGATAGTCTCTGCTTCTTTTTGTCAAGTAGCTAACAGACTAATGAGGGAAATGACATCACAAACAAGTGATATGCAGGAAAAACTGGAAATAATCAAGAGGGAAGGCACTATAATTAAGGGGGATTAGGAAAGGTTTTATGTAAAAGATGAGGTTTTAGCTGGGGTTTGAAGGAAGCCAGGGAAGCCAGGAGTCAGGGAAGAGGTCAGACAGCATTTCAGGCATGGGGAACAGTCAATAAAAATACCTGGAATTAAGAAATGGAGTATCATTTTGAGAAACTGCAAGGAATGCAGTATCACTGGCTCTCAGAGTGCAGGGAGGGAAAGGTATACAATTTAAGAAGACTGGAAAGGTAGGAGGGAAGTAGGTTACACAGGGTTTTCCTTTTTGATTTCCTTTTTGATCCTGGAAGTGATAGGAAGCCATTGGAGTATATTGAGTGGAGGGTTGACGTTGTCAGACCTACTCTTTGGCAATATCACTTCAACAGCTGAGTAGAGGGTGGAATAGAGTGGGGAGGGGTCTTATGTCAGGCAGACTCACCAACAGGATATTGCAGTAATCCAGACATGAGGTGATGAGGGCCTGAACCAGTGTGGTGGCAGTGTCAGAGGAGAGAGGAATATTGGAAAGATGTGCTGCAAAGGTGCAATTGGTAGATAATGGAAACAAATTGGATACAGAGAATAAGAAAAGGTGAGGAATCAAGGATGATACCTGGGTTCTAAGCCTGGGAGACTGGGACAATGGTAATAATATAGAATTTAGGAAGAGAGGAGGATGTGGGGGGTCAATTTAACTATAATCAAACCAACTGGAAAAAAAAGATGGTTATATAGTGAGAGTCAGGGTTATCTAATGGATAGCTGTTATGGTCTACAAGCATTCAAGCTTGAGGAAAGGCCAGCACATTGGGTCAATAAATTATATCTGATAAATGTTATAGGAGAGCATGGATCAAAGTTGCCCAGCCTTTATAGGCATCCATGGGTCCTATATGTATCCTTGTAAAGAATATCCTCATTGATAAGAGAATATATCTAATAGAGTATTGGAGTATAATGGGGATAATGAAGCTTGTGCTTTCGATTTCCTAAGACTTTTAAGAAAAGAACCATGTAAACTTTAAAGTGTTATAGATAGATGTGAGCTATTAGTCAATCAACTAGCATTTGTTAAGTTCCAGTTATGTGACAGTCACTGAGCTAAGAACAGGAGGCTAAAATAGAAGGACAAATGACAGTCCTTGCTATTATTGTACATTGAAATTTAGTTCAGCTTTATATTTTACCCAATAATTAACCAATATGATCTGTAAAAAGAACACATTTTCCTGCTCATCTTTCTTGGCCTCTAAAATAATTTAAATTAAATTATTTAAAATTTTCTAATCTGCTTTTTTATTATAAACATGTTAGCAAACTTTTTAAGGAAAAATAGCCTGTATGTGCCAAATAATATATATGTATGTGTGTCTACATATATATGTACCAATTACCCCCTCTATCTTCTAATTCCAATTAAGATTTTGATGGCTAAGTAACATGGAGAATGATAAGCGTAGTATAAATTCCATCCACTGTAGAGTCCCAGACTATTTCCTGACTTAAGTGAGTGCCTAGAATTTCTTCTGGTTAGGGACAGTTAAGAATCTGTGATGGATTGCATGAGTGCACCATTCTCCATCCGTGAAAGACTCAGTAAAGACTAAGCGTTAGATGGCTTCTTGCCTGTCAGATACTTCAGACAATGGTTCTTTTAATATCACAGCAAAACACCGAAAGCATTTCCAATGTTTTCTCAGTATAAAGAGATACTTTTCTCTAAGCTCCTTTCTCTGGGTAAATAGTTCAAGGCTAGAGCTTCTCATAGCCTTAAGAAGTGATGATACAAATAATCCTATTCAAAATCATTTTTTGTGTGGACAGAAAGTAATACATTTAAAAATATAAAGGTGGTAGCTTTTCCTTGGAGTTTCTGCAGAGCATGCATAATCCCTTGTTTGATTAAAAAACATTACAATCACCTGACTCTCTTTACCATGAATACCCACGGCATCTTCATTGGACATCCTTGGACTCACAGGGCTCTTAGTCTATAAGAATTCTATTCTAAGGTGAGTCTGAAATAAAATCTACTTCAAATGCAGGGGATAATCAGACCCAAAACATTTTTTTCTGAATCAGCCAGAGCTTTATCCTCCAATGAGATTTCAGTTGCTATACTCTCAAGCTGAGTACTTGAAGAAGAATATGGTTTGTCTCAGCTCTTCTCTCATTGTAAATTATTCAGTTTCTCAAAGCCTCTGTACCCTTATTGTAAAAAAGGGAACTAGATTATGGGCATTACTTACCTCAGAAGGATTATTATGAGAATTAGTGAATGACCTAAAGAATGAAAAAACATTTATAAAGTGCTTACTCTGCATAAGGTACTGTGCTAAATGTTAGAGACACAAATACAAGCAAGCAAGAAAACCATTGTCCTCAAGGAGCTTGCCTTCTAATGGGAACAGACAACACATAAAGGGGAAAGCATGGTACTTGTCGGGAAGCATGGATTGGAAATGGCCAGGAAGTGGTATGGTGACCTGGTTCTGAGCTAAAAGAGGAAAAGGACTTGTAACTGCAAAGTGGTATATTAACGTGCAATGGTAACTGATTATAGTTATTACCAGATTTTTATGCATGTTGATCGAATAAGGAAGCATTTGATAAAAGGAACTGTTCTATATCCTCAGGGATTCCTGAGCCAGGGAAGCCCCGACTGTGGTAAACAATTCATAGGATCATAAGATATCAGACTTACAAGTGACCATAGAGATCATCTGGTTTAGTGCCTTCATTTGGTTCATAAGAAAATTGAAATTCAGAATGATTAAGTGTCCAAACAAGTAAGAAACAGAGTGGGAATTTGAACCCAGGTCTTCTAAGCCTAATTCTATGGTTCTTTCTACAGAATGCAGTCTCCTTACAATGTGATATATGTGTATGTGTATGTGTACATATATGTATATGTGTATATGTATATAAGTGTGTGTGTGTGTATGTGTGTGTGTGTCTTTGAGGTTCCCCAACTAGGAAATTATCATAGAAGTAACTTCTAGACTATGAGTTTTGTATCTAAAATAACTTTTATTTCTGCTCCCCATTGGGCTCCCAGGCTCAGTTGACAGAAATATACCATATACATTACTAAATTGAATCTTAAATCTGGAAGACAACTTAGAAATCATCTAGGCCAACTCCTTCGTTTGACAGAAGGGGAAAGCATGCCCAGATTGGTGAATGACTTACCCTGTGTCACCAATTAATAGATAGCAGATCTGTCTAGAACTGATATCCCTTGATTCCTAGCACAGTGGTCACTGTGCTAACCTAGTATGTTAGTGACCTGATAGATTGCAAATGGGAGGAAAAGACAAAAGGACAAGGATAAGACCTCAGACTGAGATGAAATCACCAGAAAGGAGCTTACCCTTTACATGAAAATGAGGCCACTTTTGGTTCCTTTCTGTCTGTAACCAGGACTGTGAGGAATTGTGATGAAAGGACAGGTCCATGTCCCACACTGACAAACTCCCAAGGTTTGCATAATTCAGTAGATGCTCTAACATTCCAGAGCTTATCTGATGAGCCCAAGTGGAGGCAAGCACCTCAAGAAAAGAACATAGCCATGTTTCAATAGCTGACCTTTCAACGTGGCTTTTCCCTATGACTTTCTGTTCCTGTGGAGACTGAACAAACACCGGGGAGAGTCAGGGCACCTGGCTGCAGACAAGATGCTTTGTGTTCTGCATGCCAGTGGGATTGGCTAGAACATCACGTTTTTTGGTTGACCTGGAAGAAACAGTTTGATCTCTGGTATTGCCCTTTACAAAAAAAGCATGGGAGATAGAGCCTTGGGAAATTCAGGCAACTAGAGCATGTCATTGTCAGTGATCCTGGCAATTGACAAAGTGCAGCATAATTATACTTCTGGGCAACTTTGCCTGGGATGTGATGGAGGAGGCTACTGGGAAGGCTGGATTGTTCCAAGAGAGTTGTTCTCAAAAGCAAGGACTCTTCTCCTCCTCTGCACATTCAGCCTTTGCTCCACTCCACTTCCTTCCATGCTCACATCATGTCAGAGTGAGAGTGGATGTACAGAAATCTGCTGAAAGGAAAAAAAGGAGGAGAATGAATGAAGAGTGGAGTGTAGAGATAATATTCATCCACTCATGTTATGAAGTTTTACTGAATGTCTCTCATGTACTGATCCTAAGCTAGGTACTTTGGGGGCTACAGAGAGATACACAATATAGATCGTCTCTGCCCTCAGGGAGTTTACAGTCTAGTACAGGAGAGAATGCATGCACAAACAGAATGATACTTTGAAACAGAACCTGAAAATGTATTAAGACATAGACAAAGAACTTCAAGCACTTGTCAGAAATGCGGAAATCCAGGAGGGTGTCAGAGATCCCTCCCAGCTAGGGAAATTAAGGATAGATTTATGGAAAAGTTCAGATATAAGCTCTTTGCAAGTAAGGTTTGTATTTGTATCTCTAGTGCCTTGCACTTATCAAGCCTGATAGGTGCTTGATAAATACTTGATTGATTGAATGGTTGATTAAACTGAGCATTGAAGGACGGCGAAGAGCTGGGCAAGACAAAAATCAGTGGAGAGGGAATTCTAGGTTGAATGGACCGTGTAAGCAAGGGCATGGAGATAGGAAAAGATGGTGTATGATTTGAAAATAGCTAATAGCCTAGTTTTTGCTAGTGTAGTGAGCATGAAGGGGGAAATGGGTAGGCTAAAAAGGTAGTAATGAACCAGGGGGATTCATGAAAGGCTACAAAAGCCTGTCTCAAAAACTTGAACATTATCTGATAGACAATGGGACCCAATGAAGGTTTTAGAGCAAGCAGGACTTGGGATTGTATTTAGATCATCCCCTGAAGACTTTGATGTATTTAGATAATAAAAAGAATTTACAATTACATAGTGATTTTCAAAATAACATTATGTGGTACTGCAAATATTATAATGTCCATTTTATTGCAAAGGCTCTAACACTTAGGAACTCTATGATTGGGTAAATCACTTCATCTCTTTGAATTCCAGTTTTCTAATATGTAAACTGGATACCCCCCTCCCTGTGTCATTATTTGTTGTGAGGATGAAGCTCTGGAAATCTTAAAGTGCTACATAAAATGTGAGCTCATATTTTCTGCCTCCAAATCAAGGCCTCTATTCACTGCACCATTCTGCCTTATACCTTTTTGCAGTTCCAATGGCTAGCGTATGGTGCCTTGATATATGCAACAGGGATAGTTAAGCAGAGGAAATGATGTATCAGTTCAAAGCACAAATGAAAATTAGGAAAACAAAGACTCCATTTCCCATGAGGTCATATGCACTCTTGAAACAGGTTGATTGTATCAAAGGAAGATAAAGAAATAAAGGAGGCCTCTTCTAAGGTTTTGAGCATACAGGATTGTGGTGGCATCCAGTAAGCCAGTAATCCCAGATCATCTCTAAGGGCACACAAAGAAAGAAGATATGATATCTGTAGAAAAACTGGCAAATTGTAAGTGTGACAAGAAAATTGAGAGCAATTCCTTCAAGCATATGAAGACAAAAGATGCATTAGGTATAATATAAAACTTGTATCACAGATTTGACCCTCCTCTGAGGGCAAGCCAAGACAGAGATTACTCAAGCTGCTGAAACTTTGAAGAGAAGTGTGAGTTCCAAACCACTTTGAAGGAAAAGGAAAATGAAATTACTCATTCAGGAATGTGACTGAGTGTGTGTGTGTGTGTGTGTGTGTGTGTGTGTGTGTGTGTGTATGTGTGATTTTACTATTTGCTTCTCTCCCAATTAAGTATTTTTCTTTTCTAATGTTCCTTGCCCAGGTCTGTTCGTATGGTGAGCAACTTAATGTTTAAAGCTGAATTAATTTTAGATGTAATTGGGTGAAGGTAAAATGAGTCAGATAGCTAAATTTCTATTAAAATTACATTGACTTAAAATAATGCCATGAAAAAGTTGGTTGGAAAAAGGTTACATATACTAAGTCTAATTGAAAACTAACAGTACCCAATGTTTGCTGTTACTACTGAAGTGTTTCAGGAAACTCATCTTTCAGAAAGTCAGTTATGTGATTTTAGGCTAGGACAAGGCAAAAGATGGTTCTTGGGCTATTGTTGAAAGAAAGATTGAAAAAAGAACCTGTACTCCTTTGTAATTTCTAAATATCCATTGTCTCTCAAGTCAGAAGGAACAATTTCTATGAGGCTATTGTCTTCTATTTCCCTTCCCATTTACAATCAAACTTCATGAAAAAAAGCTTCCTACACTTTCTGCCTTCTATTTCTTTTGCTTTCACTTATTTCTCCATCCTTTGTAATCTGGCTCCTGATTTATTGCTCTAAACTGAAAGTACTATCTATGATGGTACCAATGATCCCTTAGTTGTGAAATTTCATGGTCTTTTCTCAACCTTCCTCTTCTTTGACCTCTTTGTAGCATTTGTCACTGAAGTTCTCCCTCTCCTTGGATATTCTCTTCTCTTAGGGTTTTCAGGACATTGGTGTTTCTTGATTCTTTTCCTACTTGTTTGACTGCTCTTTCTGTTTCCTTTTGCTGGGTCATCATCTGTATTATGTATCCTAATTATGAGTGTAACCTAAGGGTCTGTCCTGGCTCCTCTTCTATTCTTTCTATATATTGTCTTTCTTGGTGACTTCATAACTCCCCCTTCCAAAATTTAATTATCATCTCATTCCTGAAGATTCCCAGATCTATAGAGCAAAATTAAAGTTGTCCCTTGATCTCCAGTTTCACTTTGCCACCTACATATTGGATATTTTGGACAGAACATAGTGTAGGCATTGCTAAATAAATAAGACCAAAACAGAACTATAGAATTTTCCTCACTAAATCCATGCATCTTCCTAGTTTTCCAGTTTTTTTTTTCAAGACTACCAGAATCTTACTAGCTGTGTGACCCTGGGCAAGTCCCCTAATTGCCTCAAAAAAAAAAAAACTACCAGCATCCTTTTAATAATACATGTTCTCGATCTCAAAGTCATCCTTGACTTGTCATGTTCTCTACCCCAAATATTTGTCCAGTTGCCAAACCTTGTTAGTTTTGCTTTCACAATTTCTCTTGCATCTGTCCCTTTCTCTCTCATCATATGGCCACCTTCCTAATTCAGCCCCTTCTCACCTCTTGCATGTACTATTGTAATAGCCTCCTAGTTTTGCTACCTGTATCATTTTTCACCTCTCTGATTTATCCTCCATATAGCTGTCAAAGTGATTTTCCCAAAACGTTTGGTCATATCATTCCCCTATTCCACTGGTTCCCCTTTTACCTGTAGGATCAGATACAAGCTCCTCTGTTTATCATCTAAAGCCCTTCACAACCTAGTTCCTACTTCCCCTTTCATTTATAAATTATTCCCTTTCATGTATTCTGTGGTCTGGCCAAACTGACCTTCTTGCTATTCCTTATACATTCCCCTCTGTCTCCCAACATAGCATCTTTGCAGAGGCTGACCTCCATTCTGTGATGTACAGTTATCCCTTCCACATTGCAGGGATTAGATCACCCTGTGATCTGGAAAAGCTACATAAAATTTCTTGGTCCTCCCTTAATGCCTGAGAAGTCGTCTGAATTATTACGGTATTAAAAGATAAAATATGTTGTTATTATACAATACTATACAGATATTTTATGCATTTCTGAGTTTCTAAACTTTTTCTGTGTCATCTGTGGCTTCCACAAAACTCCCCCCAAATTCCCATTTAGTTTCCAATGCCAACCTGTGATATATTGAAACTGCAATGGGGAAAGTTGTGATATGGAAAGGGTAACTGTACTCTCTCTTCACTTCGACCTCTTACAATGCCTGTTTTCCTTCGAAGTTCAGCTCAAGTGCCACCTTGTGTATAGTCTTTTCTGATCCTCTTCCTCCCACTTAGCTGTTAGGGACACCTTCACCAACATACCTTGTATTTATTTGGCTATGATCTTCCCTATGAAAAGAGAAGCTCTTTGGCAACAGAAATGATTTCCTTTTTTTATCTTTTTAATACTCAAAAACTTTCATAGTGTCTGACATACAATAGATCCTTAATAATTGTTTACTGATTGATTGATTGAAGGAGAAAGTGCTGTGTCTAATACTGTAGGAGACTGCCTCTGAATATCTTCAAGCCCATAGAGCTAAAATCTCAGGGAATTGTATTAAATGGAAAGAGTGAGAAGTATTAATCATCTTGGAAAAGTCCTTGTCTGAGTGCTAGTGACCTGTAATTCTTCTATCATGCTCTGTGTCTTTCTAGCCTGCTTACTATTTTCTTCTTAGAATTCTTTCCTTTCCTCTCCCTAAAATGCCCAATTAGCCTTTCTTATCTCCTTTCAGACACAGCTATGTTATTGTTTTTAAACAAAAATAAGATTACTGGTCTAGCATGTGGAAGACAAGTTCTCTGAGCTCTCTTTTGTAATGAAGTTTTCTTTTTTATTGGGAACTTCATCATCAGCAAACAAATATGCATTTCAATATACATGGAATAACAAGAAAGAGAGGCTTGTCTAAGAATCTACGAACTTTGTTTTTAAGATGGATATATGTATAAATTCCTACAGATGGATTTATATGTACTGTATATGTGGAATTTAATGAGGTAGGAACAAATGATTATATTTATGCCCCATTTGGCCCTTTTTAAAGTTTCTATGCTTTAAAAAACATTTTTTATTGATGTTGCCTTTTACGTGTGTGTGTTTTTCAATACTCACTAGTAACAATTTCATAGACACAATGCCTTAAAACAAATATGTTTAATTCAGAAAAACAAATCAGCACATTGGCCATGTCTAAGAATTCATATCTTATTCTGCATGTGTCTCTCAGAGAAGGAAGAAATGGGAAAAAGCCTGGTCTAGTTTGTGAACTAAGAGACTGGAAATAAAAGATCCTTTTCTTAGTGGGTAAGAAACTGAATGTTAATCGGTACAACTACGTATTGCAGTGTTCATTGCGTTGTAATCTAGGGGTCTTCTGGTGACTAGTTCCCTAGTCAGTTAGTCAACCAACATTTATTAAATGCTTACTATGTTCCAGGCACCCACCCCCAGAAAAAAAGGTCTTGCCCTTAGGAACCATAAATTCTAACGGGAGGTGGGATAGGCAAAATGTAAATAATTATGTACATACAAGACAAATACTGACTAGATGAAGGGACTATGCAAAGGGAAGGGCCTAGCTCCTGGGTAAGGGAAATTTGAAAAGCTTACTAAAGAAGGTAGAGTTTGAGTTGAAAGAAGCCAGGGAAACAAGGAGATGGAGGTAAGAGGTAATGGAACTACAGGCATGGAGAACAGCCAGGGCAAAGCATATAAACAGGAATGTGGTGTTTTGCTCAAGGATCTGCATGTGGTCAATTTGGTGCAGTGGCTAGAGCACCCAGTTTGGAAGTAGGAAGACTCATTTCCCCAAAATTAAATCTGGCCTCAGACAAGTACTCGCTGTGTGAGCCTGGGCAAGTCATTTAACCCTGTTTGCCTCAGTTCCCTCATCTGTAAAATGAACCGGAGAAGGAAATGGTAAACCATTGCAGTATCTCTGCCAAGAAAATCTCAAATGGGATCACAAAGAGTTATATATGACTGAACAACAACAAGGTATAAGACAAATGGAAACACAAGAAGGGAGCAGGTTATGAAGGTCCTTAAATGCCAAACAGAGGAGTTTGTATTTGGTGCCAGAGGTAATAGGGAGCCACTATAGCTCACTGAATGGGGGGAGGGATAGTGACATAGTAAGATACTTTGGAAAATTTGCCTTGGCAGCTGAGTAGAAGATTAAGATTAAGGTTATTAGTAAAATACCAATAGAGAGTAGGAAGAAGCAATAATATACTAAAGTCCAAGGTTTCTGCCACATGCCAGAAGCACATAGGAATTGAAGGTTAGAACAAAGCAGAGAATGAGAAGCTAGTCAGGCAAGCAGAAGTCAGGTCACACATCTTAGAAATGAAAGTGCTGACATCCTAGGCATAGGTTGGCCAAGGCTCTATCTGGATCAACAAATGGTCCAAATCAGGGATTCAGATCAAAGGCAGTAGTCACTTGCTTGTTGGGCAGTGGGCATTACAGACAACTGGCAGGGAGCTATTATGATCTGACTATTGTTCCTCATATCTACCATGCCCCCTTTCCCTATTTCCTGAGTTATTTTTCAGAGCTGTTGATATGAACCCTATACTTCCTTTGGGAGTGACTCATTCTCATTATGAGTCTAAATGGCTTTTGCCTTCACAGTTACTCTAGGCTATCTCATCCTCATATGCTTGGGTGCCCTGCCCAAAACTTTCAGTTTAGGCCATTGTCTTTGGATTTTGCCTTATCTTGGTCCCCAGGAGAGTGCTATCTTTCAAATGAAAAAGCCCTGTTTATCTATCTACACTCATAAGGGAGAAAGTCCAGACTTCAATACAGTTCCTTCAGTGAACCTATGATATCTAAACAGTAGGTATTCCCAATCCTGGCATAGAGCATAACCTCTCCATCCCTTCTTATCCCATGAATTTGTTGTTTATGTTTAGCTCCTATAAGTTTTCCATAAGAAAGTGTGTTTAAGTTCTTCGGACTCTTAAGATTTTTGTGAATGCCAGTATAGCACTTGGATGGGCCATCTGTATGGCTTCCTTTTTCATCATGTATACCTTTGATGGCACCTATTCAGTATTATATTATCAGTGGGGTCTCCTAGCCTTATGTGTGTTTGTATGAGTGTGTGGAGGGGGGGCGGAGTTGGAGAGTTCTGACACATTGGCTGCAATGAGATTGTACTTTACCTAGGAAGCTAAGATATTGAGGTGATGTTAACTAGTGGTCTATGAGCATATGCAGATATAGATAATGGAGCTAGTAGATCAGAAGTAATAATAATAGCTAATATTAATGTAGTGCTTTTAGGTTTACAAAGTGCTTTCCACATATTAGCCCTGACTCCTCACTTTCACTCACACCACACATCCAATCTGATGCCAAAGCTTGTCTTTGTTACCTTCATGACATCTCTTGCATATGTTCCCTTCTATCTACCCACACAGCCACCACCCGATTTCATCACTTCTCACCTGGACTATTATAAGAACATTCTAAATGGGCTGTTTGCCTCAAGTCTCTCTGCACTCCAATCTATCCTCCACTTAGCTAGATCTACACCTAAAGTACAGTTCTGACCATATCAACTTTCTCATCCCCCATCTTGTTGAACTACCAGTGTCTCTTTATTACCTCTAAGATCAAATATAAATTCATTTGTTTGGCATTTAAAGCTCTTATTAATGTGGTTCCTTCCTGCCTTTCCAGACTTCTTTCGCTCCTGACCTACTTGTAGTTCCTCATAAAGAATCTCCATCCCAGCCTAAGTAATGTGTTTTCACTTATTGTCCCCAGTGCTCTACCTCCTTACTTCAGTTAGAATGTAAGCTCCTTGAGGGCAGATCTAATCTCTCTTTCTCTCTGTATGTATGTATACACACATATATGTATATATGTATATAACACACACATATAAACATATATGTATATATATGCACTTAATAAATGCTTGTTAATTGATTGATTGAAAATCTCATTTCTTCCTTACAACAACCCTGTGGAGTAATCGCTATTATTATCCTTATTTTACACATGAGGAAACAGCCTGAGAAGGGTTAAATGCATTGCCCGGGATCACACAGCTAGTTAAATGTCTCAGTTAAGATTGGAACCCATATATTCCTGATGCCAAGATCAGCACTTGTGAAGTGAAGGGGTTATTCTTAAGATCCAATGAAATAATATATGTAAAGTAAATCATTGTTATTATAATTACATAGCAATATCAAATTATAATTATATTACATTATTTAGTTATATAATATTATATATTTATAATATTAAAAGACCAGGAAAAACAACAGGTCAGAAATCTGTTGTAATTCTTTCCTAGTTTGTCCTCCTAGCACTCTTACTGGTATTTCACTATCTCCTTTGCTGGTTCCATAGCCTCCTTTTACCCCTGAGCGTGTGCATTCTCAGAGACTCTCCCTGGTCTTCTCTAGTCTCTGTACGGGGAATTCCCAAATATTTTTTCAGCTACAGTCTTTCTATGAGCAATGTTGTATTTCCTGGGAGCCAGAACAATGGATTTCAGAGTCAGAGGTACTTGGGTTCAAATTCCACCTTTGCCTTTGTGACCTTGGGTACTCACTTAATCACTATGGACCTCAGTTTCCTCATTTGTAAAGTAAGGGAGTTTGACTAAATGGCTTCTAAAGTCCCTTCCCAACTTTTCATCTATGATTCTGTGATTCAAATGCTTCCTTTGTTGATGTGTTCAAGGATTTCGATATTCATGTTGATGATCCCTTTAATGCCCTGAAATCTTAACCTTCCAAGTCCAACAACCTCCCTCTGCATTCATTCCAGCACACACAGACATGGTCGTACATTAGATTGCATGAAACCTCTCAGTATTACATCACTTCCCAGATCCCTAAAATTTAAATCCTACCTTCTAGTTATAATCTTCTATGATCTCTTTTCTCTCATGCTCTCACCAATACTAAACTTATTCTTGATTGTTTATGTGGGTGCCCCTTAAGAGTCCTTTCATCTCCATATGTGTCCTCCCCTTTGAGGGTCTCATTCATTCCCAGTACTTCAATTGCCACCTCTATGCAGATGGCTCCCAATCTCTACCCCTCATTGTGATTTCTCTTCTGCTTTCCAGATTCACATCTCCAGTTGCCTATCTGCATGTTCTTCTACAACCTCAATATTAGCTTTCCCCCTAAACCTGCTTCCCCTTCTGCTTTTATTCTGTCTATCTGTGGCACCAACATTTGGCCTGTCTCCCATGATCATAGCTTTGGGGTTATCTTTTATATTTTTGTCTCCTTCACCCTTTATACCCAATAGGTCAACAAGCCCTGTCAGTTCTATTTGTCCATATTTCTCAATTTTATTTTCTTTTCCCTAAATTTTATTCCCACTGCTATTAACCTACTGTAGGTCCTCATTCCCAGCCACATGGAATTTTGAAATGGCTGCCTTTCTGGGTCATCCTACCTCCAACTCTCTCATCCTCTTCATTTCATCCTTCCCATTTCTGCCAGAATAACCTTTCTTATGTATCAATTTGGTGGGGCCACTCCTCCACTCAAAAAGCCTCATTGGCTTCTTATTGTCTGCTGAATTTGTTTAGTATTCAAAATCCTTCACAATCTGACACCACCTTTCCAGGCATTCTTACATTACCTCATTCCACACAATCCATATTCATTAAACAAGATGAGTGTCTGAGACTAGATTGGACTCTCCCACCTCAGTGCTTTTGCCCATTCTATTCCCAGTGCGGGATTGTCCCCCCTCCCCTTATTCACCTGTTCTTTTATAGTCCAATTTAACTTTTTTTTTTCTCCTGTTCCCCTCAGTCACTAACAACTCCTCCCCTCTCAGATTTTATAGGTTATTGTTTCACAACACTCTTATCATGTTATCATCTTATCTTTAGCAACTCACTTAAATGCTATATATTATTGTAATATTGTATCACTATCTATGTTTGTGCCTTCTCCTCCTCCTGCTAAGGAAGGGAATGTGTCTCATCTGAGCTTTTTATATCTGCCTCCTCTCCTTCTCCCCTCCTCCCATCTTCCCAGTATCCCTATGCACAAGGCACTTAAATGTGATTTTGTGACTTTTAGCTGTGTGACCTTGGACAAATTGCTTTATCTTTCTCAGGTTCAGTTTTCCCTTCTGTAAATCAAAGAAACTATTTCTACTACTTACCTCAGAAGGTAGTTTGAAGAATGGTTTTAAGGGACTTTATAAACTATGAAGGCTTAGAACATTTCCTTCTCCTCTTCTTTCTCTTTTCCCTCTTCTTATTCAATCAGTTAAAAGCATGAATTAAGTGCATACTATTTGGTAGGCACTGTGCTAGATGGTGGAGATATAAAGACAAAAACCTAAATAACCAAATTCTCCAAAATATGGCTGTCTAGCACAGGAG
The DNA here is from genome assembly GCF_900497805.2 of Vombatus ursinus. Classification (NCBI taxonomy): domain Eukaryota; kingdom Metazoa; phylum Chordata; class Mammalia; order Diprotodontia; family Vombatidae; genus Vombatus; species Vombatus ursinus. The sequence goes on from NW_020948983.1 coordinate 9,683,169, forward strand.
ATCCCCTTTTACAAAGGAATATTTAAAGAGAAGACATAGCAAGGACCTAAATTGCAAACATTTTCCTCAGTACCAGGGGACATAACTCTGCTCTATACCTCCTCATTCCCTGAGGAGATTGCCTCAGATTTAACATAGTTTCTATATAGCATTGATCTCACCAAGTTTACTTCCAAATGTGGAATAGAGACTGGATAAATCTAGATCTCAGCTACCACTGGGCTCTGGGGCAAGGGAATAGCTTGTCCTAAGTAAAGGAGAAGTAACTCACTATTTAGCTTCTAGCCAGTTTCAGCGTGGGCACCAACTTCCACCCCTCTGGTTGCTTGCCATACTGATCTTTCAGAGCTCACAGAGTTTTAGTAGAAAAACGAAAAAAAAAAATAGGTACAACAAAGACAGAAACAACATCAGAGTCATGTGCTTTTAACTTCATTCTGGCCCACAGTAAGAGAAGGCCCAAGGCCTCATCCTTACCCAAGGGCCCACAGTAATTCATCTGCCTCAAACACAGCTAATTCAGAAAAAAGTCAGAGCCAAGTGACTCATCTTGCCTAGCTTAAGTAGACTATTTTAACAAGACTATTTAACATTTAAATTAATACCTTAATTCTCAATCCATTTTGTGATGGGGGTGTAATTTGAGAGAAGGCTTTCGTTGGCACCCACAGAATCACTCCATCATGTAATCACTACACCTATACACACAGATGAGTCTGTGGAGTAATGTTTGTTTGTGAAGAAACCTTACTTCTGATCATTTGGCTCCATTTGAGACAAAGTCAGTCTTTATTTCCATTTTTGATTAATGCAGCCATCATCAGGGTGATGGTTGGAGGTTTGGGAAAGGGAGAGAGCTGACATATGTATCCTACAGATTCATAACAAGGAGGGATAATTAATTAACACTCACTAATGCACTTCATAATAACACCCTCGGTCTCAGTAAACAACATCAGGAAATATCATTTATCTCCTTCTGACGCCCACACAGGCCCATTGGCCAAGGGGATCCATGGCCCTCTTTGAGAGATTCCAGCTGTGACACAGCCTCAGCATTAGCACTGTTATGATGGCAGCTGTGATAATAAGAGGCTAACAACAAATGAGATCATTAAATAAATTCTGTAATAATCATGTCTTCCAGAGTTTGCATAAGCAGCAGGACACTTACTACCCTACTGGTTATGATTATGACTCAAAGAAAACAACAGCTTGCCCATTGGTATTTGTGCCTAAGGAAGTCATTTTTTCCTTAGAGTAAAAGTATCTCCCTTCTATGTTTGTTGCCTGAGCTCTACTGTCCTGGTGGTGTGATTTAATGTCTATGTATGTGAAAGAGAGAGAACTGGATTTGAGTTCTAGCTCAGTCCCAAGCTTGTGAATGACCTAGGGGATATATCTCTTCTTTTCTTTGGTCTTTTAGTTAGTCATCTATAAAAAAAAAAAAAAAAAAGGTAGGACAACATGATTTCCATAACATCTAGTTCTGAACTATTATGCTGTTTTTATCTGCCATCTAAGTTACTTTAGTGATGTTGTTCTGAAGTGTTTCCCAACATCCTGAATAAATAACCCCAGGAAGAAATCTGTGCATTGACTTGTGGTTTGTATTGAATAAATTCCCTCTGATGACAAGTCTCAGACAAAGCCCCGAGGTCTCTTTTGAAAAGTCTCAGTAATATTACAGTAAAGTTCTCGTTCACTATGTCCATTCTCTTACATTCAAAGCAATATGTAAGAATAGGGGTTCCAATTAATGTAATCCTAGAAATCTATGATTATTGGATTAACTCAATGAAAAGTGGAAACTAGATGCAAATGTCTGTAATGAATTTGAGATTTTAATAAAGCTTCAATCCTTGGATAAAACCAGACAAGGACCATACAGCAAATAGCTTGTGATTGGCTAAGAAAATCATACACACTTCTGGGCCTATGTTATAAAACAGCAATCCAGTTTTAGAATTGCATGGTCAGGCTATGAACCAGAGAGCTGGAGCCAAATCCTTGAGAAAGAATCAACCTTAAGGGATCATAGAGAGAAAGTTTTTCTTTTTTTCTGTTCTCTGCTCTCTTCTCCCTCTTATCTCCTATACCCTTTCTACTCTGCCCTATGTCCTCTGCACTGGCTGCTCTCTTCCTGCTCTGCCCCTCTCTTTGTTTGCCACATGCCTCTATCCCATACCCCTTACACATGACAATGTTTTCAGAGAGACATAACCAGTAGGAGAACACATCTAATCAGGCACAAAGAGACATGTGATGCAGATGGGGTAATGATGATGCAGAAAGAGAGAAAAATCAATGTAAGCAAGTGTCATCACTTTTGGCACAGCGAAGGTCTACCTGTGGACTCAACAGGGGCATAGAACCTTGGGGCTACTGTTTATCAGGCAGCTACACCTAAAGGGGGAATTCAAGAGAACTCTGTAAAAGGAGAAAAGGAGTAACAAGTAACAAGAAGTTATGAGTTACCCTTTATATATATGTAATATATATATATGTATATTATATATGTATGTATATATATATCTAAGAGTGTGTATATATGTATATATGTGTGTGTGTATGTTTATCCTACATGTGTGTTTCACTATTTTTATACCCCAAGTTTGATCTCATTTTGTGTATGCAAGGGAAGACTGTCCCCCTGGTTTGGGAAATATGTTTTGTATCAACTATACTTTGTATATCTTCTTGATACATCTTTTTTCTAAAAGATAATTAATAATCTGCCTGATTATTAATAGGAAGCACGCTTCTGGGGGGAACTAGGGAACAACAGGAGTAGAAATTTAGCACATCAATTACCCCTAGAATCCTGAAGAGAGTAATAGCCAATAGTATGAGAACCCAGACTACTCATGCAAGTGAAAGATATGGGGATGTGAAACATAAATACACATACTAAGGATCTGTGACTTTGTTAGCCTTGGGGATTGCCATTGTGGAATCTTCCTACATTGATGCAGATAATCACCCATCTATGACTTCATAGGTAAATCCTAGAAGATGGCTGAGGAACATGGAGCTCAAGTGATCAAGGTCACATAGCTAATAAGTATAATAGATAGAATTTGAACATAGGTTACATATTTATTAATGAGATCATAGTTTTATTGGATTTAGACATGGAAGGAAACTTAGATTTCATCTAGTTCGTTCCTTCATTTTATGGATGAGGAAACAAGAAAGTGCCCCCAAATTTAACTGAATCATCAATGTCCTACTAGCCTTAAGCCCAGATCTTCTGATTTCAAATTCTGTATTCTTTCTACTGCACTATACTTCCTTATAATAATGATATAGCTCACAACTAAGTAATTAATGATATTTCCTTTAATTTCTCAAGAGAAAGTATCATCAGCCATGTCTGTGTCATCAACCTCCACTTGATTCTGGTGTTCTATATAGCTCCATCATCCAAGAGGAATCTCCTGTGGGTCACATAGGAAATGCCTGTGTCCTTTTCTACCCTAGCACCCCACAGTATCCTAGTCTCTCTATGATTCTGACATGAAGGAAGTTGTGGTATTTGTATCCCTGAGATGCTATGTAAATATTTCTGTGCTTTCTGTTACAAAAATCTACCCTTAGGTCCTCAGGATGTCTGAAGCAGAGAGGAATGTCAATGAAATAACATGACCAGGGGATATTTTTTTAAAAATCATTTTAATGTTTGCATCAGAGACAAATGCCTTGTTAGAGAGAAGAGCATTGTAAGTGTTTTGCTTACTTGAATCAAATGCTTTTTCTATAGACGAAAATGAAAAACAAAATCAATCCAATATGCACAATGGCATCATCTGTCCTCTGCACCTTTTAGTCATCTGTGTGATTCTAAAGATGTGGCCTGTTATAGAAATATTATTTATGAGAGACTGTCTACTCACTTCTAATACTTTAACCAGAGATGCCCTCTGTGCTTTTGCTCTATAGACTATTTTATAGAGATGAGCAAGTAGGCATGTGAGTTGCTAGGTAAGGATATTTGTTTAATTTCTGTGTTTTAGGGAGTAGTATCATCTATGGGTTTTCCCAAACTTTGATATGTTCCTACTTTCATATAGCTTGAGATTTAACTCCTCAATGCCCTGAAAACCTCGTATTCTTCCTCCATGTATATTTGGTTTAGTTTGGTTCCTCTTTCCATCTTTTTTTTCTTTACTGCTATTTCTATTTCCTTGTGTAGCACACTGGGGATTATGATAATAGAACTCAAATGCAGTGGCCACACTGTCACTGATGAAAAAGAGAGCCTCTATAGTAATTTTCACAGATCTTTACCATTTTTCCTTATGTTTCTTGTCCTTCCAAGTTTCTCCTTAAACCTTATACTACGATTTCCTTCCTTCCTTCCTTCCTTCCTTCCTTCCTTCCTTCCTTCCTTCCTTCCTTTCTTCCTTCCTTTGTTGTAATTTCATATAGTTCTATGATGGGCTAACACATTCCTTACACTTTGGAGAATATGTGTGTGTGTGTGTGTGTGTGTGTGTAACTTTTACTTTGTTACCAGTAAACCATTCTTTACCAGAGAAACACAGGAAGTTTTATATGCTCATTAGCTGAAAATTTGAAGTCCAAACAACAGACAACACAGGTGTTTGTTTTCTATCCATGAGTATCATTCTTATTCCTCAACCCTAACATTTTTACTTTTATTGTGTAGAAGGAAAATATAGCAGGCTTCTCAAGGTCTCCCTCTGTCTTCTCATGGCCCATAGATAGATTCTTAGGGCCTGGATGAAGCTCTTCTCAATCAGTCAATAGTTATGCAACCTACCTATTTGCAGGGTCCTATGCTAGGCATTGTGAGGGATGCAGCAACTTAGACTCTGATTTCATGTGTTACAGTCTAGTAGGGGAGATAATATACATACACATGAACAATTATGTAATAATGACAGATATTGTATGCTAAGTGCAAAATGAATGATGCAATATGTATTAAAGAAGTTGAGAAGACAGAGAGCTCTTTGTAATTTGAGGCAATCAAGGAAGGCTTCCTGTTGGAGGTGGGGCTATAGCTGATCTCTCCACTTTGTGTCTGTTGCACAGGGTGCCCCCTGATGTCCTGTCCTGGGCCCCCTTTCCTGCTTCCTTTTGTGTGCTGTCTCTCCCCCTTTAGATTGTAAGTTCCTTGATGGCAAGAATTGTCTTTCTTCTTATTAATTGAATCCTCAGTGCTTAGGACGGTGCCTTGCATGTAATTGAATTAGACTGGGTAGAATTTAGTTGGCAGTAAATAGGGAGGGTTTTCTTTCTCTAGTATATGTTTTTTTTGGTTTTTTTTTTGTTTGTTTGTTTATGAGGCCCAAGACTCACTTCTACACAGTTCTAACTTGTCACAAGTCCCTTACAACAAGATCATTCTGATATTAGATTCCCCAGATTCTGAGAGTCAGAGACTGTCCAATTTTCCTTATTTGCTTCCACAAGGGGGCACTTGGTGCCCACAGTACATTTTCCCATCTTTGCCTTGGACATTCTAAACGTCTTTATTTCCATTCACCATGATCTTCCTGGTCACGTCTCTCTAAGCTACTATCATATCAAACTGGTCCAAGCTGATTTGAATCTCATCTCTCCAAGGACTGGGTTTTTGCAAACACTCTACATGTCTTAGTTTGAATTGCCCAGGTTCTCTATCTATACATTGCTTGATCCTCTGTGTTGGGTGGCTTCAGATGTTAGAGGTAATGAGAGACAGTTGCTGGCTAATTAATTTCCTGGTTGCAGCAAGTACATTTTCCAATATATGGTTGAGTCTTTAGAATTAGAGACTTCAACTCCTTGAGGTACTGAGCTCAATCAATCCATCAATAAATATTTACTGAATATGTACTCTACACCCAGTCTTATGTTAGCACATAAAGAGGAACAGTATGTCTTTATGTCTTTGGTGTGTGTGTGTGTGTCTGTGTGTGTGTGTGTGTGTGTGTGTGTGTGTGTGTGTCTGTGTGTCTGTTTCTGTGGGGGGAGGGATAAAGATAAAACAGTAGGGAAGTAGGCTGAAAAGCCACCTTGGACCAAAATCACCAACCTACCTCCCAGGGTAGACAAGAAAGTTGGTATATTCAGAAATCTCCTATTAACATGGATTCCTGGGAATTGTCCTATATCCTCCTATGAACACTTTAGAATCAAATAATTTTAGAGCTGGAAGGGACCTGAGAGATCACCAAGGCGAAATCCCATCCTCAGAGGCCCACTGAGTTGAAATGGCATGCCCTACTACATGGTACCAAAGCCAGGACTAGAAGCCTTAGCTTTCCTGAATTCAGTGCTCTTGACACAGCTGGGTTCAACACAGAATCATGGTACCTTAAAATTAACAGCGACCATCAAGGTCATCCAATTTAACCTCTTGCCTGGTTAAAAAAATCACTTAATAGAAGCATCCCTGTTATTTTTGGACCATGGCCTTATGAAGCAGCCTGTTTCATTTTTAGCCAGCTCTAATTGTTTGAGTTCTTTTTTTGTGTGAGCCAAAGTCTGTTTCCCTGTAATTTCCTTTTTATTATATGTCATTTTGTACCATTGGTCCTAATTCTGTTCTTTGGAGCTATACAAAATAAATTGAATCTATCTTTGATATGACAACCCTTCAAATGTTTGAAGAGATTGCTCACTGTGTCATCCTACCACCTATGTCTTCTCCTTTCAAATTTAGACATTTCTAGTTCTTTCAAACATTCCTCATTTTTGGAGTTATTTAGTTTGCAGGCTTGTTATTATCTTTTTCAGTCTTTGTTGATTGCGTTCCATTTTATCAATGAACCACTTAAAACATGACACCAAGAGCCATTCACAATACCTAAGGTTTTGTTGAACCTCTATAGAATGGAGTAGGGTTATCAACTCCTTTGTTTCAGGTCCTATACTTCTAGCCTGCATGTTTGCAATGCTGAAGAGAGGCAATTAGAAGTAGTGTTTAGAGAATCAGCTTTGGAGTCAGGATGACCTTGGTTCAATTTTTACCTTGACACATACTAGCTATGTAACCTTTGGCAAAGTATTTGAAATCTCAGTGCCCCCTTTATAAGATTATAAGTTTCAGAATATTTGGCAGCATAGTTTGGTAGAGGGACTTTCTTTAACGGGAGTTCCCTATGTAAGAAAATTACAGTCCTGTTCACCAAGTCATCATTCTTTCCCACCCCCACAAAAATAGTTTGTATTAGCATTTGTGTTGAGAATTGCCATCAAGTTCACCACTCATTAGATACTGGAATCTACTTTTTAAAAAATCAGGACATCAGCCATCAAGATCTTTTCTGTTCTCTGTAATTTCTCAGAGATGACAGACTAACAGAAGTGTTGGCTAACATTGAAGAACCTAGTGATAGGACAATGACATCACCGTGAAAACATCAGAGTTTAGTAATGATGTGCCCTAGATATTTCAGATGAGCGAAGGAAGCAAGATGGCACTATACAAAGTAGGGAAAGCCTATATTAATGGGCACTTGGAGTGGGCATCTGGTGGGGACATATTTTGAAATGGAAAACAAGGGACCTTTGACTTCAGCTACTTTATATTTTTGTCTTTGGTCTGTCCTATCCTTAATTAAAGATAAACACACACATACCCAGATAGCTATAGATACATAGATATAGAATGAGCCTACTAATCAAATAGCATAGGACCCAGTACAAATATTTGCAGCCAACAGTTCTAATGTACTTTAAAGTTCACAAAATACTTTACATACATTATCTCCTTCTAGCTTCGCAACCACTCTGTTAGGTAGATATTTCAGGTATTATCACCATTTTATAGTGAAGAAACTGAGACTTTTGTATGATAAATTCCTTTTAGAGCAAAGATTTGAATGCAGGTCTTTCTCATTCTGAGACCAGAACTCTCTCCACCATACATTGCTGCTTCTAAGAGGGATCACTGTTTCTCTGAAACTATAGCATTTATTATGTTACCACTCATTTGGCATTTGGAATTTCTTCTATGAGTCAGTAGTCTTATTTATGTTGAGTACCCAGTATACTTCCTTTTTTTGTTAAGCAAACCTTTTCTGTGTATATCCGATCTCCTCAACTTGACTGTAACAAATTTAAAAACTAAGCCTTACTTCTTTGTAAACCCACAGTGTCTGACTTAGCACCTAATAGACAATCAGAATATATGTTGATGGGTTGACTGTTATCTAGTGCTAGGCTAATTGAGAAAGGGATGAGCAAAATTGTGTACCTGGACCAGACCACTTGTGAAAGTGTTCATCACATACAGAGAGGCCTTGACAGGCACAGTCCCCTTTATTTGCTCATTAGAAAGTTAAAATACTTCCCTTTAGGATAGAGTATGTGGTGGTATGCTGAACTTAAGAATGGCCATTATCCTCTTGAATAATAAAAATAACTCATGTTTCTATAGCACCTTAAGACTTAAAAACACTTTCCTCATAATAATTCTTTAACACAGACCTATTTTATAGAGAAGAAGATTGAGATTCAGACTGGTAAGGTGTGTTGCTCATTTGAATATTATGGAACCTTTGACTCAACATTCAATATATTACCATTATACCACACTGCCACTGGTACATAGGACAACTTCTAGTTCATAGTGATCTATGAATCTGACATGGCCATTTTTCTTTAGGTGATTTCAAATACTGATAAGATGGCAGCTAGGTGCTACACTCGATAGAACCCTGGGCCTGGAGTCAGGAAGACCTGGGTTCAAATCAGACCTCAGTACTTACTAGCTGTGTGACCCTGGACTAGTCACTTAACATTGTTTGCCTCAATTTCCTCATCTATAAAATGATATGGAAAAGAAAATGGCAAACCACTCCAGTATCTTTGCCAAGAAAACTCCAAATGGGGTCATAAAGAATCAGACACAACTGAAACAACTCAATACCATAAATACAAAAGCATCAATTAAAAAAAATAAACCTTTTGCTCAGCAAAAAGGGACCTTAGAAACCATCTATTCCAACTTCTTATTGTATAAGTGAGGAGATTCAGAACATTCAGGTGACTGGCCCAGGGTCACACAATTAGCAAGTATCAGAGAAAGGATTTGAACCAACCTCTACTTGACTCGAAGTCCAACACTCTATCTCGTATGCCATGTTGCTTATCTTTATGTTAGAGCTGGAAGAGACCTTTTGAAGGTACGAAAACTGAGTTCCTGAGATAGACAGTGACTTTCAGGTTCACACAGCTTGGTAACTAAGCCTAAGATTAAGATTAAGAGCTAAGATTCAAACCATGTTTCTTTTACTCCATGGCCAGTGAACTTTCTTGTAGTGTCCATGTTTTCCTCTTCTTCTGTGTCCTACCAATTTCTTCTCTCACATTTAAATGTTCTCTAAATTTCCTTAAGCAGGTTGAGATGACAGAATTAGGGTAATAATTGAATCAAAGCATTTTTGTTCAAAATGAACCCAGAGCTCAAATAGTCTTTCTTTACCTACCCCTGACTTTGTTTCTCTTAGTACAATAGGGCAGGTCTGAAGCCAAGGACAATTGTGGCAGTGTTACTATTTCTTAGGGAGAAAATTAATGCTGTTGACCTGCTGCATGTGCCAGAAGTCAGCTTATTACTCAGAAATCATCCTTGGACTTTTGAGCTCTGTAAGCAGGGAAGGCAAACCTCAGAAATGTGTTTTAAAAGAAACACATAAAAGAGGCCTGTGTTTATCTATGCTATTTGGGAACGGGTACCTGGGGGAAAACTGGCTAAGCCTCAATTGTAAGAGCTTTTCCTCTGAACTGTGGCCTCCCTCAGGTGAGTCTGGTTCAGCGCCCAGAGCCCAGGTTTTCACCAAAGTCACAAGCCAGAGCCTTTGTTTTCTGTGACTCTCCAAAGGTTACAGGGCTTGGATTTATAGAACTTTGGATCCAGACCTGAGTTGAACAGGATGTTTAGAACTTAAGTTGAGAATCCATAAGATTTTCTTTTTCTTTTTATATTATAAGGGCATTGGATTTTGACCTGAAAGTCAAATTCAAAGTGAAATGCAATCCAAACCAATCCAATTCAATCCAATCCAACTAGCATTTATTAAGTGCTGTTATGTGCAAGGAACTGTGTTAGTTGCTAGTAATAAAAAAGAAAAACAAACTGGTCCTGATTCTCAAGGAACTTATTCTCCTCTGAAGGGAAGGAAAGAGTGGTAACTAGCAACTAAGGGGATCAGCAAAGGTATCCCGTAGAAGCTGTTTTATGAGGTGAGCTGTGAAGGAAACTATGGTTTCTAAAAAGAAGACATAAGAAAGTAGTGCATTCCAGGGATGGAAGGTGGGGAAGGGGATAGTCTATGAACAGTGTGGGAGAAAGAGCAACGAGTATGAGGAACAACAAATAGGCCAGTATGATTGGAAAACAGTGTGTGAGGGAAAATAATGTGCGATAAGCCTGAATAGATAAGCTGAAGCCATACCTTGAAGGGCTTTAAAGGTCCAATTAAGGAGTTTGTATTTTGTCCTAGAGACAACAGGGTATTACCCAGGGCTCTTGAGCAGGGAATAACACAGTTATGATGCTTGAGGAAGTCATCCCAGCTGCTATAAAGAGGATGGTTTTGAAAAGGTTTTGAAAAGTTTGTAAGTTCAGAGGAAATGGATATAAGAAGCTGCATTCCTTGTCTTGGTTCTTTTGCTTATAACATTCCCTTTTTCCAGACTTCTCTGCTTTCTGTTGGAACTGATGTCCACACCAAAGATGACAATACTATCCCTACAATGGCGGGGTCCACAGCTTTGCCTATGATACAGCGTCTTTTCTAAGTAGTGTGCTGCAAGAGTGTGGGTACTATGTTGACCCTCTGGGGAGCAAATGGTGCACCCTGGAAAGATCTTTCCCTATGAAGGCTCAGACACATGGTTGTGTGTATGGTGTGTGTGTGTGTGCATGCGTGCGCGCGCGTGTGTGTGTGTGTGTGTATGTGTGTGTATGTGTGTGTGTGACTGTGCTCATTATTGCCTATGTAAGACCTTATCTGTGTTTAAAGGCTTTGCCAGCCTGAGTGCTTATAGGGAAACTGAGGACCTTTTCTAGGGAAGCAAAATAAGCTAGATTCTGATATGCCTTGGCCAAGCCCTGGGTAGAGGCAGAAGGCATAGAGATTATTATTAACAAAGCCTTAAGACTTTACTGAGGCCTTTCATGTTAGAAATCAAGGCCTTGTCCTTGCTGTAAAGAATTGTAAGTTATTATTATCCTTGGTAGAAAAATTCCAAAGAATCCCACTTTTAATTGGAATGGCTATTATGACTTTCTATTTTGTCTTTTGTACCTATCCCCCTGCTTCATCAAATATAAATCATTTGCCCATAAGATCATTCCTTCTTCTTTCAGGTAAACAGGAAGAGAAACTGGCTCATTTTGTCCCTGCTGTGTAGAGAGATTTGGGTGATGCTGGTAGCAAAGTTGGGAATGGAATTAATTCGGATTGAATTTCTGAAAGGACTTTCAACCTTACACAATGTAATCCAGCTCCAATTTAGAATTGTATTATCAGGAGTTGGGGGTGATTTTCTGTACTCTTATTCTGGGCTGCCTTCCCTAATCCTCCAGCTCAGTAAGTATGTATTACCACCCAGGGAATATGTGGGACCCATGTGGTACTGCCACTTTCTTGCCATCATTCAGATCTCTCTTCCAGAATTGTGCTTAGTAACTAAGTCAGTAAAATATTTATTAAGTGCTTACTAAGAGACAGAAAGTTGTGCTAAGCACTGGGGATTACAGAGAGGAGGGGAAAAAAAGTTCACTTTCTGAAGAAGTTCCATTTTAATGGTAGAGACAGCATGCAAAGAATGATGTATAAGTGCAAAATAATCTTAGAGCAGGGCTTTTGAACCTTGTTTGTGTCATGGATCCCTTTGGCAGTCTGGTGAAGCTTATGGACCCCTTCTCAGAATAACGCTTTTAAGTACAGAAGATGAAGTATATATAGTTACAAAGGAAACAAATTATGTCAAAACACAGTTATCAAACAGTTATTTTGAAAAAGAAGTTCACAGACTCCAGTTTGAGAACCCCTATTTAGAAGAAAGTGACTGGAGATGGGGGGAGAGGAAAATATCCAGGAAGTCCTCCCACAGAAGGTGGTATTTGAGCTGAGTAAGAATGCTTTTCTCAACATCTCTCGTCACAGCAATAATCACAGTAATGATGCCTTTGTGTGAAGGGCTCTGTTTCAGAGCTGTTTATAGCACACACTCTTGATTCATTGTGTTTCCTCTTTTTCTCAGTTAGGGAATATTATGCAACATAGCCTGGGAATCAGAAAGAGACGTTCCCCATTTCACCATGGTCACTTGTGTCTTTTGGCAAATACCAGTCTACTCATATTTGATGTGGGAGATCCTCTTCAAATTTTTCCTCTTTGAGTTAAGGTTACTTACTAGATACTTACAAATCCTTTGGGATTCCTCACATTTAATCCTTTACCAAATCCTGTCCATTCTTACTGTACCACATCTTTTACCTCTGGAGCCTCTGTGCCACTTACATAGCCTCTTATCTGGAATAAGACAATAGCCCCTTAACTACTTTTCTTCCTTAACTATTGGTCCATTCCACTCAACCTATTGCTAGGAGACCATCCCAAGCCCTGCTTTTATTATGTCACTCTCTTGTTCAAAAACCTTTGATTTATCCCCAGTGTATATAGGATAAAGTCTAAGCCCTAGCCCAGGTTTCAAGGCCATCCACATATTGGCTATGTCTATGGCATTCAAATGTATCTCTTCCTGTTTCCCTACTCTAGCCTCCATTCCAGGTTGACTGTACATTCCTGCCTCCATGTTTGTTTGTTTGTTTTCTCAACAGGGAGGGAGGGTGATGTCACTAGTATCTGGTCTCATTTCATATGAAGGACTAGGACATTTACTGTTAATCAAGTGTTCATCCCACTCATAATGAGCCCCAGTGAACACCAGGAAATGCTCTAGGTTATCAGTTTGACTCCCAACGCTTTTCTCAAGTTCTCCATAAGTCAAGTCAACAAGAATTTATTATCCTTACTATGTACCAAGCATTGTGCTAAGTTCTGAGCATACAAAGTTAGTCAGTTAGTCTATAAAATCTGTATAAGTAACTACTATATGCCAGGTACTGTGCTAAGTGTTGGGTGTACAAAAAGAGGCAAAAGACAGTCCTTGCCCTCGAGGAGCTCATAATCTAATGGGGGAGGGGAGGAACAACATTCAAACTATGTAAAAACAAGATATATGCAGGATGAAGTAGACACAATATCAGAGAAAGGTACTAATATTAAGGGAGATTGGGAAAAGTTTCTTGCAAAAGGTAAAATTTTAACAGTCTTTTTTTTTTGTTGTTGTTGTTTTGTTTTATTTTCTGCAAGGTAATTGAGGCAAAGTGACTTGCCCAGGGTCACACAACTAGTAAGTGTCAAGTGTCTGAGGCCCAATTTGAACTCAGGTCCTCCTGGCTCCAGGACTGTGCCACCTAGCTGCCCCAAATTTCAGCAGTCTTGAATAGGGAACCCTGGAAGTGGTGGTAAGGAGGAAAGCATTCCAGGCATTGGAGAAATCCATTAAAAATGCACAGAGTTGGGAGATGGAGAATCTTGTAAGCTGACAAGCAAACTGACCTTTATCTCTTAGTTCTGCCACTTTTCTCTCATTAGTATAGTTTGGAGTCAATTATTTAGTAAAATGTCATGGCTTAGCCTCAATCCTACTACTCCGGGGTAACCTCTCTATCCTGCACCCACTGTATTTCTCTTAAAATTATTACCTAGATGTATTTGCATGCAGATCTTTGATCAGGCTCTCATAACTGAATAAAAACCATTAACATGAATGCACCTGGCTGTGGGTTTGTCACCCACACATTCCTTCTTACAACAGGCATTAAGCCCTTAGATGTAGGTAGCTCCTAACACTGGAAGCTCAGTTCTGCCCACCTGCTCCCAGGGAGGAGCTGGCAAGGACATTTGCCAAAACTTCTGCAGTGGATCAGAATACAATCTGCTGAAACAACTGAGAAAGTTGGAGCATTTCTCAGGGCTTTCCCAAAGGCGGCATGGGTGGCTGCTCAAGCAGGATACTATCCAGAGGGAGCTCCACTGAAAGGTTTCTGGCTCTCTCAAGCATACAACTTCAAGTTTGTCTGTTCATTTCTCAGATGAGAAGTATGGAATGGGAGATAGGGGTGGGGGGAAGAAAGGGAATTTCCCTCTACCAAGAGTAACTTGCCTTAGGAATGCAGTCTGGCCTTGTTTTTGAAGAGGGGGGTGCCAGGTTCCATTAGCAGGACAACACTTGCTCTCCCCTCTGCCTCATATTTGAAACCCACCCTTTTAGAATCTCCCAATCCCTTGGTTTCAATCAACGAATCAGAAAATATTTTATTAAGTGCCTAATACATATCGGCTAGGTGGCACAGTGGATAGAGTGCTGGCCTTGGAGTCAAGAGGGCCTTAGTTCAAATCCAGCCTTAGATATTTACCAGCTGTGTGACCCTGGGCAAGTCATTTAACCTTGTTTGCTTCAGTTTCTTCATCTATTAGATGAGCTGAAGAAGGAAATGGCAAACCACACCTGTATCTTTGCCATGACAACCCCAAATAGAGTCACAGAGAGTCAGACATGACTGATAAATGACTGAAAGGAAGACTGTATGTTAGGCACTATTTTCACACAAAAAAAGAAAAATCCCTGTTGTCAAGGAACTTGCATTCTGTTGGAGGAGACTTATGTGTATATATGTATACTCCTATGTACAAGGCATATTATATATATATATATAGATGTTCATTTGCATACATGTATATAATATGCACAGATACCCATATAACATATACACGCTATACTATACATAATGTATATAGATGTATATACAGGTATATATACATATATAAAATATATATATACATATACTTATAAATAATAGATATGCATACTCCTATATACTATGTGTACCTGTATACTATATATACATGTATATATTGATATATACATATGGTTTATATATAATGTGTATACAGTGCTTTTAAAAATATAGAATAAATACAAAACAGAAAGACAAAAATGTATGATCAAGAGTCAATTTCAGTGCTGAGAATACCTGGGTTCAAGTTCAGTCTCTGACACACAGTGGCTGTGTGGCCTTGGGTAAGTCACTTTCACTTATTTCAACCTGTTTCCTCTTCTATAAAATGGGGTTAGTGATAGCACCTTCCTCACCAGATTTTTATGAGGATCAAGTAAAATCACATATGTAAAGTGCTTTATTAACCTTAAAGTGCTAAACAGATACTAACTCTTCTCTCCATAGTACATAGCATAGGACCTTGCATATAACAGGCATTCAAAAAAATGTTTCACTGATCCTGAGGAAAGTGAAGCAGGGAAACAAGGCAGAATTTTGTCTAAGACCATCAAATTTCATCTAGTATTGGCTTCATTTCCCAAAGCTTGCCCTTCAGTGCTTCAGTTGTTTTTGAAACACCTGAAGCTCTCATACCCTATTTATTATGTTTATTTGAAAGATACCAAAAGTACCACCTTCTTCCAGTATGACTCTAATCTTGTGGCAATACTATTCCTCTTCCAATATAGTTGGTTTATTTCTGCTCCAGTGATTAAATGGTACCATTTCTAAGGTCCTGTCCAGCTCTAACATTCAGTGATTCTATGATTCTATCAACTACCTTGAGTATGGTGGAGATAACAAATAATGTCAGCCAAAAGGAAGGCTCCCAAGGACAGAAGGCACAAGAAGCAACTGAACATATGAGAAATGAAAGGCTCCACTGAGACTTCAAGTAAGAGAGACAGTATTGGGCAGCGGAAAGAGTCTTGGATTTTGAGTTACAGGACCTGCGTTTGAATCCTCCCTCTGCCTCTTTATAGCTACATGACCTCAGATAAGTTCCTTAAGCTCTCTAGGCTTGTTTCCTCCTATATAAAATGAAGGGCCTCCGAGACCCTTTCCAGCTCTAAATTTATGCTTCTATGAGCCCTGACAACTCCCGTTCCTGTTTTACCTCTTTCAAAATACTCAACTCACGGTCACCTCTTCCTTTATGATTTTCTGAATTTGGGGATAAGATTATTTTCATGTGCCAGATCTTAGAAGTGGAAGGGTTGGAATAATGTTTGAGAGGTCTGGCCCATGCACTATTTCCCAGTCTAACTAGCAGTAGAACTGAGAAATATTAAAGGTTTCCCATTTCTGAGTCACGTCCAAGAAGAACAGAAGAGGGAGCGCAGCAGGTAGACTAGGGGGAAAGATTTTTAAATAGATTTTTATTGCTTTCTTTTGTTTTATGTCACATAATTCCTCCCCTTGCCCCTGACTCCACACCCTGTATCCTTCCCATCTTCTTCTCTAGAGGCACCTCTCTTATCACAAAGATTTTTTTTAAGGAGGAAGAGGATAAAAAAAATCAACAAAACCAATCAACATCAAGAGGGAATGATATTAATAAAGATCCCAAACTTTTCAGGACACACAGAGCCATAAAACAGGATGTAAGAGTCTGGAGGCTTATCAATTGTTCCTGATAGTGAGAAGAAGTTTACATTATTGTCCCTGAGAGTATATACTTTGTTGTATATCGTAACTGACAATGTATTTCGAACAGGAGAGCCCAGTCAGTGCAACTAATTCCTATAGCTTCATAATTCCTTACTACATTGACAGGTTTTTCCTGGGCAAAAATATTCTCCTAAATAACGTAGTTTCTATTGTTGTAGTCTAAACCTTAGTTGTCATTCCATGTTTATGTATCGTCTACTCTTTTATGAAGGAAAACTTTGTGTCGCTTTTGTGACAATTTATTTGTGTCCATTTCTCTTTGACATCTAGCATGTTGCGCTGACTCAATATGGTGTCTCATGGGGAGGGTTGGCTTTCTCAGCCCCATTTAAAATTAGCTGAGGAATCAGAACTGGAAAACTTCAGGGTTCGAAAGCTCTGATGCTCATCGGTTTCCTCTGTACTCCAGGAATGCTCAGTGTAGTTGGCCCCTACCCTTAGTTTGATTTCAGAGTTCCCAAGTTCTGTTAAATTGTCATACTGTCTCTAGTATAGGTCTCAAATGTAAGTTCCCCTAGCTCTTACTGTCTCTTTAACCTTCAGGTCTTTAAACCTAATAGTGCCTCAAAGTTTCAGTAACTTCTCTTTTAATTTCATTCACAGAGCAAAGGAAACATCTATTTTATTTGGCCATCCTTTCCTTATCAGACATTGCAACCTTCAATAAAATGCACCCAGTTTTATGAAGTCACAAGGAAACAAGGAAGCATAGCATGTCACAATTGGATAGGCTTCAGAGACCAACAAGACTGAATTTCACAAAGGGAATAAGGCTTGGAGAGGCCTGATTTGTGAAAGGTCAAAAAACAAGTCTGACACAGAGCTGGGATTAGAACCCATGTACACTGGGAATCATTTCAGGAAGAAACAATGGCCATACAAACGGTTTAAAAACAATTTTCTGGGAGTCATGTGGTTTCAATCCATTCCTTTTTTGTGTATTTGCATTAGAAATGAATAGAAAGGGAACAATGATGGAGTGAGCACAATGTTGATATTCCCTGAGTTCATTTTATTATTCCTCTGAGAAGATTAAGATTGATCCTGTATACCTTTCTTATTGATCCAATTTTCAAGAATTTGATTTTGCCCTGTAATTGCTTAAGTCATGATTCTTTGTCTTTGAACTTAGTTGAGAGTTCAGCTGTCCTGCAATGAGTTAAGCTTAAAAAATTCAGCTCTTCTTGCCTCAAGAAATTTTGCTAACCTTGGGGAATGTGTGAGAAAGCAAGGGAGTCTGGGCCTGATATCTTTATTCCACCAAGCTATCCTTCAAGGATGTCTGTGCTGCTATCTCACACCTGCACTCAGACAATGAGCACTTCTTAGCCTCATGAGAAAAGAAGAACGGTTGTTGCCAGTTCTCATTACCACACTTCTAACCAGTCATGTTTCTCCCTGTGCCTCAACTCTGAAACCAATCATATTGCTCTTAATCCCATGATGTCATCTACCCTCCACTTTTCTTTATTCTGTACTTCCCAAACCCTATTAAAGGGGAACTGTCTGGGGTCTTTTACATTAATGGAGGCAATACATTGACCCATTTATTGACAGGTAGCATGCCCCTGCTAATAAATATTATCTTGTGCAGAGATTTGCCTCAGTTTACTCTTTTGTTAAAATTTAATTGAAATACCTCCAAAAATCAGCAGTGTATGATTTCTCCATGATCTTTTAATTAGCCAGTTCTATCAAGGAGGCAGTTTCCACTTAGGTGTATCCATTCAACACATATATATTAAGCACTAGTATGTAAAGGGCATTGTGCTAGAAGCTAGAAAAGAAAACAGTCAAATAAACATAAGCCCCACCTTTAAGGAGCTTACTTTGTAGTAGTAGAACATAAATCAGTTGCTTCTGGGGAGCTGAACCCTTTTGGTCTACTAGAAGATTAAGTTTTCAAAAGTACTGTCAAGATTAGAAAGGGCTAATGAACATTCCCAAATGTTTCCCTTGCTACCCAATAGACACTCCCACCTCAGCAGAAAAAACCCTATACGTCATCCATTTTGTTTGAATGTCCCTTTTGAGGGCATCAGGGAAACAAGAAACATTCCCTCAATAACTGCTGCGCTTTCCTTGACAATAAAAAGAGTGAGCTTCTAGAAGCCGTTAGCGAAAGGGGCTGAAGGAGGTGGATGGGGGAATCAGAAAGAAGAATTTGTAACTATATTTCTAATCTGTATTTCTAATCATTGATGTCATGCAGTGAATCCCAAGGTGGTCAGAGACAAGGATTACAGGGCTGTCTTGTTTGCAGTGTTCTATTTAACAGAGCATAATATCTCATTACTCCTACTGTGCTCATTTTTGTTGACTATAAAAATGCATTTGATTTGGTAAAGTAGTCTCTGCCTTAAAGGCTCTCCTCCATTAAGATATGTCTCACGTATATGCCAAAACCATATAATCCCTTGAAACATGTAAAGGAAAGATAACTTTGCTAGCCAGCCCTATGATTAGTAACACCAAGCAAGATGCAAAACAAAGTAAAAATGCTTATCAATGGCATTTGCCACCATAATGGAGCATGACCAACATAGAATCCAAATTGAAGACTGAGTCTCCATTGAGGTCAAGGTCCTCTAAGTACTTCTGTTTGCAGATGACGTTGTGCATATTGCCCTAGAAACTGCAGTACCTCATAGATGTTTGGCAACGGTTTGGCCTAAATATCTACTGGGGAAAGTGGAGTCGAAGATGGCTTTCTTTTATCCAGGATATGATCCGTAGTTAGGTGGACAGACCATAGAGATCATCCCCTAATACACACATTCTGGACAATTTCTACAAAAGGAAAATGAGCAGAACTGAATAATGGGGGGGGGGGAAAGCAGACTGATTAACTTTGGGAAATTTTACAGTTCTTTTAATGACTCCAACTGTCTCTCTGAATCAAAGACCCATTTTCTAACACTAATATTCTCAATAAAATTTTATGAGTATGAGTCATAGAATACCACAGTCTCTAAAGAATTGAAAATGAGGGCTACCTGAATGGCAGTAGTGAATAATATGGTGGATGTAAGCAGGCTACAACATGTTATAGATGAGAACTTATGTAGGGAAGTAATGTAAAGGATTTAGTCAGAAACATGTATGACCAGAAAAAGAGACAAGTCAAACACATAGCAGTAATAAAGAAATACAGATTGACAGTCCTCATGTTTCACCAATATTCACACATGTCAAGATATCTAGAGAAAGGCATGTCAGATCAACCCCTGGGGAGAATTCATGAGATGACATGGATAGGACTCCCATGGGTAGGCTTGAATAGATTGTCATCTGAATCTTTGGAGAGAGTATCCATACAGATGAGATAACAGATTCACTATAATATCATAATACTCAACTACTGCTTCCTGATATTTGTATTACCACCCTCAGTGACCACAGCCATTCTGGGAAAAGCTATGTCTAGCACAGACTGGTAAGTTTGATTCCCTACCCAGCATTTCTTCTCCCTTGCTGGAACATTCCTTTCCTTATGGTTTCAGAAATTTCAGAGACAATATGGTATAATTAAAAAAAGAAAAGAACACTAGGCTTAAAGCCTGTCAAGTCTTGCCTTTGTTACTAGCTGGGTAGCCCTAGTCAAGTCACTGGTATCATATGACCCTCAGTTTCTTCATCTGTAAAATGGGAAACTATACTTGGACCACCTATCTGACAGGTTTGTTGCAAGAATCAAATGAGACATTAGGTTGTAATGACAGCATGAACAATGTATCATTTGTCTTTGTATCCATTACTGATGATGCTCAACACTGCATCTTCAGCAAAATTACAGTGCAGATAGCCCTAGCCTGAATATGACTGCAGCTTTTATCATTATTTATTCCTTCAGTTATGTGTAACCACTAGAGCAGCATTGCCATAATCATGGACTGACAGACACATATACCTGTTAATATCCACATACAACACAATGACAATACAAGGGGGAAAAGATCAAGAGCTAAAAACCTTGCGTGTCATAGCTGTGGTTCTCCCACTCTCAGTGATTTTCTCCTGTACACTCACTCTATCTCTATTTCATTACATGGTCTTTTTCATCATCTAGTATTAATCAATTTTATCCAAATATTCTAGCCCCTTCCTAATTATCCAACATCCTTATCTATGCAATTAGAGAAATAACGAATAATAATTCAGTTCAGCTTTCTAGAGCCCAGGTAGAGTGGGGACCATCTTAGAGAAAAACATAGATCCTTTGGATGGGAGATGGGGAAAAGAAGAGAGGGTTATTACTAACATTTTAGTGTATATTGGCCTCTCAGTTCCCTTTGTCCCATGACAAGTAATTTTCTTTTGTGGCATGAAGGCACTGGGCATTTGATGTAGGTGAGAATGGGAAAGGGTATAAACTTTATCCTCTTTCTAGTTTAATTTCTTAAAGTGGATTTGGGCCATCCATAGCCCAGAATATAAAATTATACATACATACATACATACATACATATATGTATATATACATATATGTATGTATGTATGTGTATATATATATATACACATACAGAGAGAGAGAGAGAGAGAGACAGAGACAGAGACAGAGAGAGAGACAGAGAGAAACTTATTGTCAATACCCTTTATTAAGCAGCCTAATAACATGCCTTACATTAGAACTTCTAAATCAATGATAGGCACTATATAATATTTAGACAGGGCATAGTCTGATAGATATAATTAAGGTTCATACCTCTAGTATATAACTCATAATCAATCAATGAACTAGCATTTATCAAGCTCCTACTATGTGTCAAACACTGAGCTAAGTGCTGGGGACACAAAGAAAGGGAAAAAGCATTCTGCTTTCAATGAGTTTGCAGTCTAATGGGGCAGGCATTATGCAAACGCCTAACTACAAACAAAATGTATACAAGATAAATTGGGGATAGTCTCAGAGGGAAGACTCTAAGATCAAGGAGCACTGGAAAAGGCTTCTTGCAGAATTTGAGACTTTATTCAAGCCTTGAAGGAAGTCAGGGGAGGCAGAAGGCAGAGATGAGGAGACAGAGTTCCCAGGCATGCAGAACATCTAGTGTAAATGCTCAGTCAGGAGAGATGGAATACGGTATGTAAAAAACAGCAAAGAGGCTAGTGCCACTATATTGCAGAATATGTGGAGAGGAGTAAGGTATAAGAAGACTTGGAAGCCAGGAAAGGGCTACATTATCAAGAGCTCTGATGACCAATTAGAAGATTCTATATTTGATCCTGAAGTTAAAAGGAAGTGACTGAAGTTTATTGAATGTGTGTGTGTGTGTGTGTGTGTGAAATGGTCAGACCTGTGCTTTAAGAAGATCAATATGACAGTTGAGTGGAGGATTAACTGGAGCGGGGAAAGACTGGAGGCAGGGCGATCAACCAGCAGCTATTGCAATAGGCCAGGTGTGAAGTGATGGGGTCCTGTATCAGGAAAGAATGAGAATATGAGAGATGTTATAAGGTAGAAATTATAGGATTTGACAATTGATTGGACATGGGGTGGATGAGAGAGATTGAGGAGTCAAGGATGACATCTGTGTTGTGAAGGTTGTGACCTGAGCTGACTGGGAGGGTGGTAGTACTCTTGGCAGTAATAGGGAAGTCACAAGGAAGGGAAGATTTGGGGGAGGGAGAGAAAGTCATTTTAATTTTGGACATGTTGAGTTTCAATTGTTCTGAATGAAGAGATCATACTTTAGAGGCATACATCCTGTGCTTTGAAATCTTGAAATGAATGGTTTTCTAACGAAAAGTGTGTGGCAGAGTTAAAGAGACGTGATCAGGGTTGTTTAACCACCCCAATTTGCCCTTCATCCTATTACCTGATCCATTGCTCAGATGGGTTTCTCAGTACAAATCTTCCTCTCCAGTCTGGGAAGTTTTATCAAGGGATCTGTAATTATTTATTAACTATATATATTAATATACATATTACATGTACATTAATAAATCTTCTTCTCCTCCTTCTCCTGCCTGCATCCTCATTTTCCTCTTCCTTTTTCTCTAAGGCATAGCTACAGACCTTGCTGCTGGCAAAACACCTAAGAGTTAGATCTATCTCGATCTCTTCTTTGGGAATATTCTCCTCTCTTCTCCCCCTCCCCTAGTTGCTTCCTCTTGGCCATACTGCCAGTAAGTAGATTCTGACTAGCAAACACCAGTAGTTAGTACTATTTATAAAGACAAAGTCAACATTAAAAAAAGAAAGGTAGGAGACCTTTCCTACCACACACACACACACACACACACATCCCATGCCCAAAGAAAATGGTTTCATGTTCCCATGCATAAGTGCAAAGGAAGAAAAGAGATAAAAGATAATCACCATAGTGTCTATGGTACCATGGGTTTCTGCAAAACAGATTCTATCCTGACAAAGTCAGTTGGTCTAAGCCATTGAACTTCCCACAGTCCTTGCTTCCTTGTTTTGGGGGTGCTGCCACTTCTAGTAGCACCTCTCTCTCTGGTTCACATGGCTTCCACTTCTTTACTTCTATGTTACTCTTCGAGTCTGTCTCCTAGACTCAATGAAATGACTTAAAAATCACCTTGAGGCCTATTATTTCCTTTATGATATATTCAAAATACTAGTTTACACCTCATAAAAATATCGTTAAGAATATTTTACCTTTTATAGTTTGTTAAGCTCACTTTAACATACCTTTTCATTGACTCCTTTTCTTTGATAAAGTCTTGGGCTTTTGAGGACCGCTGCCTTATGAGAACAATATATGCTCAAGGCAAATTTATGTTTGCTGTCAATAAATACACACACAGAGATAAAAAGGAAGTGTAGAAAAATCTATTTAAAATAATGCTTATAATATTCTTATTGCTGAAAATTTAATCAGTGTAATATGTTAGTATCTTCATAGATGTGGCACTACAAATGAATGTTAAAAATTTTACATGTAATTGGAAAAACAAAATATTATTTAAAAAGATGAATGTGACACTCCAAACATGGTAACTTTTTTAAAAATAGGACTAAAATACATACATTGTACTTCAGCCTAGTGGCAGGTCTGAAAAACACAGGAAAACCAGAAAGTCAAAATGATATTGAAATGAAGTTGACTAGGTGATATCAATACATATGCTACAGATCTTCTTTTAAAGCATAAATGATGGAGGAAATGTTGGATGTTCTTGTTAGATATTCAACACAGATATTTAAGCCATTTAAAAACTCTTCCTCAGCTTCATTCCTGTCATCTAATCAGAGGTTCTGATTACATGGGTTTGGGGGAAAAATACTAAATGAACCTATTTCACTCTGGAGGTCAAAACTAGGACCAATAATTAGATATACCAGGGAGGCAGATTTCAACTCAGTATAAAGAAATAATTTTATTCCAAAGTAGGATGACATGCCTCAGTATGTACATAGTATAGGGAGTTCCCTGCTGCTCAAGAACTTCAAGTAGAGTGTGAACCAAAGACTTTTCAAGAATGCTGTGGAAAAGTTTCATAATTCAGTTTTGGGTTGGACCTCTAAGTTCCCTTCTATTTTTGAGATTTAGTTATTTTATGAACTTCAGTGACCAAGATAAAACCTTGCTTATGCTCTGTTCTACCTCCACAACCCAGTTCCTTATTCTTTCTTATTTTATTTTATCTTTGTTTCAATGATTTCATTGTTTTAGGGAACATCTTGGGTAGAAACTTCCTCAATCATTCAGTCACGTCTGACTCTTTGTGACCCCATGGTCCATAGTGCACCAGGTTCTTCTATCCTTCACTATCTCCTGAAGTCTGTCCAAGTTCATGTTCATTGTTTCCATGAAACTATCTATACATCTCATCTTCTGCCATCCTCTTCTCCTTTTGCCTTCAATCTTTCCTAACATCAGTGTATCTTCCAGTGAGTCTTGTTTTTGCGTTATGTGGTCAGATTATTTAAGCTTCATCTTCAGTATTTGACCTTTCAATAAATTAATGTAGGTAAGCAATGTCTCTGCAACTTATTATCTTAGAGAATTGCTTTGGGACATTAAGATTTAAAGGGTTTGTCCAAGATCACATAGCCTCTATGTATCAGAGGAACCCAGATCTTTCTGATTCTGAACCCAGCTCTTTTTCCACTATACCATATTGTCTTTCCATACTTATTATACTGACAATATCTCCCCCACAAAAGCTAACATAGTGCATTGGATATAATTTTTTTTTATTTGTTGGAGCTGATGATTTCATCAGTATGGGGAATTCTCTGGGGTTGGAAACTCCCTTCAGTGATATAGATCGACAATGTGTTCATAAATGTAGTCTCAGAGAGTGGCTTGAAGGACTGAGAAATTAAGCAACATGTCCAGGTTCATATAGCTTGCATATTGTGGGGTCCTTAACAAATATTTTTTATAAATGGATAACCTACATCAAAGCACTTTGTAATTATAATTTCATGGAAGTTACTCATTCATCAAGCACTTAGTAAGCACTTTATATTTTGGGGTATACCTTTATGTGACAGTTATTATTAGTCATCTGTAAAACATTAAAGTAGTTCTATGCCTACACAATACATTGATGCTTTCGTTATATTTCAGTGTTCAGTATATCTCCTCATTCTCTTTTGCTTTTATTTATTGAGTGGGTGGAAGTGGTGCTGTCCATGGTAGAGATAAGAAAAGATAGTTGGTATTGTTATATGTTTATACTTTGTACTTGATAAAAATGATAGACTGTTAGAGCTGGAAAAGATCTAAGAAATATTTAGCTCAATATTTTTCAAACCAAGGTCTTTGGACCAGAACTAGTTTATATAACTTTTGCTGCAGAGGACAGATAATTCTTAAATTTTAAGACTTTTTTAAAAAATCAACTTTTTCTCAGTGACGTATTTGGATGAACAAGAAAAGGCAAACCAAGTCAACATAAACACATTTTTTTTAGCACTTCCTATATTCCAGGTACTGTCCTAAGTGCTGGGAATACAAATATAAGTAAATGACAATCTCTGTCCTCAAGGCACTTACATTTTAATGAGGGAAAAGACTATAGCTAAAAGAAAATGTTTATGTATGAAGGGTGGTGAAGAAAGAGGTCTGGAATGTTAGAAGTCATCAGGAGAATAAGGAAGGAGTAAAAAATGGCTGGTCTGGGCACTTCCTCAAAATTGTGGTTCTGAGAGAAACTGACCAATCAGAGGAAGGGGCCATGGTGTGTATTGGTTGTGGGCAAGGGGGTGGTGTAAGAGGAATCTTCCAAGGTGAAAAGGCAACACGGAAGAGAAATCCTTCAAGATAGGAAGTCTGCTAAGAAACAGTGGCAGAGAAATCTACCAGGGTGAGAAAGCTTCTGATGAATAGTAGAGAAAGAAGTCTGGCAAATCAGGATTAGAGTCAGGAAGGAATGAAAATGGTTGACCTGGGCTCTTCCTTAAAATGGAGGCTTGAGAAGAAACAGACTAATCAGAGGAAGAACTCTCAGTGGTGGAAGAATCTTCCAGGGTGAGAAGGATGCTGGGTCATGGTGGAGAAAGAAGTCCAGAAAGTCAGTAGTGGAACAGAGAGAGGAAGAAGTGAAGGAGTTAAAATGTTCACTGGTTGTTGCTATCCATGTGGCCTTATAAGAGTCATTTCCTCAATCTGGTTCTCAGTTTGCTCATCAGAAGGTGAGGGGTAGGCCTAGATGACCTCTATAGTCGTCCTTACCTTTTGTTTCTCTCTCCTGCTTCCCAGTCTTTGTGTTCTTGAGCCTCCAAGAGATAACTCACTGAGACAATGAAGGGCATAAGGTCTTTTGACATTTTACTTGTACATAGTCTAATTTGGATTTGGAAACACTCTAGTTCCTTCATTTTACAAATGAGAGAACTGGAAAAAAAAAGCCAGTTGTGCCAAGACACAGGGACATAAAAGATAAGAATCCTTAAGGAAAGGAGAAGTAAAAGCTTCTTAGACTTTCTGAAAGGTTACTTCTCTTAGTAAGAAGCACAAGGTGTTGGTAGTTATAAATATTTTGTAATCTAGGTAGCTCTCATTATCAGGATAAATAATTTAATTTCTCTGTTCTCTGACAACTCTTTAAGATTATAAACCACAGCAAAACTACTAACTTTCATTGATATATGGAGTTTCTTCCCCTGGGGAGTTACCTCTGCCAATGAAATTACAGGTGAATATATCTGCTCCCATGTGAAAGACATTAATTCTCAGTGTAATCTCCTAATAGAATTAGCTGTAATTCTTGATGTCTCCAGCATAATCCCCTGGCTACAAAAAAAGGGGGGTGTGAAGTGGTTGAATGCAAAGGTGGGCTCCATTTGTTCTAATGAATAGCACACATATCCTTATTGAACTTGAGTGCCTGCTGATACATATGTATGTGTTCAGAAACATTCCATCCCATTCTCTTTTAGGTAAGCTGCAGCTGCTGGATTTCAGAAAAGATTCATTGAGGTAAATCCTCTTGGTGTGTTTTATCCTACCTGCCTTGAAGAGTGTACCCCATTTCATTATTATTCCAATACAATAACAATTTAATAAGTCAAAATGAGTTATTTTGGCTCCAGAAACAATAGTGTGGCCTAAACTGAATGAAGAGCTTCATAATTGAGTCCTAAAGTGCTTGAGATGATTCCTTTTTAGAATCAAAGCACTGAATCTCTCCCTTGAGTTCTAGAAAACACCTTAAAGACCATGTAGTCCAAGCCCTTCATTTTCTCATTGAGGAAACTGAGGCCCTGACAGAAGTGTCTATTAAGTTAGTGGCAAAATTGAGACTAGAAATCAGGTTCTTTTTGGTTTCCAGTCCAAGGCATTTCTCTCTACATAGAGCTGCCTTTCTTCTTGGGCATCATAATATCTACTTGGCTCCAGAGGGATTTCTTTATTTTTTAATAGCAGAAACAAAAGCTGAGAGTACAAGCATTATAGAGTCTTCTGTCCATAACTGCTCAGATTACAAAGTCCTTCATTGTGATGCTGATACGCTATGTTTACATACCAATGGTTTGGTTAACTATAAGAGTATTTGGCTTGTCATCTTTTACAATTAGGAATAATGAGTACTGAGAATCTCTTTAACTCACCCTTCACAAAGAGTGATCATTATTGCTATGAGTCAGCCAAATACAAGGAAATTCTACTTTATAAAGCAGGGTGATAAATGTAGAAAACTCATGGCCTCAAGAACAAGCCTGGGCAGCAAATACAAATGGAGTCAAACAGGGTTTGACAAATAGATGGATGGCCAAGAATAGCTCCCCAGAGGAGCTGCAATATTCCTAGCCTCTCAGGATGATGTCAAGGGAAGCACAACCAAGGGTTTCCAATGCCTATTCCTCCAGGGCTATTATATTCAGTTTTGGCCCCACATTTTGGTAAGAATCTTGATAAGCTGAAGAACACCAAGATAACAACTAGTGTAGTGAAGGGCCTTAAGTTCATTCTCAAGGAAGAAAGAACAGGAGATTATCAGCTTGGAGGGGAGTCAGTGGTGGGTATGACAGCTATCTCCAAGTATTTGAAGGCCTTATGAAAGAGACATTAGAGACTTTTTCCATTTGGCTCCAGAAAGCAAAAATCGGAACAATTACTTCATGTTGCAAAGTCAAATTTATGTTTGTTTTTAATAAATACACACACACACACACACACACACACACACACACACACACACACACACAGACCTTAGTAGCCATCTAGTCCAATCCTTACATGAATAAGAATCCCTACTATAATACATATAACAAGTGATCAGCTAGAAGACCTTAAGTGAGAGGGAACCCTCTATTTATACAATATCTCATGTGGATAGGTAGATATATCATATATGAGCTAAATATCTCACATGATAGATATATAGACATATGTATATATTTCATTATTCATATATATATATCTCACATATGTATATGCCTTTAGCTATATGTACATATGCTTATTTGTGTGTATATATATGCATATATATATATGCGTATGTGTATACACATACATAGTGGGTTTCTCTTCACTTAAGATCTTCAAGCTGATTACTTATTATATGTATCATAGTGGAATTTCTTTTTCATGTAAGGGTTGGACTACTGAAGTCCCTTAGTGTATGTGTGTGTGTGTGTGTGTGTGTGTGTGTATACCCCCCACACACTTATATCCTTTAAAATCCATGGTTCATTTTTGTGCAATGGCCAGTCAGGTTACTAGCCAAATTGGCTCATATGTATAACAAATCCATGAACTTTGTCCAGGTCTCTTTGGAGTCAGTATA
The DNA here is from genome assembly GCF_900497805.2 of Vombatus ursinus. Classification (NCBI taxonomy): domain Eukaryota; kingdom Metazoa; phylum Chordata; class Mammalia; order Diprotodontia; family Vombatidae; genus Vombatus; species Vombatus ursinus. The sequence continues at coordinate 9,711,925 of NW_020948983.1, forward strand.
TACATAGGGACATAACACACACACACTATATATAAATACATATACTCACACACATACACATATATATGTATATAGTTAGACATCAAATATTCCTCTTCCTCTCTAACATATAATATTATATTTTTATATAATATTAGAGAAGAATATATTATGTATCATAGAGAAAATATATAATATCTTAATACATATTGTTATAAAGATAGTGGGCCATCCTCCCTTAAGATCTTCAAGTTGATCACTTGTTGGATGTACTATAGTGGAGAGTCTTATTCATGTAATGGTTAGACCAGATGGCTACAAAGGTCCTTTCCAACTCCAAAATCCTGTGATTTGGGGCTGCTATTGCCTGGGGTTACACTATGTGTCTGGCCTCTCAATGTGACTATTTTTACGTCCCTACAGTTTTAATTTTCCAGCATGAATTTTGTTTTTTTGCCCGAGGTGCCTCAACAAAGGCTCCAAGAACGTGAGACTGGAACAAACTCCAAAGAGTCCAAGCCAAGGCCATGGATTTGCTATACAGATGAGCCAAGTTGGCTTTATCCCATATCCTGTCTGGCCATTGGATAACCATGAGTCATGAGTTGAAAGGGAAATGAAGCAATAGAGCATAGACTGGCTACTTCATCATAAAGCCATCCTTGTCACCTATAGTAAAAATATCAAAGAGCTCATCCCACTAGGGGTAGGAAATTACTTCCATTTTAGTTTGTAAAAGGCATTAGATTTCAGTGTTTAATTGATGATAATAGTTAAAAATAATTATAATAACTAGTATTTATATAGCATTTACTATGTGGTAAGCAATTTTCAATTAGTGCTTTGCAATTACTTTGCAATTACTATTTCATTTGATCCTTACAGCAATCCTGGAATGTAGATGCTATTATTATCCCCATTTTACAGATGAAGAAGTGGAGACACATAGAGGTTAAGTGACATTGCCTAGGGTCACACAGCTAGTAAGTAAATGTCTGAGGCTGGATTTGAACTCAGGTTTTCCTGAGTCCAGGCCCAGCACTCTATCTACTGTGTCACTAACCTGTCTTAAAATGATGAAGAGGAAGATTGGCTCTTCTTTGAGTAAAATGTATTAATTTTTTTCAACAATTAATTTCAAGAAACATTTATTAAGTATCAACTAGGTATAGACCAATAACTAAGATGTTGTTTTTGTCTGGGAGTCACTACCACAAATCACACCCTGGGGCAAGGAGCATGAAATATGAAATATGGCTTGTTCTGTCACTTTTTTCAGGGCCTCAGCTTCCTCAATTGGAAAATGAAGGGATTGGACTACATGATCCTTAAGGTATTTTTTTGAAACTGGAGTATGAGGATTCTGTGCTTTGATTCTAAATGTGGAATTATCTCAGACATTTTAGGATTCCGAGTGGGGCACTATCCTATGGAAGGGAGATATAGATTTAGGATATAGACCAACTTGAACACCACTGGGAAGTCTGTCATGATGGGAAGACTGGGAGGACAGGGTAATGGAAGGTTACTTTTCCCAGTTTAAGGCAAGGGGGAGGGGAAGCTTAGCACACCATTGAGTAGCTCCTTATTTTAATTAATTATTTATGATAGCTAGGAGCTAAGCTCCTGTGTTTCTATCCTGCTGGAGCTCTGCAGGTGCTATCTGTAATCACTTTGGGGCAAAGCCCTAGCTACCCTTAATGACTTACATCTCAGACCATTTGCAGGGTACTTTGAGAGGTTCCACGATTTGAAAAAAAAAAAAAAAAAAAACACAGACCCTGGCAGCTCACTGGGTAAAGTGAGCATCTATTGATTGACCATAGTCTAGCCCCTGTATTTTGTCCCATTAAGCCTCAGGCTAGCTTTCTATTGCAGTTTCTATGCAAACACCTAGTTAATGTCTTTCTTTGGAATCTGACTCAGAGAAAGTCCCTCTTTAAGCAAAGCACACCCGTTTTCTACAGTATATTAGATTAGAAAAGTGTTATAGTTCAAGTACTAACTGTCTGAGGAGGAACATGAAGGGCCTAGCAGTCAGCTCTGCATCACCATTATTTGATTTCTGTATGACTGCCTGAAGTTAAATTGTTTACAAGATAAGAACTTGAAAAATGACAGAAAAGGATAATCTGATATTGATTCTGAATGTATTACCAAAAAAAAAAAAGAAAGAAAAAATACTCATCTAGATGGTAAATATAGAATAACCAGAAACCCAAAATACTAGGAAAAAATGCAGATAGGTCATGGGAATTTGTTGGGGGTAAGATTACATATCTCATTTTTATGATTTTCTTTTAAAACCTGATCCAAACCCCAATTATCCTTCAGTCAACCAATCAATGAATATTTAGTAACCACCTACTACATGCTAGGCCAGGGGTAGGGAATCTGCAGCCTTGTGTCCCTTTGACTGAGTCCAAATTTTACAGAACAAGTTCTTTTATTAAGGAGATTTGTTCTGTGAAGTTTGGATTCAGTCAAAGGGCCACACTTGAGCACCTAGAAGGTCATATGTGGGTGGCCTTGAGATGCAGGTTCCCCACCCCTGTGCTAGGCACTGAGTATACAAGTACAGAGAAAGACAAGGCCTATTTGAAGGAGCTTGCATTGTAATACATATTACATAGAATTGTAATTCACTTTAAAGATATACATGCACATATATGTGTATACATGTATGTGTGTATATATGATATGGGAGGAAGCTTGGTGGCTCAGTGGTTAGTGCTCTGGGCCTGGAGTCAGGAGGACCTGAGTTCAAATCTGGCCTCACACACTAACTAGCTGAGTGACCCTGGGCAAATCATTTAACCTCTGTTTGCCTTAATTCATTGCAGAAGGAAATGGCAAATCACTCTAGTATCTTTGCCAAGAAAATCTCACGGACACTGATTCATGGGGTCACAAAGAGTCACACATGACTGAACAACAACCTAAATATTATACAAACCAGAAAGATAGATAGATAGATAGATATGTGATACATACATGCACATATATATATACATATATATATAATAAACATAAAATGAACAAATCTATTCAAAGTAGTGAAAATGCAAGGTAATTCTGAAGAGAGGGCACTAGCATTTGGGGATATTCGCTTGGGTAACTATAACAGCCTCCTGGATAGCTTCTATTCCTTTAGCCTCTCCTGCTCCACTTCATCCTATGCCTCCTTACTAGGTCCACTTTATAAATGCGTACCTTTGTTCAAGTCACTTCACCACTCAAAAGCCTTCTGTGGCTTCCCACTGCTTACAAGGAAAATCTTCAACTTCAAATATAACTACTGAATGTCCATAGGGCAGTCCATGAATTTCCTCCCCTCCATGTTCCATCTGTAAGGCCCTTTCTTTATCCTTTGCTAACCTCCTTTGTAGTACAATGGAATGAACATTGACCTTGGAGTTAGAAGACCTGGGTTTGAGTCCACCTCTCGTACTTTCTATGTGTGACCTTGAACCTTCTTGGTCCTCAGTTTGCTCACCTGTAAAATTAGAGAATTGAACTAGATGGCTACTGAGGCCTCTTCCAGCTTTACATCAATGATCCTATGAACTTTTTTTGATAAGAGCAGCTGGAATGATTTCTTCTTCTCCTTCTCCTTCTTCTCCTTCTCTTTCTCCTCCTCCTCCTCCTCCTTCTCTTCTCTCTTTCTCCTCTTTTTGTCAATAACTTTGATTGTTTGCACTATTCATATGGCAGTTAGTTACCATATAATGAGGAATAGTGTTCATAATTGTGTACTTGTCTTTGTTTCCCGAGCATACTAATATTCCAAGGACCCAGTCTTATGTTTCTTTGTTTTCCCCTCAGGGAAGAAAATATAGTGTTATTTATGTGTCAGACATTCAGTAAATACTTGTTAAATGAATGATTGAATAAGTGAATGAATATAACATTCATAATAATATATAAATATATTATTATGAAATATCATGAATATATATTATTATGAAATATTATGAATAAATATATAAATATATTATATTATATATACTATAATATATTATTATATATGATATATAATATATTATCATTATATATTATATATTATATATATAATATAACATTGACTCAGTATTTTAACTATGCAGACCATGTCTTTGGGCATGAAAAATTAAAACCTCTGAACCCTCATTTTAAGTTTGTTCTTTTATTATATTTCAGGGATAAGTAAGTTGTAAGAAGCACAGTGTAGGATGACATAGGCCTTTGTTGCATAGTGAAAAAAGTTGAACTGCAAACTCAGACTATTTCATCTTTGGAAAACCTATCTTAGGGTCAAAATCATCGCTCTCCATGGAACTCTTATCTGGTGGCTGAAATCATCACTTTCTGTGGGGTGTTATTACTTGCACTATCTTTGCTGTTGAGAGGAAACATGTTTTCTAAGCAAAGACTCCCAATCTTCCACAATAAGTTATCTTGATAGGAAATGAAAATGTTTCTTTACTGTGCCAGATGCAAGCATGAACACTTTATACTTTCCTAGCCACAACCATTGCAAGTAGATTCATTTTTATTACTAGGGCCCACAACTGACTCATAGACAAAAGATGGTCCCCCACCTTTAAGGACCTTTCTGCCCAAGAACAACGAGGTAGATATAGTCAAAGTAGTTTTTCTCCAATTCCTTCCTAACAGTCTTATTTTTCTCCCCTTCTCCCTATATTTTTTATCCATCATGGGACTGAGAATATGAGTTGGGAGGGACCTTAGAGGTCCAGCCTTCCACCTAATGCTGGAATCCTCTGTACTGAATTCCTGAGAGATTGTCAACCAACATATCTTTTTAAAAAATCAAGTCAAAAAAAATCTTATTGCCTCATAAGTCTGTGTGATCTATGATTAGAGGGGCCTAAATTGTTATTAGAAAGTTCTTAAAACACAAAGATAGGCATAGAAATGGAGGAAAGGAGGAGAGACAGATAACAGAGAAAGAGAGAGAGAGAGAGAGAGAGAGAGAGAGAGAGAGAGAGAGAGAGAGAGAGAGAGAGAGAGAGAGAGAGAAGCAATAGAAACAATTATTTCCTTGCATTCATACCAAAATTATCCTAATTCTGTCCTCTGGAGCTCTGCAGCATGGTATTATTTAAGGAGTACTAGATATGGGATCAAAGGGCTTGAATTTGAATCCTAGCCACCTGTAATCTCTCTGAGCTTTAGTTTTGCGCTTTTGTAAAGTGATGGGGTTGGCCCAAGTGATCTTTAAGGTCCCTTCTAGTTTTATATTGTATGATCCTATGGTCTCAAGTCTTGAGTGAGAATAATTATCATCTCCTTCCTTTCCTCCTCCACTGAAAGGTTCCCTTCTCCAGGTTAAATTTAATGGTTAGGTAACAGATATACATGTAGATATAGATAGAGCTCTCTCTCTCTCTCTCTCTCTCTCTCTCTCTCTCTCTCTCTCTCTC
>NW_020948983.1:9717339-9783630 GCF_900497805.2 Vombatus ursinus
CTCTCTCTCTCTCTCTCTCTCTCTCTCTCTCTCTCTCTCTCTCTCTCTATCTGTCTATCTAGATAGATAGAAATGAAAGAGCCACACCCTCAGTAAGTTTATATTAAGGGAATAGTTCCTTTAGTTTTTCCTCATATAACATGATTTCAAGTCACATAGTCAAACCTGTGCCATGTGGCACACGTGTGATTTGTGGAGGACAGACTGGAGTCTAGAAAGACCAATTAGGAGGCAATTGTAATAATCTAGAGTCAATATAATGAAGTTCTAAACTAAAGTCATAGCTGTTTAAGTAGAGAAAAGGGGTAGGATATAAGAGATATAATGGCAGTAGCAACTACAACATTTGGGAACTACTTGAATATGTGGGATGAGAAACACCAAAGAATTGAGGAAGACACTGAGATTACACACCTAAGAGACAGGAAGAATGGTAGTACCTTCAAAAGAAATAGGAAAGTTTGGAAGAAGGTTCATTTGGAGAAAGGTAGGTTCAATTTTGGATAAGAGTGTGATATCTTAGAATCTTAAATTTTCAATAGGCAGTTGGTAATTTGAGACTGAAAATCCAGAGAGACTAAGGAGATAAGTACATAGCAGAAGAACAAACAATATTATGAGAGATCTGTGGAGTGGAGGATTTTTCTGACTAGTAAAAGCAGGGAAAGATCTATGTAGGAGATGATTTTGAAAGTGGAAAGATGACAAATATTTTGATAAGCAGAGATGAGGGCTGATGGAGTGTGACACTACAGGTATTGGGAATAGAATGAAAAATTTTTTGATGTCGAAAGTGCAGGGAATATTTGTCCAGGTTGTAGTGCAGGTTGGTTGAAGAGAATATATGAAGGGGAGTCAATTGAGACAAGATTATGGAAATAAGGTGGGATTAAATAGGAGAGAACCTTGAATGTCAGGCAAATGAGTTTGAGTGTGACATACCTACTTACTGAGAGTAGAGGGAACAAAAGTTCCTTGAAAAGGTGAAGGCTTTTAATCACTTTAACTCAAATCGGATGGGAGTTGCTAAAAAAAGAAAGTACTAATTTGTAAAAAAAAAAAAAAAATTACACGTGAGCATTTGAACACAGGTATGTGATACTCAGAAAGCAATGGATAGAGTGCTTGGTCTGGAATCAGGAAGACTTGAGTTCAAATCTAACCTCAGACACTTACTAGTCATGTGAGCATGTGACTCAACCCTGTTTGCCTCAGTTTCTTCATATGTAAAATGAATTGGAGAAGGAAGTGGCAAACCATTTCAGTATTTCTGCCAAGAAGACATAAATAGGGTCATGAAGAGTTGGACACAACTGATATAACTGAACAAATTGTGAACATGAAATGCTCAGAGGGGGATTCGGAAAGGAAAACTTTAATTGGGCAATGAAAAGATCTAATAAACTTGATAATGCCCTTCAAAGAGAACAAGCAAAATGATGAATTCCTCAATACAAAACCTGAGTATCTGGAAGCTTTGTTCAATTTTAATGTTTGACTTGTATGAATAATGGATTATGATTTTAAGTATTTTTAATTCTCTAATATTAAAATTAGAGAAGCATTGAAGAGGTGGACATGAAAAAAAGGGCAAATTAATGATTGCCTTGAGTTTTTAATTTTTTTTAAAAAGTAATGTCAATCATCCCAAATCTGTTAAATCACTACCTCTAATGCATCACTTGTGACTAATTGTTTGAAATACTAAAAAATACAGTAAGAGACAAAACTGTTGTGATCAACATAGGGCAAGTCAAATAATGGTAATATCAATCAGCATTTTTATAATGCTGTAGGGTGTACCAAGAACTTTGCAATTATTATCTCATTTGATTTTCACCATAACCTTGGAAGGTAGGTACTTTTATTATTCCCATTTTACATATAAGGAAACTGAAGCACCGTGACTTGCTCAGGGTCACACTGTTAGGAAGTGTAGGAGGCTGGATGTGAACTTGGGTCTTCCTGATTCCAGATCCAATGACTTATCTACTTGGCCATGCCATCCAATTGGCTCTGTCAAATTCAATTCAATTCAATTCAATTCAACAAATATTAACTAAGTGACTCCTATGTATAGGATATTGTGCTAGATGCTGATGAAGGAAAATGTTTCTGTCCTCAAGGAACTTACATTCTACTGGAATGTTTATGTATGTATGTATGCCATACATGTGCACATATATATGTACACACAAACACACACAAAATATGTGTGTATTAATATACATATGTGTATATAAATGCATTTCTTATTTATGTATGTATGTGTATATATATGTGTGTATACATTTCTATATCTATCTGTCTATATACATATACACACATATATATACATACATATATATATATATGTATCTTTTACTATATCCAACTAATTTGGGGCTGTTTCATTGTTTATTTTCTATTATCATCTTCAGTGGACAGACCCTTTATTCCTTTCCTACTAGGCTCTCTTATTATTTACACAAGGTCCTACCAATGAACATATTTGCTGCTGCTTAGGGTTTAGAGGGAGAAACATTTTGTTGAAAAAATGTCAGCGATCGATGTGTTACTTTTTGTCCCCCAAAGTGGATCTTGGGAACACTTACATGGGCCCTGATATTGCTATATGATATTAAAATATTTTATTTCATTGATGCCTATAAACAATCCTGTGTAGTCAGCAGAAAAGAAGTTAGAGTTTTTATGTTACATATGAGGAAACCAAGATCAGAGAATTAAAATGAATTGACTTAACTTTCTGATGCTTGAGCCAATACTTTTTTCCTAAGGAAGGAGAGAAGGAAGGAGGGAGGAAAGGAAGGAGAAAGGGAAGGAGGAGGGGAAGAAAGGAAAGTGGGAGGGAGAATCTCTTTTCCCTTAACCTATTAGAAAAAATAAGACTCATTTCTCCTGTCTTCAGTGTTAATGAAAGCTTTAGAACAGTTTCAATAGTGCCCCTACCACATGCTGGGATAGCTGTCCCAAGCCTTCCCCAGCAGCTCTATCAGGACAAAATAAAATGTCTTTTCATAAACATATGAATAATCACCCTACTGAATGAATTTGTTCTACATTCTTGCAAACTCAAAGTTTCTTCAAAAGAATAATAAAAAGCAAAGATGCAAGAGTAGATTTTAATATTTGGAAATGTGGTCCATGTTTTGCCCCAAAACTAATTTTCTAGATTAATGAATCATATCTGATAATGTAAATTAGAAATCACTTTTACAGCATAGAAAACAACAGGACTAAATTGCAATGGCTTCTTGTAAACAGCACAGCCCGAACTACATGTCACACGTATTTAACCATAGCATTGTTTCTGAGCATGAATGAAATTGTTATTTTTAAGATAGAGATGCTATGGGCCAAGATGCGCAGCACATACCCCTACAAAAAAAAGATGAGGTTCTTTTGTTCCTTTCCATGGAACTGTCCCATCAGGGAATAGATTCTATCTACAGCATAGAGTATGATAGTAACATCATGGGCAAGGGTAATATTACTGTGCATTTAAATAGCACCATTATTTCCAATAATAATTACAGGCAAGAATGAATAAAGCTTTTATTAAACACTTATAATCTACAAATCATTGTGCTAAGCCCTGTAGATACAAAGATAAAAATAAAACAGTGTCTGCTTTCAAAGAGCCCCTTCCAATGGGGGAGATAACACTAGGAAGTTTTCAGCGGCCAGTTAGATGGAAAGGTTCCATGGTCCTTAGTGTGCAACAGTAAAGCAGATGTTAACTCCTTTTCTTTAACCCAATTTCCACTGATAAAAATCTCATCAGTTTCCAGTGTTGCGTCATTTGATAGTACCAGTGACTTTGGTGGCAAGAACTTCCTTTTTTGGGGTCTTCAGTAACTGTGGCTGTTGCACTTCAGGAAAAGTTCCTAGGCTGTATTTCCACAGGGTATGCTTCCCAGAATGATGCCTGAGGGCACTGAGCTGGAAGCACTGCTATTCCCAAGACTCTTGGGTTCAGAGTTCTGTGCTGTCTCCATCAGGATCTGAGAAGATATGGTTGTCAAGATGGTGAAGATGGAGATGCTGGTGTAACTTCCCTGGCACATGCTGTCTCTTGTCTCTCCCTCAGGGGATCTTGCTGCTTTAACTAGGCTGGCTTACCTGCCCGTGTGATATTGACTTTCAAGAGCTGATTTAAAATTTTGAGTGTGAGCATTTGTACCCCGGAAGTCTGCCATGCTACAAAGGAGCCTTTCTCAAATATAAACGCTCACACTCAAAATTATATATGTGTGTGTATATATACATTATAAGTTATATATTATACACACATATATACATACATATGTATATAGATATAGATAGATGGATAAATAGGTAGATAGATAGATAGATAGACAGACTAAATAAAGTGATGGAAAAATGTTCATAGTGTAGATTAAACTTTAAAGTGTGTTGCATGTACAATTTTTTTTTCTGGCGAGCCAGTTTTATTTATTTCCTTTATTTGTAATTTATTGAATAAAACAAGCATTGCTATAACATAGTATAACAAAAATGATTGCACATGTTAAAAAATTTATCAGTACATACTTGGTTGGGATACAAGCAGGACTGGTGATCTAGGAGGTGCTGCCATTCCCAAGACTCCTGTGCCTACCTGACTGCCGGCAGTAGTTGATCAGCACTTATTGATGGTAGGGATGAGTACAGTAAATGTCTCCTCCCAAAAAAAAAAATCTCCTGTTAGTGATGAAACTGGACTCAAAGCAGGACAGGAAGTTTGGGGCAAGAATTGCTATTCCCACAGTTCTCATTTTCAGGGTCTGGATCAGGGATGGAGGAGATATGGTAATTAAGGTGGTAGTGGTTGTGGTTTGACTTACCTGGCACGTGTTACATCAGTTCTCTCCTTCAGAGTGACTTGGACCATGGGATTATGAATTCAGAGGTGGAAACAACCTACAAGACTATCTAGTCCAAACTCTTCATTTTAGAGATGAGGAACTGAGGCCAAGGAAAGATATGTGATTTGTCCAAGGTCACCAAGGTAGTAAGCATCAGAAATGGAATTTGATCTCAGGTCTTCTGACTCCAAAGCTACTGTGTGTTCCTAGCAGACATTTCCATAGCACTTTATGGCTTGCATCACTCTCTCTCTCTTTGTCAACATACATATGTATCAAATTATACATATATATATATGTCAGATATGTGACTATATATGTATGTGTGTGTATATATATATATGCTTCTGTGTGTGTACATATGTGTCTGTATCTATTCACATAACAACCCTGTGAGATGTTTTTACAGATGAGGAAACAGGTTCAGAGAAATTAGGACTTACCCCTTTTCATGCTTCTGGCTAGGAATCCATGCCAAGGCAGGATTCAAATCCAGGTCTTCCTGACTTCAAGTCTATCATTTTATCTACTGATACAGTAAAAAAAAACAACAACAAAAAAAAAACCAACAACAACAAAAAACCTGAGTTTTGAGTGCTGAACCTTGAGTCAGGAGACCCGAGATTAAAACCTGTCTCTGATGCTTACTACCTTGGTGACTTTGGGCAAGTCATCTAAGCTCTCTAGGCCTCAGTCTCCTCACTTGTAAAACTAGAGGATTGTACTAGATGAACATTAAAGACCCTTCCAATATTTGACTTAGGATACTGCACCATTTTGTTTCATCTTCACAGATTTTTCAAAAATTTCCCAGGAACACAGAGAGACAGCTATTTTTAATCTCTATTTAATAATCAGCCAGGACACTCAGGCACAGGGACCTTGACTGATCTGATAACAAGTCAGAGGAGGAATTGGAATTGGATTCTAGTACTTGATACTTCCAACCTAGTATTTCTTCCTGTAGACTCTCGGCATTGGAATGAAGTCATAAACTGGGAAGATCTCACTGATCTATCTCCTCAAGATAGGGTCTCTTAAAATTCTTGTCCTTCCTAAACTGCTGTTGACATGTCTATTCCTTTCTTCACATTAGCTTGTCTTTTCTTCCTTTCTTTTCCATTTTTCCATTCCCTTTTTTCTTTTTCCATCATAAAATTAAGAGGTCTCATTTCAAAGGGCTGTCTTGCCCACCCAGTTTCTCTCGTTATGAAACTTTCCCCCTTGTACAGAGTGCTGAACTTGGAGACAGAAGATCTGATTAGATTCTGCCTCAAATATTTACTAACTGTTTTCCTGGGCAAGTGATTTAACCTCTCTCTGTTCAGGTTCATCTATAAAATGAGGATAATAATAGCACTTACTTAACAGGGCTCTCACTAGGATCAAATTAAATTAAGCATATACATATATATATATATATATATATATATATATATATGAACACGTATGTAATATATTGTATATATTTGAAACACTTATATAAAGCATTATATAAATATTAACTATGAATTATAACAGTAATAATTTTGTGTTAACACATTACTGAAGTTATTTGTATCCCAGTGCAATACCACATGACGGTATTGAGGTGCCCCTGGGTTCTTCAAGGATATACCAGAAGGACCTAAGCCGTAGCTCTTCCCACCAAAGTGGCAAGGCCTGAAATATGTGTGGATAACCACAGGTCTGGAGTTCAAGGGCCAACCTAGCTAGTTTCAAAGAGATTAATCACTATGAGGTGATAGCATTTTTAGTGTCAGCCACTCTTGAAGTCCATCTATTTAATAGTACCTGGATCTCAGTCTCTGCTGGTAGAGGGAATATCCTTACTGATGAAGTCACAGATCCCTGACATACTGAAGTATAGTTACCTTGTGTATATACGTGTCTATGTGTATGTATGTGCAAGTGCATGTATATATGTATGTGTGCATACATATATATATACATACACACATATACACACATTTGCATAAAATTAGGAAATATGTAGTACCCAGGGATCACTCATCTATGAGGTTTCCAAAAGTTATCCCAGGTTAGAGGTACTTTGTGGATCAAAATCATCTCCAAACCTTTGCTTACAAGCTCCCACCCATGTGTTGACTTTTACCGAAGTATCTAGAGTACTTCAACTAGCTTTACAGTACAAAGCAAGGGCATTTTATGGAATAACATAGTAACAACATGACCACCATAAACCTGAAGCTTAGTCTCCCACAAACACACCAGGCCTCATTGGGAAGACTGGATATGCATGAAGATCATAAAGTGTGGCATACCAACATGAGGAATGTCTTTGACCTGGGACCCATAAGGGGGGACAACTTATCCTTCTCATGCTGCTGAGCAGCTAATTTATTCCTAGGATGTTATCAGCCTGTTTTTTTCTGGGCTAATTCCCCATCAGACATCATGTGTTTCTTTTTTATCCCTAGGTGTTCTGTCCTAATTCTTTTTATTCTTGTGTTGTTCTATTCTACCTTCCCTCTGTTGCTGGCTGTTGCTCTCTCCTCCAGCTGATCATCATCCCTCCAGCTATATTGAGGACCATCTAACCCTTTGTTCATCAACTACTGGCAGGTGCTGTGATTAGTTAATTTTTTCCCATCAGGGAAAGGAAATAGTTCATTCAACCAACTTTTTTAGCCAGTGATTATGAGGTGCTTCTCCCCAGCTTGCTTGCTCCCAGAAGATTGGAAATGCCCTGGCTAAGAACACTAACAGAGAGTTTCTCTGTTGTTTTTTTTTTCCCTGATTCCTTCAATTCAATTCTCATCTGATTTAGGGTTGGAAATTCACTTAGTTCTCGATACTTATCATACCTCCTGGCTGGGACAAATATTCTTAGAACTCTACTTCCTCAAATGGAAAAGGTTTTCAATGTACATCATCATGTCCCCATGCAAATCAGAAAGACTGGGTTAGTTTGAAAAGATTGAAAAGACTAGAGACCTTTCTTCCACTTTCCCAGCAACAGATTACAGCCTTATTTCTACTACTTACACTGAATCTTGAATTAGAGATATATAGTTATTTATATAGATATATGATTATCTCTTTAGTAGATGACAAGCTTTATGAAAACAATAATGTTATCTAAATGCTATACTCCCCCCGGCACTTAACATATGGGTGCTTAATAAGTTTTTGAATATATTAATATAAGCATTGACATTAATAAATAGACATTGTGAAACCTAGTTATAGGCTGCACTATATATTATATATTGTTTGAAAAAAAGTCAGATTAGAGTTCCTAAGAAATTAATTCAAGGATTCAGCTGTCGTCTCCGTTGGCACTATCATCATCCAAATTCAAACCCCTGGTACCTTATTACTGGACTAGCACAATTATCTCCTATTTGATCTTCTTACCCACAGTGTCTTTCATTTCTAATCCATTCTGTACACTACTATCAGATTAGTCTTCCTGAAATACTACTTTCATTTTTTCACTTAAGAATATTATCAGCATCTCACTGCTTCCAAGATAAAGTCTCAACTCTTTGGCCTAGAATTCAAGGCCCTAAACAATCTAGGCCTAAACTACCTCATCTTCCTTCATGTCTCCTATGACCTTTATGTACATTATCTTGTTTGGTCCTCACAATATCCTAATGAGGTAGATATTATACATATTATTTCCATTTTATAGATAAGGAAAGTGAGGCTCACCAAGGTCAAGTGACTCACCCAATATTACTCATTTAATTAAATGTCAGTGACAGGTTATGAAGTCAGTTGTTTCCTAACTTTTTCTAGCTTTCTTCACTACAGCAAGCAGTCTTGAACTCCTCAAGGACAGTGACCATGTCTAAGTATTCTGTGTATCTTCCACACAGTTGTTTGTTCAAGTCCCCTTTTCAGTGCTTCAGGTTTAGAGAACTTAGGAAAGGGGCTTTTGAAATTGTTGGGTTTCCTAGATCTGCTCTTCTAATGGAGGTGACCAGTCAATTTAATAGTCAGTTTGACTGGTTTCCCCTACCCATCTTCTCAGCCTTTTCAAAATCATAATTATTTGGTCTAAATTAACCCAAATAATTATGATTTTGAAAAGGGTCCTACAGACCATTTAGTCTGACCTTCTAGTTTTACAAAAGAGGAAACTGAGATCTGGAGAGACACAGTGACTTGCCCAAAGTCTCTCAGATTATAAGTAGTGGAGCCAGCATTAGAAAGATAAAGATTTTGTTTTGTATCTCGCTTTTGTTTTAACTAAATTGAATTTATGGATTGCATATTGAGTCACACACTTCAGGCCTGACTGCCATTTTCCCCCATATAAACTAAATATTGATTCCTCTTTTTCCCTTGGCTTCAGTTCTGTAATACTATAAACATTTATTGAGCACCTCCAACATACAGAGCACTGAGCTCTTCCTACATCCATCCACATTGGGAAAGCTCAATCAATATTGTAGGTAAGCCAATTAACTCAAATGTAGATCATTTTTAGTAAGAGCTTTCTTTGTTAGCTGGAGCTCGTACTGATCCCAGAAGGATATATTATTACCGTAAGTGGATTCAAGAGATCCAAGTTACCCAAGAGGCAAAACATCTGCCAGGTTCTGTTTGTGTTTGGGCAGAAGATGTTAGAGAAGATCGTTCTTATTGGACACTTTGGCTTGGAGGTGATGAATATCTAATGAGTCTAAAATTTGCCAAAGGCCTTGAGAAAGTTGGAGGGAAGATGGGGAAATGTATTATTTATCCTTGTGATTATGTCTGGCATGAAGCACATCATTCTGTTGACTTCTCACATTTAACTGGACTAGGACAGGAGCCAAGACTGGTTTTCCAATTCCCCCAAGAGCCTCTGCATGTATATGGCATTTGTATTTTATTAACTAAGAATGTTTTTCTTTTATTTCTCCCAGATGGCATAGGGGTGGAGAAATGGTATGTCTTTGTTGTTGTTGTTGTTATTGCTTCTTGAAGGACTTTAACTATATTGATGTTTCTTTTATGAGCCCAGATAATATAGTGGTTGGAAGGAACCCCTGAGACTGAAACCCAACAGGAGGAGGAGGAGGATGAGAGAGCATAAATTATTTCCATTCAAGTACTACCAGGTAATCTCAGAGTCAGAGAAAGCAAGACCAATGTTACCTGCAAAGTTGCTAGGAGGAAGTCATTTCTGAAGTAGCTTCAAGTTCTGTTCTATTTTATTTCTCTCCTCTCTGAGGTAAAAGTGTCACCCAAGTAGGAGATTTTAATTTGATTCGTTCTTGGTCCTTATGGTTACTTTGAGATTAGGGTGATAAGAAAGCTCTTTATTCTTGCCAGCCAGAACCTAAAAAACTCTACTCATTTGTGAGTTCATGAAACCCATGTGAAATAATACTTTTGAATAGATTTTACAAAATTGTGACCTACTCCTGAGATAAGGATATTTTTCATGACACTGTGGAAAGGAAAGTGTGGCCAATCCTAACACTGCCTGCACATGAAAATTGATACTTATGTGAATTTCAGATCTCATCATTATGGGTACTCCCTCCCAATGATGTGAATCACAACCTATCCATGTACAATAACAAATGCTAAATTCTTTCCCTTCCAAAACCCTCTTTAATTTTTTTTTATTTTTAGACAGTTGGGGTTAAATGACTTGCCCAGGGTCACACAGCTAGTGTCAAGTGTTTGGTCTGAGGCCGGATGAGAACTTGGGTCCTCCTAACTCCAAGGCTGGTGCTCTATCCACTGTACCACCTACCTACCCCTGTAAAATCCTCTTAACACATAAAGTGAAGCCTACTGAGAAGGGGGAAGGAAGCAGTAGGAAGTACTTTGGTCTTTTGCCCTCCCATAGATGCAGCTAGGCAGGGTTGATGTGATAAGAGAGAAAAGACATGCTTTAGGAGTAAAGGTAGAAATGTCAGAATGCACTTCACATTGACCCTAATAGTATTAATAGTATAGGACTAGATGGATGAAGTTATTTCATGAGCCCTGAGAAAGCTCTTGTTTCAGTCCAGTGGCCAGGGAAACTGGACTATAAGGCAAGGCAAGAAACAGAGACAAATTGGATGAAAGGTGAATTTTAAAGCTAGAACACAGTTGGTTAGGAACTCTGAAGTGCTTTTCTAAGAGCTCTTCTGTGGGTTGTGGAGAGCTGGTTTCTTAGGGAAAAGAATGATTAATGTCATCTCTTAATATAATAGGCCTCATGATTCAGTTATTTTTAACTGTTACTTTGTCAATATATTATGAACTGAGTTCATGCAAATGTTACCCTTGGAGGCCTTTAGTTTGCTCTTGGATCTTAGTTTATAGGTCTTACCTTGAGAAAAACTACTTTTAATTGTTTGACAAATCCAATAGTATATAGTGTTATCAGCCTTTACTATTGTGAAGTGATGTATGATGGCTACAAAAGTATTTCTGTAGGTTTTTCAACTTTTAATTGCAGGCATTAAGAATATCTTTCAAAACTCTTCATCCTTCTTGGTAAGAAGTATTGATCTTTCTGTAGTTGTCTTAGGGTAATGACTGTTATGTTTCATTAATATTATACTAGTTTTTGTGAAGGTACTTTATTAATCTATTATGATCAATTTTACCCGTATGAAAGGAACATTAAGACTGATATTGGGTAGGTCTTAATTCCTTTTTATCACTATGATTATTGTTATTGTTATTATTATATTATTTTAATACTTCATGTATCTTTGATTATATAAGTTTAGGCACTCTCGTTTCAGATTTCAATTCCTCAGTAACTTAGTGGATGGTCTTCAATAGATATAACTGCTAAAAAAAAAATCATCACTACACAGCCAACCTAGTGATGAGTTTCTCCTAATTTAATATGGTTAGTCCTTGGACAAAACACATGCAATCTGTCACTCTAAACATATTCAGATGAGAATAGTTGACATATAGAGTGTTATAGTTTATGACACTTTTTTTTCACAATAACTCTATGAAGTAGATAGTATAAGAATGAATATGCCTATTTTAAATTTGAGGTAACTGAAATTCCAGCACCAACCACCAAACCTTAGGTATAGTTTGTGCTTAATAAATGTTGAACTGAGTTGTTTTAATTCAGATAGATAAAGCTGTTCAAGGACATATAAATTGCAAATGATGGAGTAGAGATTTGAAGGTAGGTAGTTTGATTCTACCATTCTGCTTCTGAAAATTATTTTCCCTAGCATCTTTAAAATAGCACTCAAAAATTAAATTACCCACTATCTTTCAGAAATGCATTGGTTGTAAGGCACAACTATGCATCTTATTCTTAGATTACATTCATACAGTGCCCAAAGAACCAGTCAATTTGATGGCAAAAGAAATCAATCAAGCCATTAGCATTTGAAGGCCCAAACAATTGGTTGATTAATTGACTTAGCCTCTTTTTTCCAACTGTTTGGCCTCCTATAGGGTAAGCTATAGACTTCTGGCATAGTGAAAAGTGCTTTTGCACCAGCAACATTTTGAACTGCCTTGAATGAAAGACCTTCTGAGCTCCATAGCTACAAATTCAGGCAGCAATCCATCACAACTTATTGAAAAGCCTGGAAACTTTGTGATTTGAATAGGCCCCTCTGGGATGATGACTACTTGGGTAAATTAATGTATTTAGCTACTGGAAGGTGTCTTCCTGCAGAAAAGAAAAGTCAATCCATTAGCTGTAGCTGTTGAAACAGAAAGGAAAAAAAACCCTGCTGTGTTGTTTCAGAAGACTGCACATCAGGCAAATAATGAATATGCCAAAGTTATTTTTAAAAAATTTCCAATCCCATTTAAAGGATCTATGATGAACAGCTTCCTTCCTTCAGTCCTCTGTACAGACCAATAGGAAAAAATTCATCAGCAAATACATGTTACAAACATGTTTTTGACTTTTATTTCTTTGGCAGTGTAATTGACAAAAGGTAGTTTCTCTCTTAAGTTGGCTTTGTGATAAAGTCTACGACTATTAGAGTTAGAAGGGGCCTCAGCGGTCAAGACCAATTCTCTATTTGATACATGAGTCTCTTCTTTAGCATTATTGGCAGAGGATTGTCTAACCTCTACTGAAGCATCTTCAGTGATGGTGGTGGTCGCTGTCTCCCAGAAGAGCTCATTCCATTCTGCATAACTCCAATTGGTAGAAAATTCTTCCTTACATCGAGCCTAAATCTGTTTTCCTATAACTCGTTACTAGTTAGTTATGTCCTCTGAAGCCATGCACATAAAGTCTGCTTTGGATGGTGCAAAGTCCTGGATTTGGCATCAGTGTGAACCCTGGCTTTGCCAGTTAATACCTGTGTGACTTTAGGCAAGTCACTCTACCTCTCTGAGCTTCAGTTTCATCATCTGCAAGATTAGGGGGTTGGACTAGGTAGTCCCTAAAGCTTCCTTTCAGTTTTAAATCTGTGATGCTCTGAGTTTCCATAGGACAGAACTTCAGCCACATGAAGGGAGTGATCATGTCCTAACTGAACTTTCTTTTCTCCTGATTAAAGTCATTAATACTTTGAACTATTCCTCATTCTAAGTGTTTGTAAGCTTTGCTTTGGCATTCTGGTTCCCCTTCTTCAGATGTGCTCTTGTTTATGAATGCATGCCTTGACAGAATCTTAAGAACCAGAAAGAATCTTTAGTATAGGTCATCTAGCCCAACCTGTACCTGAACAAGAATGCCTGCTTCCCCTCTACAACAGACCCAAAATTAAATGGTCTAATGTAAAGTGCCCTAGCCTTGGAATTGAAAGACTTAGAGCCCTGGCTTCATATTTACTACTAAGGTGACCTTGACCAAATCATTCAATTCAATTTAATTCAATAAAACTTTATTTTTTTTCACTTAAAGAACATCTTTATTTGATCTTTTATATAAAATATTATTTTAATCTGTAAAAATTGCATATGGAGGACATGATCGGAAATCAGTTTTGGAGCAGCCCGTGAATATCTCATTTAGGTTAGAATTACAGAATCCTAGAATTGGAAAAGGCCCTTAGAAGTCATGGAACATAACTTCTTGCTTAATGGATAACCCACTTCTTTAATATCCTTGAGACATGGTAAATTGTCCTCCAGTTGAATACCTACAGTGATGGAGAATATGAAAGCTCATGAAGTGGCCCATTCCATTTCTAACGGTTTTAACTTGAACCCATATCGGTAAAACTTTAAGTATGTATTATGTGCAAGAGAGCAGCTAAGTGGTGTAGTGCACAGAGTGCAGGACCTGGAGAAAGAAAGACTCTTCTTCCTGAATTCAAATCTGGCCTCAGACACTTACTGGCTGTGTGATCCTGGGAAAGTCACTTAACCCTGTTTACATCAGTTTCCTCATATGTAAAAATGAGCTGGAGAAGGAAATGGCAAATCACTTCTATATCTTTGCCAAGAAAATCCCAAATGAGGTCACAAAGGGTTGGACATGACTGAAAAATGACTGAACAAAAATTGTATGTAAGACACTATGTTTAGTGCTAGGGACATAAAGACAAAACCAAAACAATCTCTGTCATAAAAAAGCTAACAATCTCCTGAAATCTCTGTAAGCCTCAGTTATTTAATACATAAAATGGGGATAATACCTGCCTCATCTATACCATAGTGTCCTTGTGAGGATCAAATGAGATAATTCACATGAAAGCACATGTAATTCACAAGTGAAAATTCACATTTTGCTTATAATCAGAAAATATCATATACATGAGAGATTTTGTAATTGGGTTTAGGAACACAATGGTAGCAATTAAACATATGGGAAAAGGTAAGTGTTCGAGAAGAAGACGGGCAAACTGCTGCAATAAGCAATAATGAATCTTTGAATATTTATTGCAAACCTTCTCCAGGCCCAGCTACAGAAGCATAGGAAGCTATAACAAGATTATAATCCCTTGAGATAAGACAGCTGAGACACATGAAATAATTGGACCATGAAACAGAATGGAATAAAGTGCATGGTTCAGATATTTCACAGATAGAACATTATATTAGAAGGTATTAATTGTGCAGCAAGGAAAAAAAAAGTGAAAATGGAGTTAGGAAAGGGTCCTAGCAGAATTGCTATAGCCCCACATATCTCACAGCATATACATGTCAGATATCTGGAGCCTCAGACTCCAGATTAGAGGTAGGGAACTTGGAGCCTCGAGGCCACATATGGCTTTGTAGGTCCTTGGGTGCAGCCTTTTGACTGAGTCCAAGTTTTACAGAACAAATCCTTTTATTAAGGGGATTTGTTCTGTAAAGTTTAGATTTGGTCAAAGAGCCACACTTGAGGACCTAGTGTGGCCTTGAGGATGCAGGTTCCCCACCCCTGCTCTAGGAGGAGAATAAAACATGGATAAGTAAGGCAGATGTGTCTAGGGGTGTTCCCAAATAAAACTTAAGGAAGGATGAAGAGGGCAGAAATTGTTTCCTAGAAACTTACATATATACGTGTGTGTGTGTGTGTATGTATGTGTGAGTGTGTGTGTGTATGACACATATATGTAAATACACACACACATTGCCTACATGCAAAATCCTAAGTCTTTTAAAGCCCCTACGTAACCTGGCCCATTCCTGCCTTTCCAGTCTTCTTGTATCTTATCCCTACCTCCACCCCTACTCTACAATCCAATGGCATTGGCACCCTACTGTTCTTTAAACAAGAAGCTCCATCTTCTGACTCGGCATTTTCACTGAATATTCCCCATGTCTGGAACTCTCTCTCTCTCTCTCCTTATCTCTGCCTTCTAAATTCCTTGGCCTCTTTCAAGTCTCAACTAAAGTCCCAATTTCTGCAAGAAGTTTTTCTAGATCTCCCTTAAGCCTAGTGCCTTTCTTTTGTTGATTTTCTCCAATTGATTCTGTCTATATCTCGTTTGTACCTAGTCTTTTTGTGTATGTGTGTGTGTGTGTGTGTGTGTATCTCCTCCATTAGACTGTAAGGTCCTTGAGAGCAGAGATGGCTTTCTGCCTTTCTATGTGTCTTTACTGCTTAGTACAGTGCATAGAGGTGCTTAATAACATAGCAGGTACTTAATAAATAATAGTCGACTGTCTGATTTATTATAATCCTGCGTGTTACATGACAGAAAGAGAAAGACAGAAAGACAGAGAGAGACAGAGAGAGTGTGTCAGAAAATCCAAACACAAACTCATAGCACTGGTTTACACTTACATGATTTTATTAAACACACATTTATGAAGTGTCTACTTTGTGGAAGGCACAATGTTGGCTGGATGAGTTTAAAAAAATAAAAATGAAAGAGTTCCAAGGTGTTTGCATTCTACTAGGGGGATACAACATATATCTAGATAATAACTAATAGTTATGAAGTGCTAGGTTAGGTAAAATGTTTTATGTATCTCATTTGATCTTCACAACAACCCTGTGAGGTGAGAGATTTTAGATTAGAGACTAGACCTATGATTTAATTGATATAGGGAATTCCTGAATGAGGAAAGTCCCTCTACCATTGCAAGTTGGCACCTTCTCTGCAACTTAGAGTCTGAGTTTCCTAGAGCACTGAAAAGCTAGTAACTTGCCTACTAACACACAGCAAGGATGTGTTAGAACTTGAACTTGAGTCTTCTTGGATCTAAAGCCAGCAGTCTATCTACTCTGCTATGGCACCTCTTATTATTACCTCCATTTTACAGATGAGGAAACTGAGGCTTTACCCAGGGTCACTCAGCTAATAAGTGACTGAGGTAGGCTTTGAATTTAGATCTTCCTGGCTCCAAGTCCAGCACAAAATAATTTCAGGAAGCAGAGTGCACTAACAAAAGCCTCTGTGCAACCTTAGGCAAGTCACCTAAACCTTCTGAGCCCCAGTTTCCTCATCTATAAAATGAGGAGATTGGACAAGATGGCCTCTGAGGTGTCTTCTACTTCTCCAAAGTGTTGTCACCTATCTCTCTGCTCTGTTGCAAGATAGCATGAGGAGCTGCTGAAACAGAGCACTTCATTTAATATGTATAAACAAAACTTCAACTGAGCTTCCATGCTTAACTACAGAGCCAGATAGATAGATAAATGGATGTAGATAGAGACAGATATATCTCTGCATGTGAGTGTGTGTGTGTGTGTGTGTGTGTGTGTGTGTGTGACTTAGAAATCAGTGTTCCGGCTCTGACTTTAAATGGAATTAACATGGGACATTATTCAAGTCACTTCTCATCTCTGAATATCCTTGTTTATAAAATGATGGGGTTGAATTAGACAGAACTAAGGACCCTTCTGTCTCGAATGGTCTAAATTCCATGAACTTCCCCAGTTAGCACAGAATATTTTGGAGTTGCTATGCTATCATTATTTTCTTTGTTATTGTTGTTGTTTTGTAGAAGAAACTCCACCATGTGGAAACTCCTTCCACCAATGCAGTTGAAGTACTCTTAAAGTCTTAGAAGGCTGCTTCATGCAGCAAAAGGTTAAGTGCCTCACCTACTCAGATGAAGAGGTTAAATCCAGGTCTTCCGTATACCATGGTCAGCCTGCTATCTATGACACCACTGTCATCATTATTTAAATGTTATTATTACAAATACAATCCAAAATAGACTAGCCCCACATTATTTATTTTTCCATTGAAATTATAATATTTTTCTTAAAGAGATTTAGCTTTCTAGAAGTCAGTGAGGATTCACATTTTAATTTCGATGTCCAATAAATATAAAAAGGCAGTGTGGTACAGTAGACAGAAAACAAGGTTAGGAATTGAAAGTTCCAAGTCCTAGTCTTGCCTCTGACTTTAACTAACTATGTGACCTTGGGCAAGTTATTTTCCCTCTCTGGTCCTCAGTTCCCACATCTACAAAATTTGAAGTTTGGACTATGTGATCTCTAAGTCCTAAAAGCCCATGATTTAATGATAAGGTAGGAGCAAACTGGATAGTCAAGGTTAAGGTTTCATTCCACCTTGGAATGGAAATGTACTCAGGAATAATTACAAAACAGATAATCAAGCTTAGGCTTTTTGAGCAGGGATTCTATGTAGTGACACTCCTGAGTCAGAGTGCTATAGCAGTTCAGGCCTTTTTGAGCAATGCTGGTGCCCAATGCTGGAGGAAAGTCCTGAAATGTCCATACTGCAGGAAACTGCCATAGAATCAAAGCAGCTGAGTTGGAAGGGACCCTTGATGGCTTATGACCACAGAACTAGAGTTGAAAAGGACCTCAGAGATCACCTTTTCATTTTACTGATGGAGCAACTGGATGTCAGAGAATTTAAGTCATGTAGATTGTAAGTGTCCCAGATAACATTTGAACCCAAGTCCTCTGGATCTGAATAGATATCCCTCTCCATCTTCTCCATTAGGTAGACATTCCATTTCTTGTCTTTGTGCCTCCCTCATGCCTGGACTGCATTCTTTCTTGGCCTCTGACTTTTAGAATCCCTTGGTACCACCTGTTCCATGTGCCTTTTCTGATTCATATTCTACCCATCCCCTCAAATTGTTAGTCTCCCTTCACCTTTATGGGTTGATTTGGCCTTTCTCTGATGAGGAGAGAAAGCACTATCCAAAGTGAAGACCCTTAGCTCCCAGGAAAAGTTTAGAGGTGTGAACAAAATGTTCAGATTGTTATTATTGCAAATACTGTTAGAATACTCAGAGGGTTCAATGTCAAGTCCATAACCTGGCCCCAGTGTTGGCACCAAAGGCCATGAAGAATTTAATGTTGGATCTTTTCCACAAAAATCAAGCCTACGACTCATTCTTTGGCTTGTTGTGGCTGCTTCTTCAGCATATCCATTTCAACAGGGACTTGAGCTTTCTGCTGGAGAGGCATTTGTCTTTATTCTGTACCTTTATCTAATAACCTATTCTTCTTAATCGTGTTAAAGGGAGACAGACAAAGCTTAATCAAACCATTAATCACTGGCAAGACACAATGTGCTTCGATAGAAGCTTTATTGCATTGTCCAAAGTGAGCGGTAATGCAAATAATTTTGACAACTCTGAGATCCTATTATTTATACAATTAGGGCATCACCATGTCTACAAACCTGCTTCAATTTATGAATTTTAGACAGAGTATCCCATCTAAGTTTTAGTTTATTCTTTCTGAACTTGTGGAACCATTCAGAATGTGCTAGTAGTTAATTCAGATTCACACTTGAATTTCAATGTCTACCAAATGTAAAAAGGCAGTGTAGTGAGGTAGAAAGAACACTGGCCTAGGAATCAGGGGCTTTGAGTTCTAGTCTCTTCTCTGCCCTTAACTAACTGTGTGACCTTGGGCAAGTCAAATATTCTCTGTTGTCTCCATAGGATCAAAACTAGAGGTGATCTCAGAGATCATCTAGTCCAATTCCATCATCTTATAGAAGATGAAACTGTTGGCCTAAGAAGAGAAGTGCTTTGCCTCAGGACCCACGGGTTAAATGGAAGGGCTGAGGTTCAAAACCAAGTCCTCTTATTCCAAATCTAGCATTCTTTTCACTGTGCTGCCCTGTTGCATTTGAAGTTTTTGTTTTTTTAATTACCCAGGAGTAGAATCCAGGCAGAGCAGAAGACATTAACTTATTTTAGCCAGGTGTTCTTTTACTATTTTCTCTCCTATTTTGGCCTTCAATTTCCTCAGCTACTTTTGTTTTATCCTTTCTAGTCTAAAGCTCATTCTACATCTATTTATTACTGATAAATAAATTAGTATTGACATGTTTGTACTTTGTGTTAGCAGCAGCTGGGAATGTTAACTAGCCATGGATGGAAAATTGCTATGCATGGAGGGAGAAGCATAGAGGCTTTGTGTTGATTAGGCACCAACCCTTTTTTATTTCCCTACCTTCAGAGAAAAGAAGAGAATCTCAAGAACCCAGTCCCTCCTCTAGGCACCTTAAACCTATTAAACTTCCTAACCAGCCCATTCTGATGCTTCTGGGCATTTTTCTACAAGGGCTGCAGAGAATTCCACATCTTCCTCGTCAAGTTGCTGGGAGCAGGTAAGAGCATACCTGCTAGGTGTGAGCACAAGTCATTGGACAGACCTGTCACAATCTTCATTTAATTATTTATTTACTTACTCACTTATTTATCTATCTATCTATCTATCTGTCTATCTATCTATCTATCTATCTATCTGTCTATCTATCTATCTATCCATTTATTTATTCATTCATTCATTCATCCATTTATTTATTTGTTTGTTTATTTGTTTATTTATCTATTTATTTGTCTGTCTGTCTGTCTATCTATCTATCTATTTATTTTTGGCTAGGCAATGGGGTTAAGTAACTTGCCCAGGGTCGCACAGGTAGGCAGTTCCTTCAATTTTTAAATGAAATAAGGAGCACCTCACCAAAATCAGAGTGTTTCATCAAATGTTGGAGCATCCAAGGGAGGGATATTTACCCTGGACCAGTCATGGAGTGGGAGTTGCACATACAAAGGGGATGTGCGCACATTGGGCAATTTTTAGAATAGGCTTTTTCCTCCTGTTTTCTTGTGTAAACAGTTCAGTGCAGTTATTTTGCACAGCAGCCTAGGTGCAGTTTCTAGAACTGTTAAAGGATACCAATTTAGTCCTCGAACGAACAGCATGCACAGGAGCGGCCCTGTTGGGATCCCAAAGAAGACGCCACTGCCACCAACAGCCTTGACATCACCATAAAAAAATGCCATGTGTGGTGATAACAGCAGCAGTTTTTTTGTGGACTGACCAAACACTCAGAGAAATAGAAAAGTGTACATTTGATGAAACATTCTTTACATCGGGAATTATGGAAATAAATTATTCAAGGAAGGGCATCCCAAAAACTCAGGTCTTCTTATTCCTGCCAAGACTATGTCTACTATGCCATACCACCTGTCTAAAACAGACACTTTAGAAATCTAGGCCAAGACAATAAAACTAACATAATAAATCTTTGAATGATACCAGGGTGGCAGCCCTAAATTGTAGAACTAATTTTCTTCTGACTCACTGGGAGCAGAATTGGAATCTGCCGTTCATTCAGTACAAATTTCAGCAAATGATAGCAGTACAGTGATAGTATGGTGGAAGGGAAATAGCACAGGGCTTGGGAATGACCTGGGTTCAAGTTTCAACTCTGTCATTAACTTGTGGTGTGACTTTAGTTAAGTCATTTAATGTTTGTAGTCCTCAGTTTGCTTTTCTGTAAAATGAGGGAGGATATCAGATTGGATGATATTGGACAAACCTTCTTTTTCTGTCATTTTATGATTTTTCTTTTGGCTGCAGCATGTGGGTCTCCTCTATCCCTGTGCTAGGCCAGTTGGATCATAGAATCACAGATCTCAAGATGGAAGGAGTCTGAGGGGCTATCTAGTTCAAATTTAATAGCTGACAAAACTGAGAATAAAGGAGATTAAGTGACTTGTCAAAGGTCACTTAAGATATACAGTGCCAGAGACAGAATTAGAACCTGGCTTCTCTGACTCCACAGCCAGAGGTTTTTTGCATTATAGCATGGATATTTTGATTTTGATGCCCACTTTGTGTTCTCCCAATGAGCTCCAATTCAATTCAACACAAAATACATTTGTTAAATAGTGTACTATGTTCAAGATGTTGTGTTAGGTGTTTCAAAGGGATCCAGAGCTTTATAGTTTTATTTTTTTCTGAAATAATTCAAAACTATAGATCAGAATAATTGGATCAATTCATAGCTCTACCAAAAGTGTGTCAGCATTTTCTGTCTTTCATATGGCCAATACAACAAAGAGTTTTCCCATTTTTTATTATCTTTAATTTGTGAGCGTGAAGAAACTCCGTGGGGTTATTTTAAATTTGTATTTCTCTGATTTTTGATAGTCTTTTTAAAATAAGTTTTATTGATATCTTTTGGTTTTTTTGTGTCATCAAAGTTTTCCTCAGTTTCGTAGCCCTTCCTCCCTCTTGGAGAGGGTCATCCCATACAAAAATAGTATTTTTAAAGACAAAAAGAAAAGGAAGAGGAAAAAATAAGCTCAACTAATGAACCCACTGAAAAAGTTTAAAAACATGTGCAGTGAGCAACACCTGTGGACCTCCCACCTCCACACAAGGTTGGGCTGGGAGTGTCCTTTCAAATGTCTTCTTTTGAGTCATGGTTGATCTTTATAATACTACTGTGTTGACTCTTTTTGAAGGCATGTGTGGTTTCCATTTATACTGTTATAGTTATTTTGTATAGAGTTTTCTTGTATCTACTTACTTCACTCTGCATTAGTTCGTATACATCTTTATCACATTAATTTATCACATTACTCACTTCATGCAGGACATTACATTTTTGTACTATAGTTTGTTTAGCCATTCC
Organism: Vombatus ursinus; assembly: GCF_900497805.2. Lineage (NCBI taxonomy): Eukaryota > Metazoa > Chordata > Mammalia > Diprotodontia > Vombatidae > Vombatus > Vombatus ursinus. The sequence continues at coordinate 9,739,418 of NW_020948983.1, forward strand.
TTAATTTATGGGCATCTATTTTGTTTCCAATTCTTTACTATCACAAAAAGTGCAGCTATAAATATTTCGATGTATATGGGGACTTTGTTTTTATTTATCAATGACTTCTTTAGGATAGAAGCCTAATAATGAAATCTCTGGGTCAAAGGTATGTAGATTTTAGTCACTTGATTTATATAATATCATAATGTTTTCCAAAATGGTTATTCCAATTCATAGCTCCACCAACAATGTGTTAATGTACCTATTATCCCATAACCCCTTCAACATTGGCTATTCCCATTTTTGTCATCTTTGCCAATTTACAGTTAAACCTCAGGGTTATTTCCATGTGAATTTCTTATTGTTAGTGATTTTGAACATTTTTTCATGTGGTTTTGTTTTAAAAAATGCTTCATGGTTGTTATGGATCATTCAAATTTTTTTTGGAAGTTAAGCTTTGGGTTGTAAAATGCTTTTTCCAAAATAATTTTGCTTACAACCTATTTCCAGTTTTCTAAACTGGATATTTTATTTATGGTAAAATTATTCACCTAACTGGTTTTTAATTTTGTCTACAATTTTCTTTACAATTTTGTTTGCATGAGCATGACCATTTCAGATAATATAATTTATCTCCTCTCCATTTTAAATTCCCTCTTCCAATTTTAATTATGGTAATTTGATTTTCCTCTTTTAAAAAATAGAAAAAAAGTCAAGTCATGGACTGTCAATTGTACTAGTATTTTCTAGAAATAACTCTTTTTTAAAAATTAATTTATTTAATTTTATTTTTAATTTATGGAATAAAACAAGCATTCCTATAACAAAGTATAATAAAAATATGATTGTACATGAAACTGCAAATCTGCTATGCACAATTTGCTATTCCTTTCAAATATACAACAAAATTATCATGTAAATGTTTTTTCCTTCTTCTTTTTCTTCCCTCCACCACCCTATCCTAGAGATGGCTGCTATTAGACATAAATAGGTATATATGTGTAAAATTATTCTATATGTTCTTCTGTTTATCAGTTCTTTCTCTGAATGCAGATATAATTTTTCTTCTTATTTCCTTTATAGTTAATTTGGATGTTTACAATAGACAAAATAATTTATTTGCTCAAAGTCATTTTTTTTTGGCTAGGCAATGGGGTTAAGTGACTTGCCCAGAGTCACACAGCTAGTGTCAGGTGTCTGAGGCTAGATATGAACTCAGGTTCTCCTGACTCCACAGCCAGTGCTCTATCTACTGTGCCACCTATTGCTCAAAGTCATTCTAAAAACAATATTGCTATTACTATATACAATGCACTCTTTGTTCTGTTCATTTCACTCTTGATTATTTCATGCAAATCTTTCCATGGTTTTCTTCTGAAATCATTGAGCTCATCATTTCTTATAGCATAGTAGAAATAACTCTTGTTTTTAAGTGTGATTTTTTTTTGTTTTCAATTCTTTTTATGTCTCCTTTGATTTTTAGTATTTCTACTTTTGTGCAAAGACTATTAATTTCTTTTTTTAGTTCATTTGGATTTCAAAAATTTTACCTAACTAGGATATCATCACAATGAAAGCTTATAACCCATCAGTTATATATATATATAATATATATATATATATATATTTTAAAAATCTATTTCTCTTGTATGATTATGCTCAACTTTACAGAATAAATTGTCCTTAGGTGCAAGTCATTTTTCATCTTGCTGTTGGTCAGTATGTCAGACTGATTTGATTGGAGTTTCTTTGTATGTGGGCTATTTCTTCCCAACTACTCACAATATTTTCTCTTTGATCTGAAACTGTGCAACTTGGTGACAACATTTCTGAATGAGTTAAAACTGGGTTTCCTCCCTGTTGGGTCCCTATAGATTTTATTGAGATATACTTTGACTTCTGATTCCAATATTTCTGGACAATTTTATTTATGAATTTCTGAAATATGACATTCATACTTTTTTCATCATTTTTAAGGAGAGGCAATTATTCTTATATTGGTTTTCTTAACTCTTTCTTTTAAGATAATTATTGCTAATTATATAGACCATATATTCTTCCAATTATGCTATTTTCATTTTTATTAGATAATTCTTGTGTTATTACATGTTTTTGAGTTTATTGGCCTTCGTTCTTTTCTTTCTAGTGTTCATTGTTTAAAGATTTTTTGTTACCTAAGTTACCAGTTCTCCATTTTAGAGCTCTAATTTCATGTCCCTTCAGTTATTTTTTATGCTTTCCTACCACACTTTCTAACCCCTTTCCTCAGTTTTGTTATAGAATTATTCTTTTCTTTAAGATGCTAGTATTTATTTTAAGCTTTAGCATTTTTGTTGTTGTTAGGAGCTTTTTGTTTCTTATTAATTTCCTCACTTTCTTTACACTTTTCTTGAGTGGATTTTCTTTAAATGAGAGAAGAAAAGAATCCAGGACAGATGTTTGTAGGGTATCTGTGGTTGATGGACATGGCCTTGATGAATATCCATCAAAGAAGAGTGATTAGGAGGAGTTGGACAAGTAAGAGAAAAACCAAGATAGAACTTTGTCACAAAAACCTAACAAAAGAGAATATGCAGGAAAAGAGGGTGAACAACAATTTCAAAGGGTTAAACAGGGTCAATAAGGATGAGGATTGCAAAAATGCCAGTAGATTTGTCAATTAAGAGATCACAAGCAACTTTGAGAAGAACAGTTTCAGTCTCAGAGCAGCTGATTCTGATTGTGGAGTCTTTAAAATCTCTTGAAGGAGCAGCTAGGTAGCACAGTGAATAGAGCTCTGACCTTGGAGTCAAGAGGACCAAAGTTCAAATCCAGCCTCAGACATTTATCACTTACTAACTGTGTGACCCTGGGTAAGTCACTGAACCCCAGTTGCCTCACCAAAAAGCAAAATAAAATAAAATCCCTTGAAAGGAAAGGAAATAGAAAGCATGGAATGTATCACATCCTTTTGCATTTGATTGACATTTTGATTAGTTTTGGCAAACTACTTTCTCATATAGCTCTTTTTACTCTTTGTTGAGAGGAATGGATCTCTGGGGATAAAGGATTTATTTGGAAATAAAGGTGATATAAAACCAAAAGATATCAATTTTTAAAAGGTAGGTTATTTTTTTTTAAATGAAGGAATTAATTTATACTATGAGTGACTCAATGGACAACTTTTAATCACATACTATCATATGCTAGTTGAGAAATCCAGTGGTTCTTTTACTCAACTACCCAACCTATTCTTAATGTATTTACTATTGTAAGTATTATGTGATATTATGATGTAGTGGCAAGAGCAGTGAATTTTGAATCAGGGGATCTTAATTTTAATCCTGGATTTGTTCTTTCGTCTTGAACAACTACAGAAATCAAAGAATTTAGAGATAGAAGGGAGAGACCTCAGAGGTCACTAAATCCAAATCCCTCATTTAATAAATGGGAAATTGACATCCTCCTAAGAAAGGTTAAGGTGGCCAAGGTTACAGATTACATTTAGACCAGTCAGTGTTAAAACACAGGCTAGTGATTTCCAAGTTACTGAGGGATGGCATGATATTAAAAATTATTCAAAGATTGGGACAAAAGGAAAGGGTCATTAAGTGAGAGAGAGTGGTGTGGATAGGAAAAAAGCAGAGATGCAAGAAGTGAAAATCTAATACTGTTCTGCCTGATTCAGGGCATCTTATCATCAGAGACAAACTGGTTCTATAGTGCCCTCCTAGAAACAAACTGGGTGACATTTGTTCTTAAAGAGCTGGTGAAAGAGTTATCTTCTCAGAGTTTTTCTTTATTTAATCTCCAAGCTTTGCTTTTATGGTCCCCCTCCTCTCCTTGAATAACTTTCTCCCTCAGGTATTTCATATTGTTCCATTAGTACCTTCATCATGCTTTTCAGTCACATGTAGTGTGTTTACCAAGTATTCAGCCTAAGGGCTGGTAGAATGAGAACATGTCCTGGACTTTGCAGCAGTAAGGAGTGAGTTGTATGTTTGGCATACAAAACAGGAACTAAGAGGGAAGGGTAGGGCTGATGCCAGCTGAAGACCAAATGTAGTTGAATTCTAGGGGAGTGACAGGAGAGAGAGGGTGATTTATGAAAAGGGTGATTTTCTCTGGCATTAATGTGTTTTGGAAGAGAGCAAGGCATCTTGTGAGGTTCCGATTTTTGAGGGAAGAGTGTTAGAGAGTCCAATATTCAATAAAACAGCCTCTACCTGACGCCATAGGCTTTGAAATGAAAAGGTGCAACTTGCACAGATTGCCTTGTAGTGCTGTGGCTTGGGAACCCAGAAATATGCTGAGTACTATCTAGTGATAAATGAGGGATATTAAATTTCTTTGTATTCCATTGCCTAGCACAGTACTGTTCATGTAGCAAGAACTTAATCAGTGCTTGTTGAATTGAACTTTGGTAACCGGCAATATTTTGATGGAGACAGAGTTTGTGGAAATGGCAAGCCCATTCCTATCTCCCATCTACAATTCACCTGTTTGGATTTTCAAAAAGGAAAAAAAATCATTATTACAAAATACAGTTAAATTTAAACTGTTTTCCTAAGGGACTATTTGGGTAGCACTATCTCTTGGCAACCAAAGCAATCAATCAAACAATCAAGCAAGCAATCAGCAAATATGTATTAATCCCTTATTATGTGCAAGGAAGTATGCTTGGAATTGGTGATAAAAAAGACAGAAATGAAAAAGTCCCTGCCCTTAAGAAGCTTACATTCTCTCAGAGGAGACAACATATACACACATATGGATAAACAAAATAAATACAAATCAATATTTTTGGGAAAGCCCTTGCAGCTAGAATAAGCAGAAAAAGCCTGAAGTTATGAAATGTTCTTTCATGTGCATCTCTTTCTATATGTAATCACACTATCCTCTTTCTGAAAATGGTGACAAAAATGGGAGCATAGCTCTTAAACATTTGGGCTTTAAATATAATGCTTCCAAGAGTGGCCAGAGTAGGGCCTATAAACACCAAATGAGGAATGCCAGAACAGGGACTAGAAAGTTTCTATTTTCATGTTAACAAAAAAAAAATATCATAAGTCCATGAGACGTTGCATTGCAACTAGATGTATTACAAGACAAATGAACACGCATGTGGAACCCTAAACAAGTGCATATAGTTCATAATCCATACAGAACTTGCATATTTATGACAGTACAACAAAGGGAGGAGGAGAAAACAGAAATCTCCTCCTAAAGGGGAGCGGCATGAAAGTGGGTAAGGTGTAGTGAAGGTAGGAAGAGCACAAAACTCCTCCCAAAGGGGAGGAACAAGGCAATGGCAAAAGCAGCATTCTTTTCCCTTGGGACCTGCTAGACCATGAAGAGAGAAGGGTCTGATTATCTACAAGGGTCCCATTTGCACAGGCAGTTTCTCAGTCTGGTGCAGACTGAGTGGTGCCTATCTTGACTCTTAACAACACACGGAGTTCAGCGTAGGGTGCAAACAGCAGTTATGTCAGCTTAGAATGAGGCTTCATCCTTGACACATTCAGGGCCTCCTATAAACTCTGGGTCCAAAATATGGCCACTCAAAAGTTCAGATGACCCCTTAACATTGCTTAAGATTTGTCACTTTCAGAACTTACTTTAAAAGGAGAAAACAGTTAAAAGGTTTTAACACAAATGATTTAACTTGCCTATGTAGATGTTTTGCCTTTAAGGAGCCCAGGAAATATACACTTTGCCAGACAGCAGCCACATGGAAAGGCTGTGTGATAATTCTACTTAAAAGTCATGTTGTAAACCTAGGTGCTAACTGGGAAAACATCTTACTTATTTCCCAAATGAAAACACCACCATAGCATTTTAGGAGCTGTCCTTAACCATAAAGGTAGCAGAAATGATGTGCTATGGAGCCATGTTTTGTAGTAAATGAGGTTTAATGGTCCAGTTATGGAGAAAATCACAGTCCTGTTTACAAGACATTCTAAACCAACATTTACAAAAGCAGGTCTGTCTGTTTGAAAGGATTAAGGACTGTGAAGTTGCTTATATAGACAACTTTTAGATCCATTAGAAATAAATTTACAACAGAGATGGGCATCATTTTATCAAATGAAAATTTAGGCTAAGAGAACAAAATTCAGGAAAGACCTCTGATGAAGAAATTGCTCTGACAGGCATAACTAAATAGTGTGGGGACACATTTCCCTGACTAGTATAGAAAGTGATGGCATATATTGGTATTATGGACAGTGGTGGATGACTTTTTTCCTGCTTCCCCAGCTTTTTGTACTTTTCTCTGGCTTCATTTGCATATGAAGTATGGAACACCTTTGGAACAAAGGTAATATAATTGCATTTTCCATAGAGCTCTTGTAGTGTTATGGAAAGGGAGTAAGAGTCTTCAAAATTGGTTTGGGAGATTCTGATTCATAATCATGGATTTAGCAGCAATTAAAATAATTTTTAAACTCCAAATGAAATAGTTGTCTATAACCAATAACAACTCATTACTGGGTGCTATAAAGTTAAGGAAGTACCAGGAAGAAGGTAGTCAAAAGAACAAAATGAATTTTATTCTGAGGGCTTCTATTGGCTTTTTTCTTATTTCCTGGGTGGATGTAGTGACTCAAATCTTTTAGGTATACAATCAAAGAGATAGAACAGAGAGAGGTTTACTAGTCACTGCACCCCAGTAAATGGAAGAAAAAAGCAATAAAGGGCCATGAAGGGGTTAAATAGTTGAAGCAGACAGCAGAAGATAGTGTCTTGATAAGGAAAAGTCCAGTGGAGACTCCCAAAATAGATGACAAAATGAAGAGCTCACATTGAACAAACAGCAGAGTAATCTTGCCCAATGGTGAATGAAGAGCAAAAACAGTAGAGAATAGTGATGGCATGTTAGCATCAAAGGACAGTACAAGCTGATACACTCAGTTTTTAGTACCTTTACTCTCAAACTATCTTGGATTTAAATATATTGCATTTATTCTCTTTATGTTTATTCCATATGTGAATATATATATACATACACACACACACACACACACACACACATATATATATGTATATATACTATTGTCTCCTTCATGAGAATGTAAGCTTTTTACATACTGGAATTTTGTTCCTAGGATCTCAGATAAGTTAAGCAATTTATCAATGGTCACACAGGTGTTCAGTAGTAGCATTCAAATTTGTACCCAGGTTCGTTGATTCTAGAGTCTATTATGTTTTGTTTTCTTTTGTTTTTGTCACAATAGGCTGCCTCATTTCATCTGTAAGCATTTACAAAAATTCCTTCAAACAAAAGTTTGCTACTAATACATTGTCCTAGTTTTATTTCCTGGGCACATCTTACGTAGAGTTTCCACATTGGTTAGTGAAAGCAACCAAAAGAGTGTGAAATAATCTTGATTTGCAGATCTACACTGAATAAGATTGTATAAAGATTCATTCCCAGAGAGCAGTGTTAACCACAGTTAGTTCAAAATTTCTCCCTGACCAAGTGATGGGCATAAGACTATAGGCTAACCATGTTGTATCAGACTATTGTTATATAAAGTTGTATGGAGGTAGACATGATGACAACAACAGTCTATCCTGATTCAGAAATGGGGAATGACTATTTTGGACCACGTACTGATCTACAAGAAAGAACTGGTTGGGGAAATAGAGATGATGGGAATCTTGAGTCAATAAACATTTATTAAGTATCTACTATGTGTCAGGTATTGTGCTAAGTGCTGGATAATAATAGCAATCAGTTATATAGCACCTATTAGATGACAGGCACCATACTAAGCACTTTACAAATATTATCTCACTTCAGATAGGTGCTACTATTATCTCCATTTTACGACTGAGGAAATAGAGGCAAGCAGAGTTTAAGTGACTTGCCCAAGTTTACACTGCTAGTAAGTTAGACTGTAAACTAGTTACATTGCTAGTAAGTTAAACTGTCTGTGGTTAGACTTGAACTCAAGTCTTTCTCACTCCAGGCCTTGTGACCTAGCAATCACTGTGCCATCTTGCTCCCTCTGTATCTGTTGATAGTTTGCTTTTCTTCTTTTGAAAAATGTTTGCTGGGGGCAGCTAGGTGGTGCTGTGGATAGAGCACTGGCCCTGGAGTCAGGAGGACCTGAATTCAAGTCCAGCCTCAGACACATAATACTCACTAGCTGGGTGACCCTGGGCAAGTCACTTAAACCCGATTGCCTCACAAAAAAAAAAGAAAAATGTTTGCTTATATCCTTTGGTACCATATATTGGAGAATAGCTCATAGTGTCATTTAAAAAATTAATTCTGCATTTATTTTGGATATTAGGCTTTTATCAGAAATATTCGATGTAAAGATTTTTCTCAATTCATAGTAAGTGATCTTTGAAATATCAGGAAAAACAAGAGATGTGCCATAAAATTGAAAAATAAATATGTCTCTAATCAGAAAAAAAGTAAGAGAGAGTCTAAAAACTATGGGCTTGTCATATTGATTTTGATTCTTAGAAAAACTCCGTAACATTGTTAAATTTTTTTCTAAATAGTGATAAATGAAAAAATGTGATCATTGAAAGATAGCATCAAGATTAAGTCATGCCAGACTAACCTCATTCCCTCTTTTGACAGGATTTATTGACTATTAACTCAGGGGGAAAAATCACAGATAGACATGGTATACGAAGATTTCAGAAAAGCATTTGATAAAATCTCTCATGCTATCATTGAAGACATAACAGAACAAGTAGGTAGATTTGGAACTGGTTGAAAGATGAACCCAAAAACTAATAATTAATGGGCCCATTTCAATATGGAAAGAGGTCTCTAGTAGAGTGGCACAGGGAACTGTCATTGTACCTGTACAGTGTAATATTTTTATCAGTGACTTAGATTGAGGTATAGATAACATGTTAGTCAAATTTCCTGATGGCACGAAGCTGGGAATGATAAATAATGTGTTGAATGACACTTAAGAACTGAAATGATTTCAATAGGTCAAATCCAATATGATAAAATTTAAAAGAGAGAAATGTGAAGTTGTGTGTTTTGGATCCAAAGAATCATCTTCACAAATATAAGTTGGGAGAAGCATGATTAGAAATCAGTCCATGTGAAAAACATTTAGAAGTTTTTGTGGCTAATAAACTCATTATGAATCACTAATATAGAAACAACAACAACAAAATCTAATGAGATCTTAGGCTTCATTAAGAAGATATAGAGAGGTATAGCATGCAAAAAGCTATTCAAAATATAAAGTAAAATGTATAAATCCCATTGCACTTTGCCCTTAGATCATATCTGAAATTAGGGTTCAGTTTGAAGTTCTACATTTTAGGAGAATATTGCTAAGTTACAGTAGATTCAGAGAAGATTGACCAGAATAGTAAAGGGATTGAAGGCTAGTAAAGACTCTCAGTCACAGTAGTCTCCCAAGTCTCTTCCAATTCTAAAATTTTGTGATTTTGTGTTGCACTCTTATATAAATGGTACTATCCTGGTAGTCAATTGGTACTACATAAATGGAAAAATGGTGCTATCCTGTTAGTCAATCATTTAAACTCTATCAGCCTCAGTTACCTCATCTGTAAAATGAAGAAATAAGGCTAGATTATCTCTATAATCCTTCTTAGCTCTAATAATCCTTGATCTAGATCTCTTCAAGATTTAACATTTTAACTCTTGATACATCACTCACAACCATAGTGAAGTATAATTAAACTGTATATTATCTATCTGTCATTTACAACTCAGTCTCCATCATCCTAACTGAACACAACAATGATTAAATTACATCCCTTGAGGCTGAAGGGAAAAGGGAATTTTAAAGTAGAAACTTTTTACAAAATACTTAACACTTATAAGCTTCAAGCTAAGCACATAATGTTACTACTTCTTAAGGACAATAAGTCACTTTCTTCTTTTTAATTATTTTTTTAATTTATGGAATAAAACAAGCATTTCCATAACATAGTACAATAAAAAACATGATTACATATGAAATCATAAGTTCACTATGTACAGCTTGCTATTCCTTTTAAATACGCAACAAAATTATCATGTTAATTTCCTTTTCCCTCCCCTACCCCCCACCTCAGAGATGGCTATCATTAGACCAAACAGGTATATATGTATGTAAATTTTTTCTTATACATCTGTTTATCCGTTCTTTCTCTGGATGCAGATAGCATTTTTCTTCATATGTCCTTTATAGTTAATTTGGGTATTTATAATAGTCAAAATGACTTATTCACTCAAAGTCATTCTTAAACCAATATTGCTGTTACTGTATATAATGTTCTCTTGGTTTTGCTCATTTCATTCATCATTATTTTGTGCAAGTCTTTCCATTTTTTTCTAAGATTATTGAGCTCATCATTTCTTATAGCATAGTAGTATTCCATCACAATCATATACTACAACTTGTTCAGCTATTCCCCAATTGATGGGCATCTCTGCAATTTCCAGGTCTTTACCATCACAAAGAGCGCTGCTACAAACATTTTAGAACAATAAGATTCTTTTCTTTTGTCCCTAATCATCTTTGGAAATAGACTCATAGTGGTATTGCTGGGTCAAAGATTATGGGCAGTTTAATAACTCCTTGGGCATAATTTTAGATTGCTCTCCAAAATTGTTGTATCAGTTCACAATTCCACCAACAATGAATTAGTGCCCCAATTTTTCCATATCCCCTCCAACATTTATCTGTTTCCCCTTCAATCATTTTAGCCAATCTGATAGGTGTAAAATGATATCTCAAGGTTATTTTAATTTTCATTTCTCTAATCAATAATAATTTAGGGCATTTTTCCATATGCCTACAAATTGTTTTGACTTCTTCTTTGGAAAACTGCCTGCACATATCCTTTAATCACTTATCAATTGGAATGACTTGTATTCTTATAGCGGTAACAAAGTTTTTTACATATTTTTTGATAGAGACCTTTATCTGTTAAATTGTTTATAATTTTTTCCCAAAATTTTCTGCATTTCTTTTAATCTTGGCTGTATTTGTTTTATTTGTACAAAAACTTTTTAGCTTAATGTAATCAAAATTATCTATTTCATATCTCACTTTACTCTCTGTCTCTTGCTTATTCATAAATTGTTCACCTATCTATAAATCTGATAAATGATATATTCCATGTTTTTCTTATTTTCTTGTATTATCTCTTTTTTTATATCCAGGTCATGTATCTAGTTTGAACTTATCTTGGTAAATGGTTTAAGATATTGTTCTATGCCCAGTTTCTACCACATTGCTTTCCAGTCTTCCCAACAATTTTTACCAAATAATGAATTCTTATGCCAAAATCTTAAGTCTTTACACTTGTCAGATACAAGGTTATTAATTTATTTGCTGCTGTAAATTGTATGTCTACTCTGTTTCCTTGATCTACCTCTCTATTTCTTAGTCAAATAGTTTTGAGTATAAAATACTTGGAAGTACACCTATCAAAACAAACCTAGGAACTATACAAAATCATAAAAAAAACTTTTTACACAAATGAAATCAGATTTAAATAATTGGAGAAATATTAATTGTTCATGAGTAGGCAGGGCCAGTATAATAAAAATGACAATTTTACCTAAACTAATTTATATAGTCAATGTTATCCCAATTAAATTACCAAAAATATTTTACTAAGCAAAATAATAACAAAATTCATTTGGAAGGAAAAAATATCAAGAATATCAAATGAACTAATTAAAAAATGTAAAAGGAATGAGATTTAACAGTACCAGATCTTAAACTATATTATAAGTCACTTTCTTTTGAAGTTGGGTAGTGTTTCAGACAGTTATGGTTATCAGGACACTTGGATGTTTGCACCTGCCAATCATACCTGGATAAATGCTTATTTACATTTGTAATGTATGTTTGTATTTAATAAGCACCCTGGGAATGACAGCATGATTACCACACCCCTCCTTTCTTCTAGACCACCGGTTCTTTAAGCACAGCACTCAGAGCCATCATCCAGGAAAGCAACTCCTATGAAGAGAACAGTGAACCACATCTAATGCTACTACTACTACATCAGAAACGGATGATTTTCATCAGTGGAATATGATTTTATTAGTAGAAATGGCACTAAAGAAGGGGAATTATCACCTGTTTTGCCTGAGTATCTGAAGGATCATCAGACTTTTTCATCAGGCTTGTAGATGAAACCTTCTATGTCTTGTTTCCTCCATTAGAGTGTGGGCTTCTTGAGAACAGTGACTATTTTACTTTATTATTTGTATTCTCAGCACTTAGCAGTGTTTTTTCTAAGTGCTTAATAGATGCATTTTTCATTCATTCATTCATTCATTCATTCATTCATTCATTCACTCATTCATTGGTTTGTACCTGTCCTTGTCCTTCCCTTTAGTCAATGTAAGACTGAAACTTTTTTGCAGTTCACATATGGCTAGAAGCTCTAGTTTTGGTTCATACTCTCATAGATTTGGTAAACTCAGCTGGATCCAGAGTAAATTTCAGAACTATAAGGTTTGTCATTCATTCACTCATTCATCCATTCAACGTGAAATCATTAAATGCTTACTATATGGTTTTCTGTACTGTGTACAAAGAAAATACAAAGGTTACAAGAACAAAATGTCTTTCCTCAATGAGCTCAGAGTCTAGCATGGATGTTTAGTTGCAAGTCCATCTGAAGAAAGTTCACTGAAGTATATGAGAAATGGAACCAGCAATGAATCCTTTCATTTTACAGATAAGTAAACTGAGGTACAGGGAGGTTGTTATTTTCTCAAGGTCATATAAGTGAGCTTAGTAAGCCTCAGAGGTAAGATTTGAACCCAAGTACTCTAACTCTAGAGTCATTCTTTTTCCATTGGATAGCCCTCAGTCAATACTATTTCCCTTGTATCACACTGCTCCCCAAGTCCTAAAAAAGTAAGTTGTGAGGTGCAGCAGTTCGTCAGGTAGGGAGAAGAGAAAAGACCAAGCATTGATACAGTGCCTATTATGTGCCAGGAACTGTGCTAAGTGCTTTTTTTTTTTGACAAATAATAATAAATAATCATTGCTAACATTTATATAGAGCTTACTATGTGCCAGCAACTACACTGAATGTTTTACAAATATTATTTCATTTGATTCTCACAACAATGCTGAGAGATCAGTGCTATGGTTACCCTCATTTTACAGTTGAGGAAACTGAGGCAAGCAGAGGTTAAGTGACTTGCCTAGGATCACATAACTAGTAAGTATCTGAGGCTGGATTTGAACTCAGATCTTGCTGACTCAAGTCCCAACACTCTATCCACTTTGAGACAACTGCCTCTAGGGAGCTTTATAAAGAATGGTCCTGTTAATATTATTTCCTTCTGCAGTACAAAAGTAAGATGCTATCATTTATTAGTCTTTTTCTTGTTTCCTACCATCTCAATCAACACACTCATTTCCAAAAGCTACTTGCTTTAATGAGACAGAATTTTCCAAAGGCTTCCCACTCTTCTGTACTGCATCGGGGCAAACTAAGTTCATAAGCAAAATTAGCAAAAGAGAACCAGCCAAAGGCATTAAGTGATGGAACTTATAATTCATAAAGCAGACATTATTCTGATTCTTAATGCCTATAAATTATTCTATTTCCATTGCCTTTCAGTAATGGGTTTATTGCACTCAAATAAGGAGAATTCCTTTAGGCCACAGTGGAACTTAATAAACAGTTGGGAAAATCTACCACAATTGCCAGAGAGAACTCCAGCAAAATGACTTGGCCTCATTTTGACTCAGCTGTGATTTGGGAGCAGGAGGGACCTTGGGAAAGTATTGCACCTATAAAAGCTGAGATTATTTTTTTTTAACTTTGAAGGAAGATAAGGAGAAAGATGATTGTTCCAGGACTCTGCAACGTCGTGTTTTGAAAAACAAGAATGGAGATAGGGAAAGGAATGAATGCTAATGGCCTATCAATTGCAATGAAGGGAACTCATTCTCTATTCCTGCTTAATTTCATTTATTTCAACTTTGTTTACCACCCATTTGAAACAAATGTGAGGAAAGCCAACAACTTAAAGTCACAATGTAGGGTAAGCGTGTGAGGATAAAATATAAATGATCTTATCCGAAGAAAGCATCTGGAGTAGATGCTTTTATGCATCTGGATTAGGCAAATTATGACACTTGAATAAAACTAAGATTTCAGTTAATTCTTAATATTTCTTTTAGATACTACCCTTATAACGAAAGTATAGCAAATCCTGGCCTCTCAGTTCAGAATCTAAGAACAAGAGAAACAATATTTTCTAATGTCATGATCACTGAACTTGGATTCCTGGGGCCTTATTGTTTTTCAGTTGTTTCAGTCATGATCCCATTTAGCGTTTTCTTGGCAAAGATACTGGAATGGTTTGCTATTTCCTTCTTCAGCTCATTTTACAGATGAGGCTATTGAGGCAAACAGGGTTAAGTGACTTGCCCAGGGTCACATCACTACTAGGTGTCTGAGACCAGATTTGAACTCACAAAGTTGAGTCTTCCATACTCCAGGCACAGCACTCTATCCACTGCACCACCTAGCTGATTTTCTATTTGTTATCTTTAGCCCTTAGCAGAGTGCTTTGCACAGAATAGTTAAATACTTTCCACCCATTTATTTAATCATTCATTCATTCACTCAATTTATTTGTTAGTCCATTCATTCTCTTCCCTTAAAATACTTTGAGTCAAGTAGGAGAGACAAGACGTACACAGAAATCCATGTAAGACCAGCTAGTCTGCATGATTGCTGATGCTTCATCAGACTAGTACAACAAAGTTATCAGAGGTCAGAGGAGGGCTAGCTAATATCTGGGCTGGACTGGAGAATTTGTGGAGGAGCTGATATTTAAGCTGGACCTTGATTGTAGAAAATGTGAGATGTGAGGAAAAGGCATTGTAGGCAGAGACAACGAGATGAGGTAACGAAGCAAGCCCCATTTTGGAGATAGTGAGTGATACAACTTGACTGGAGGGTAGTGTCCAAAGAAGGGAACAGGGAGAGATGAGACTGGAAAGGCACTAATAAAAATCAATTAGGTTTGTGCTGTATTTTGCTATTTGGTTTTACATTTGATTTTCACAACAACCCTGTATTGTATATACTAATGTTTCTCCTTTTACAGATACTCAAGTGTTTTACTGAGGTGCTAAGAGGTAAAATGGTATGGGATTCCAATCCACATTTAGTGTTCTTTCCACCCCACCATGCTGCTCCTCAAGGTAAGTTGAAGTAAGGAACCTTATCATGTAGGCACTGAGGAGCCATTGAAGATTTATGAGAAGGGGAGGAATATGGTTAGGGCTGTGTGCTAGGCAAACTATACAATTCATGTTGGACGTTTTAAAACAACTTAATATTTTATTTTTTAACAATTTTTATCATTTGTGTTTTCAAAATTTTGAATTCCAAATTCTCTCCCTTCCTTCCCTCTGCAAATAATTTCATATAGGTTATGCTCAGTTATACAAAACATATTCCCATATTAGTGAAAGGAAACACAGACAAAACAAACAGGAAAAATAAAGTTTTAAAAAATATGCTTTTAAGGGTAAGCTAGGTGGCACAGTGGATAGAGCACTGGCCCTGAAGTCGGGAGGACTTGAGTTCAAATCTGACCTCAGACATTTGACACTTACTAACTGTGTGACCCTGGGCAAGTCACTTAACCCCATTAACTAGCCAGAAAAAAGTATGCTTTCATCTGCATTCAGACATCACCAGTTCTTTCTCTGGAGGTAAATAGCATTTCTTTTTCATCATAAGTCCTTCAGAATTGTCTTGGTTGATTGTATTGCTGAGAATAGCTAAGTCATTCAAAATTGATCATCCTATGGTGTGTTGGACAATGTTCTCCTGGTTTTGCTCATTTCACTTTTCATTGGTTCATGTAGGTCTTTCAAGGTCTTTCTGAAAACATCCTGCTTGTCATTTCTTATAGCACAATGGTATTCCATGACAATCATATGACACAACTTTTTCAGCCATTCCCCAATTGGTGGGCATCCCCTAAATTTTCAATTCTTTGCCACCACAAAATGAGCTACTATAAATATTGTTGTACATATAGGTCCTTTTTCTTTTTCTTTTTCTTTTGTTTATCTCTTTGAGATACAGATCTAGTAGTGGTATTGCTGGGTCAAAGGTTATGCAGAGTATTATAGCTCTTTGGGCATAACTTCAAATTGTTCTCCAGAATGGTTGAATCAGATCACAAATATTCCAACAATGGTTTAGTATCCCAATTTTCCCACATCCCCTCCAACATTTGTCATTTTCCTTTTCTGTCATATTAGCCAATCTGATATGTGTGAGGTGGTACCTCAGAGTTGTTTTAATTTACATTTCTCTAATCTATAATGATTTAGAGCGTTTTTTCATGACTATAGACAGCTTTGATTTCTTCATCTGAAAACTGCTTGTTCATATCCTTTGACCATTTATCAATTGGAGGATGACTTGTATTCTTATAAATTTGATTTAATTTGCTATACTTGAGGAATGAGAAATATCAGAGAAAATATCAGAGAAACTTACTGTAAAAAGCAAGTTTTTTTTTATACCTATGATTGTATATTTCCAACCATCCTTTTTCTCCTACTTTCTCCTTTCACCTTTTACATCCTCAAAAATGTTTTGCTTCTGACTACCTCCACCCCCAAACCACCTTCCCTTCTATCAGCCCTCTTCTTTCATTCCCTTCTCCTCCTACTGTCCTGTAGGGTAAGATAGATTTCTATATTCAACTAATTGTGATATTATTCTCTCTTTGAGCCAATTCCAATGAGAGTAAGGTTCATATGCTTAGCATTTCAAAACAAAGTCTCTATTCTACTTTCTTGATGTTAAATGTACTAAAGCATGAAAGAATTTTCACCATCTTCAGGGAGCCTATAATATGTGGCAAATGTAGGTGGTAGGTTTTCAAGGCTTTGTCTGCATGTACAAAAGCAAAGCAATTTTTCAGATTACTCAATTTAAAGCGCCCACTTTGATCTAACATATATCCAGATAATTGTGCAAAAGTATGGGATGTATTTTCCTTTGGATCTTCCAAATAATTGATTCTATTACTCTCTTGTCTTGGTATGTGGAGACATGATATGCCCATTTCTGGGAGGGGCATCTGGGGGTTCTATGATGATAACTTTGGCATCTGTCTTTTTTTTTTCCTTTTATCTGTCACTTTTTTTTCTCCCAGTATGATACTGCCCCAAGCCTGACTTTCTGAAACAGTCAGGATATTTAGACTATAATAAAGATCATTGTATTTTTTATTCTAAACTTTAATACCAAAAAGGAGAGAATAATATTAAATTATAAATCTCAATTTTATACTTCTTGCTTTTAAAAAAGTATATCATAAATTCATTTTGTTTGCAAAATTTTCCCACTTCTTTCTGGGTACTTCCTTTTAAAATGTCTTCTGTGCATTTTAAACAAAGTTTCCACGGTCCTCTTTTATTTTTTTTTCTCATCACTACTGCTAAACTCCTCTCAAACCACATACCTCCATAATTAAAAACCTACAGAATGGGAGGAAATCCTTGTGATAAATAAGTATAGTAAAACAACAAAAAATATCCTAACATGTCCAAAAATGTATATTTATTTCTTCATCTTGGGTCTTTGTCAAGGTGATAACATACTTCATCATAGGTATTCTGGGGACCTGATTGGTTATTGATGAGAGTTCTTAAAGCTTTCAAAGTTGTTTTTCTTTACAATATCATCTTTCCTGTATTTTTTATTTCCCAGTTGCATGTGAAAACATTTTTTTAAAACATGTGTTTTTAAAACTTTGGGTTCCAAATTTTCTCCCTCCCTCCCTCCCCACCTACCCTCATTGAAAAGGCAAGCAACTCAATATAGTTTATACATGTGCAGTTATGCAAAACACTTCCATAGTAGACATGCTGTGAAAAACTAACTCTATTTCCCTTAATCTTATCCTGCCCCCCGATTTATTCTATTCTTTCTTTTGACCCTGTCTGTCCTCCGAAGTATTTGCTTCTGATTACCCACTTTTCTAATCTGCCCTCCTCTCTATCATCCCCCTACTCTCTTGTCCCCTCCCCCTCTATTTTCCTGTAGGGTAAGACAGATTTCCATACCCAATTGAGTGTGTACGTTATTCCCTCCTTTAGTCAAATCCTATGAGAATAAGATTCACTCATTCCCTCTCACCTTCCCCCATTTCCCCTCCACTGTAAGAGCCTTTTCTTTTCCCTTCCACTACCCTATACTGACAAAGGACTCATGAGTTACAAATATCATCTTTCCATGCAGGAATGTAAACAGTTCAACCTTAATAAGTCTCTTATGATTTCGCTTTCCTGTTTACCTCTTCATGTTCCACTTGAGTCTTGTATTTGAAAGTCAAATTTTCTATTCAGTTCTGGTCTTTTCATCAAGAATGCTTGAAAGTCCTCTATTTCACTGAATGACCATTTTTTCCCTTGAAGGATTATACTCAGTTTTGCTGGGTAGGTGATTCTTGGCTGTAATCCTATCTCTTTTGCCCTCCAGAATATTATATTCCATGCCCTGTGGTCCCTTAATGTAGAAGCTGCTAAATCTTGTGTTATCCTGATAGTGTTTCCACAATACTTGAATTGTTTCTTTCTGGCTGCTTGTAACATTTTCTCCTTGACCTGGGAACTCTGGAATTTGGTTACAATATTCCTAGGAGTTTTCCTTTGGGGATGTCTTTCAGGAGATCGGTGGATTCTTTCCATTTCTATTTTGCCCTCTGGTTCTAAAATATCAGGGCGGTTTTCCTTGATAATTTCTTGAAAGATGATGTCTAGACTCTTTTTTTGATCATGGCTTTCAGATAGTCCAATAATTTTTAAATTCTCTCTGCTGGATCTATTTTCCAGGTCAGTTGTTTTTCCAATGAGACATTTCATATTGTTTTCTAATTTTTCATTCTTTTGTACTTGTTTTACAGTGTCTTGATTTCTCATAAAGTCACTAGCTTCCAATTGTTCTAATTTTTAAGGAAGTATTTTCTTCATTAATCTTTTGGACTTCCTTTTCCATTTGGCCAATTTTGCTTTTTAGGGCATTCTTCTCCTCATTGGCTTTTTGAACCTCTTTTGCCATTTGGGTTAGGCTATTTTTTAAGGTGTTATTTTCTTCAGTATTTTTTGGGGTCTCCTTTAGCAAGCTGTTGACTTGTTTTTCATGATTTTCTTGCATCACTCTCATTTCTCTTCCCAGTTTTTCCTCTACTTCTCTTACTTGCTTCTCAAAATCCCTTTTGAGCTCTTCCAAGGCCTGGGACTGATTCATATTTTTCTTGAAGGCTTTGAATGTAGGAGCTTTGACTGTGTTGTTTTCTTCTGGTTGTATATTTTGATCTTCCTCTGACTCTTTTTGTGCTGCTTGCTCATGATCCCAGCCAATTACTTGAGTTTTAAACTCTTTGTTAAGGTAAGAGTCTGCTTCCAATGTGGAGAATGTACTGTCCCAAGCTTCAGGGGTTTGTACAGCTGTTTTCAGAGATACTTCTAAAGAGCTGTAAAATTTCAGTTCTTCCAAGGTGCTATGATAAGGGGCAAGGTATCTCCTCTCCACAGTCACAACAAGCTCCACCACGCCAGCGCTTCTCCTTGCCCCAGGACCCCCCCTCAGAACTGTGACCCAGATTCAAGCACGGGCAAAGCAAGAGTTTCCTGCCTCAGCACTGGCAAAGAGATCCCTGCAATCCCCCTCTGATCAGCCACTCGATTCCCCCTCAGTTTGTGGGCCTTCTGGAAGCTCAGGAGGCAGCTGCTGCAGCAGCGCTTGGGACTTGAGGCTGAGACCTAGCTCCTTCTCTCACCACAGCCACAGACTTTTCCCACTGACCTTCTAAGTTGTCTTTGGCTTTCATGGGTTGAGAAGTCTGGAAACCACCACAGCTGCCTGCGATTCAGTCCTCTGAGGTCTGCTCCAGGATCGCTGTGGCCTGTGCGCCCATGCCAAATTGCGCTCCTTTCCCTGCCTGGCACAATATACCTTTCTGATCAACCATCCAGGTTGTCTTGCACTGGAAATTTGTTTCACTCTGTCTTTTTGTGGGTTTTGCTGCTTTACAATTTGTTTAGAGCCATTTTTTATAGGTATTTAGAGGAGTTTGGGGAAGAGATCAGGCAAGTCACTGCTTTCACTCCGCCATCTTGGCTCCGCCTCCCTGAGTTAGATATTTTCTGCAATGAAATGTGTGTCAGTGTGTGTGTATGTGCATGCACATGTGCATGCATTCAATCCTCTTTGACTATTTCAAATGAGAATTATTTGATGCCCGTGTCCCTCAGATTTTTTACCATATTTGTACATTCCTCTTTTGTGCCCTAATTATAAGAAATGTTAAGTTCCATTTTCTTTTTCCTTCTTTCTATACTTCTTTCTCCCCTCTTAAAATCCTCAGAATAAAGCCAAATTATCTCTCTGTTTTTCTTATTTAACTCAATCAATACCATTAGAAGATATTACAATTCTGGAGAACCACTTGTTTCTTTCTCTTCCATTTGAATATTAGCACTACATCATCACACAGATCCTTTCAAATGCTCAAATAAAATTACCTTCTTAGATTTTTATTTTTCTTTTTTTTTCAGAATTGTTTTGTTTTGTTTTGTTTTGGTTTTTTTGGTTAGGCAATGGGGTTAAGTGACTTGCCTAGGGTCACACAGCTAGTAAGTGTTATGTGTCTGAAGCCAGATTTGAACTCAGGTCCTCCTGAATCCAGGGTCGGTGCTCTATACACTGTGCCACCTCGCTGCCCCTTAGATTTTTCTTAATTCTTGTTTTTGTACTTCAAAGTTCCTATTAGTCCCATGCTATTTGTCAGAGGTCCGTATTCTTGATTCCATTTAAGGTCAATGTTTTTCCCTATAGGATTATATTCAAGTATGAAGGGTAAGTTGTTCATGGTTGCAAGCCTAATTCTTTTGCTTTTTTGGAATATTGTATTCTAAGATCTCCTCTCAATTATAATAGAAACTGCCCAGTCTTTTGTTATCCTTACTCTGATGCCCTGATACTTGAACTACTTATTTTTGTATGCTTGTAGAGCTTTTATTAATGTGGGAGTTCTGGATTTTAGCTATGACAATCACCATGTCCTTTGGGTTTAATTATATGCTCATGACTCTCAGAAATATATACATGTATGTACACATCACACATATGTCCAAACATATATATATATACATACATATGTGTATATGTGCATGCATAACATATCTATACCTATATATCTCCAGTCCTAGTATCACTCCTGAACATTTTCCTGTGTCGCCAATCGCCCATGGAAAATTTCAAAGTGAATGCCCCATAGGCATCTAAAATTCAATATTTACAAAGCACAATTCATTATAATTGAACCCAAACTCATCCCTTTTCCACACTTCACTATTTCTATTTCTATTCCCTATTTCTATTATTATTCTATTTCTACCATCTTTCCATTGGTTTGTATTCTATTTCATCCTTGATTCTTTACTCTCACCAATCCCACATATAGAAATCATGATGTTTCTACCCCCACAACATTTCTCACATTTCTTTTTTCCTCTCCACTCATATAGCCATCACCCTAGTTCAGCCCCATCACTTCTCCCCTGAATGTTTCAATAGCCTCTTAATTGATCTCCATGTTTTAGTTTCTCCCTTCTCCAACCCATCCTTTATTTAGCTGGCAAAGTGATTTTCCTAAAGTATGGGTTTGACCACGCATGTAACTGCCCTATTAAAAAAATTCTAATGGCTCCCTATTAATGTTAGGATCAAACATAATCTCATGTGCATCATTTAAACATCCTCACCACCTGGCTTCATCATATGTACTATTACTCCCCTTCATATATACTGCAAACTGGTCCAGCTGGCCTTTTTATTGTCCCTTATACAGAATGCTCCATTTTAAAAATCTCCATAATGTTGTACTGTCATCCCCCACCTCTTGCCCTTATGCTTAGAATGCAGTCTCTCCTTACCTCTCATTCCTAAAATTAATAGTTTCCTTCAAGGCTTAGCTCAAGCCTCCCTTCTTTAAGAAGGCTTCTATGAACCCCATCCCCAGCTACTAGTGCCTCACACCTCTCCCACCACATCATGTCTATTTTGTGCATACTTGTACATTTACTCTCTGGCTAGATGATGAACTCCTGGAAGGAAGGGATGGTTTGACTTGTATCTCTGTATCCCCAATGCCTTGTTCAGTATCTAAAACAAAGTAGGTACTTAATGATAATAAATAAAATTTAAAAAACTAAAATAATACATTAAAATTAACAAATAAAGTTGCAAAAGTTTGTTGGTCAATTTAGCCATAAAGGGGGAGGATATAATAGTGGCTGTATCATGCAAAGGATTATTGTTAGGATGAAATGAATGTATATAATAAGGTGTATATATAAACAATGATTATTATCATGTAGAGTGCTGATATAAGAATAATGTGAGTCCTGTATATGCCCTGATTCACAGAAAACATCCCTTTGGATAAATCCTAACTTGATCCCTGAATATTGAATAGTATTTAAGCACAAATCCATTAAAATATGTGCTTCTAGTAAGTCATTTTCCATGTGACTAGAAGGGCAAGACTGAAAGCTTTGCAATCATGAGAAAAGCTATGATGCCAGCTCTGCTACTTACTACCTATATGACCTTGGGTGAGTCACTAACCCCCTCTTGGTTTCCTTTTTCTTCATCTTGAAAATGAGGAGATTGGATTAGTTGTCCTCTAAGGTCACTTCTGGCTCTACATCTAGGATCCTGTGAGATTGACATTTTTTTTTCCTTCCATGGTAGTTTCTTCCTCCCAGGAAACCTATCTGGTTAAGATGGCACAGAGCCTGAGAACCTCTGAGAGTGAGTCAGCAGGAGGTTCTGTGGTCCAAGACAGGAGGTGAGGCTGGGTGACTCATATGAGTTTGCATCACTTCCCCTTGGATAGTTAGTACATTCTGAGTCATGTAGGTGAACAAGGGCAACAACAAAACCCCACAAACAAAAAAATCAAAGTATATCATCACATATAAGGGCTGGAGAGCTAGAACAAAAATAAAGGTTGAGTTAGTTAAACTCCTTGATTTTTACCCAAAAGAAATCAATGACCTGGAGTCACTTGCACAAAATCCCACAGGCCATCTGCAGAACCAGTATAACACTCAAACATAGGTCCTTCAAGTTGTATTTCCAAGGTCTTTCCCCAACAGACAATGCTGCTGCTCATAGCAGAATAAGCCCACTATGAAACCTCAAGGAAGATAGTCCAAGAGCAAGGCTAGCCTCATGTTGATTTTTTTTAAACCCCTGTCATAAGATTCTAATATCCCACCAAAAGGAGGGGGCAGGGCAGGGCAGGCCTAGGAGAACAGCTTGTCTGGAGTGTCTGGTGCCAAGGCCTAATTAATACACATGAGAACCTCTCATCCTTAGTTCAATATCTGCCCTTTAAAGCTGATAAGAATAATGTGATCTTAGCTTATCTTCTAGGTAAATGCTGGTCACATAAGTTGAAGATGCCTGTGGAAACACTTAACCTCCCACGGTCAGTTGAAATGTTTCGGAGATTGTGTTTTTTCTCTATCTTAATTCTATTGGAGTCCAGTGCAGCATCTCATATGATGAGATGTTATTAGCTAGTCAGTAAAGTCCTATCTCACATATAAGAAATGCCTTCACACAAATTGCTTTGTCTATGTCTGTCTGTTGGCTTCTCTCATCTTCTCTTTTCTCCCCTGTCTCCTCAACCTCCTCTTCTTCTCTTCTCATCTCCTTTCATCTCCCCTTCAATCCATATCACTCATACCCACAAAGGGTAAAGGCAAAATATATTTAGTTATATCCTGGAAGACGAAATCCAGCAGTAGAACAAACCACTTAGGTCACAGAAAAAATAATCAATTCCAAGTTGGGAAATGCCACTGGGGAGGTGTGTGTGTGTGTGTGTGTGTGTGTGTGTGTGTGTGTGTGTGTGTGTGTGTGTGTGTGAATACATGAAAGTGACTGCAGCTTATCAATAACTCTGTCCCTCATAGGCCTAGCAGAATTCCTTGCATATAGTGGGTGCTCAATAAATATCTACTGAATAAGCAAGGCTAGGGAATTTTGAAGAGGTTGCTTTTAAACTCTTCTTTCAAACTTTCAAAGGGAATAAATTCCATCAGTCAGAGCTCAGAATGGGTGATGAGGAGGAGGAAGCCGATAAATACCATTTACAAGTCCAATCTCACCCTTTGGCCCCTAGAGCTGCAGGAACAGGTAGAATCTATAGAAGCAAAAACCTCATCTGCCAACATCCCTTCCACTCTCCCAGGGACAGGAACATCTGGACACAGGACAGATTTCACACCTGGGCTTGAGAAAGGCGAATGTTCTATTGAGCTGAGCACTTTGGCATTTCAAGATCACTTTCATGATGTCTTTCTTGCTCATTTTAATTTCCTTTCTACAAATGTTTGACCAGCAAGGTCAAAAAGTGGAAAGATCATTGGATTTGTCATCAGATTGAATCATATGAGGATCATTGGATTTGTCATCAGAAGACCTAGTGTCAAACCTCAGTTCAGATACCTGTGAGACCTTAGACAAATCACTTTCTCTCTTCAATGTTGTCATCTATAAAATAGGGCTGTACAATATCAAAGGTATCTTCTAGTTCTGAATCCTATGACCTTGGGGCCTTCTTAGAAAGGAATTTGTAAAGTGACATTTAATTGAAAAGAAAATGAAGAACATTCTTGCCTTATAAAAGGTAGAACAAAGAGTTGCACCCATGAAAGAGGCAGAATGAGAGTGGAAAGGAATCTAGAAATCTGGGTTCTAGTTATGTTTTTGTTTCTCATTCACCAAGTTCCAGAATCCATTTATGCTTTGGTTTATTCATACGAAATCATCATAATGCTATCTGCCTTGGCACAATCCAACTCCCTTGTATAAAATGTCTTCTCTCTTCACCTCTGTCTCAGAGAATCCTTGTCTTCTTTCAATTCAATTGCCACCTCCTACACAAGATCTTTCTCCATTCCCCCAGGTGATGATACTCATCTCTTATGAAATGACTTTGTCTTTCTTATTTTTTTTTTTTTGATTAGGCAATGGGGTTAAGTGACTTGCCCAGGGTCACACAGCTACTAAGTGTTATGTGTCTGAGGCCGGATTTGAACTCAGGTCCTCCTGAATCCAGGGCTGGTGTTCTATCCACTGCGCCACCTAGCTGCCCTGACTTTGTCTTTCTTAATCTAAGCATCCTTTTCTACCCTCACACAAAGTAAGCTCTTTGAGGGCAGGGGCTCTTCTGTTGTATCTCCATCATCTAGCACAGTGTATTATGGATAGATAGTAAGTGCTAATTAAGTGTCTGTTGAGCTGAATTAATTTGAAAAAGAACTCTGGTTGGTGGTAGAGCTGGGACTAGAAATCAGACCTCTTGATTCTCTAGGCCAGAGTTCTTTCTTCTCCACTTCAAGCAACTATACATGGGAATCCTATTGTTTACTGGAAGTATCCAAGGTTTTCAAAACTTCATAGCCAATATAGAATTTAAGTGAGATAAAATATTGTCACTAATTTCCCCTGGGAATGAGAAATTAGGTTGAAACAAGACTTTGCCTCACCAACTGCAGTAATCACAATTTTAGAATCAGGATATTGAGAACTTTGAAACTCAATTCTTTTGTTTTACCAGCAATACTCAAATTTATCCAAGGTAGTATGATTTCACTGAATGGTGTTTTGATACAGTTCATTGTTTACAGAAAAGAAGGTTTTGAGCTCCAGGTATATTTTGACTGGTTATTTACTATTGTCTTCTTTTCCTCTTTTCAACACAAGCAATTGCTGTGTTACCTTTAGCATATCACTGTGCCTTTCAGATCATTTGACTCTCCTTCCTGTTTTGTCATCCTGTGAATGGTGATTGGTTTTCAAATGTGAGTCATCAGGACCAAATTGCACTGCAACATTCTTTAGGACTCTTAGGCATATTACACTGTATTAGAACAATAATCTACTTTACTTTATCGTGTTCCTGTGAACAATTGTCTAACCAGATAATTTCAGGGAAAGAAAGTCGTAATAGACATTAATTATGGCATCAGGCTAGTTGAGAGGAGGGATGATTTTCATTGGAGAAAAAACAGAAAGTTCTCTGCATGATCCCTGTTTATGTAACTTTGTGCCCATGATTCAGAAACAAATCCTAAGTGGAAAAACAATACTTCCTTTATTTCTTTGGTCAACTGTGGTTTTATTTATAATAGATCAAATTAGGAGCAGAATGAACTTGATACTTAAACTACTCTCTCTCCTTTTTGGAGTAGACTGCAGTGGAAAAGACCTCTTCTTTTGCATGAATTAAAGGAAATTAAGTACCTAAGACTTCCTTTATTCCAACTCTAAAATTCTCATTTATTTTATTATGAACTTAAGAAATAAAACTGACATCTCCATAATATAGTAGAATAGAAAAAAAGATGATTGCTCATGAAAACTGTAAATCTATTATGTACAACATGCTATTCCTTTTAAGTATATTATTAAAGTTATCTTACAACTTCTTTTTGCTTTCTTTCTTCTCTCCCCCTCCACCTAGAGATGGCTATCATTAGACACAACTGTGTTTTATATATATATATATGTATATGTATATATGTGTATGTGTATATATGTATGTATGTATGCATAAATGTACATATGTATGTAAGAACATTCTATATATTACTTCTATTTATCAGTTCTTTCTCTGGATGTAGGTAGTGTCTTACTTTATAGGACCTTCATAATTAATTTTGCTGTTTATAATAGTCAAAATGACTTAGTTGCTCAAAGTTTTTCTTAAGACATCTTAATTGGTAATAATGATGATGATAGCAGAGGCATTGATGTGTAAAAAAAAAGTTATGGAATAAGAGTTGAAGTTAAGTATGAGCAAGTTAAACAGTAAAATTCAAAGACTATTTGGCCAAACTTCTTGGGCCAAACTTTTAGTCTGGGGCTCTCATGACTGTCTTTTTAAAAAAAGTTTTTCTAATCATTATGGTTTCATAAAGGTAAAAAAAGGAAACACCCTTCCTCTCCCTCATAATTTTGGTATTGCTATTAACTTCAAGTGACTTCTCCAGATAAAGTAGAGCCTGTATTCCACAGGTTACTCCTCAGAGCCCACCAAAACAACAATAATAACAAAAACAAATTTAACACTGAAGATGTAGGCAGTCCCTAATTTGTAAACATTTAGCTTTTAATTGATCCATATGTATGGATAGGTATTGGAGCTACCAGAATATGGAACCCTTTCTCCTACTTTCTGTGAAGGCTAATTGTTCTTTTTCCCTTAAGACTACATTGAGAATGACTGCCCTAGAGAATTTTCTTCTTTCTGGAGAGGTGTCAAAACTTCACAAGTTAGTGGTATACAGGGATATAAAGATTATGGTACTGATACATGTGTGTGCATGTTGGGGCTGGTGGTCGTTATGTTCCCAGAATCCCTGGTTATAACTCAACATACATTGCCCTTTGGATAAATGTTTAGGAATGGCTAGAGTGGTACTTTTAATACAAACATATCAATAGACTTTTCTGGGTTGGCTTGGGAACTTTATCCCCACAACTTATATTGTTTCTATGGAAAAAGTGTTACGAGTCACAAGTGGCCAAATTATAAATAAACATAACCTGTTTATACCCTTATTATTGCCTGTTTACATTTCATCAGCTCTATGATCTGCTTGTCTAGTTTTTATTGACAATTTGGGTTGTTTTCTTTAATACCAACATTTAAATTCTAAGGTTTGCTTTCTCAGGAGCTCAAAACAGTTAACAACTCATTAGATCCCACTGTGCCCTGTGGGATACAGGCAAGAAGAGACTTAGAAATGGAAAGAAGGAATTACAATAAATAAATTGACATCAAGGGTTCTGTCCTTGGAAAGTATATCGAATCTTGAGTGATTTCTGCTCTTCCCCTTTATCGCTCCCTATTTCTATCAATGGTACCACTATTTACTCAAGTTCCCATACCTGAAACATTGGCATTATCTTTGATTCTTCCTTCTCACATGTCCTATCCCTATATTGCTCCCAGAATCCTACTGATTCCACCACCACAATATCTTATGTGTACTACCCTTTCTTTCTTTCCTAATTGCCACCATCTCAGTACAAGTCCTCATTACTACCAGCCTGGGCTGTTACAGTAGCTTCCTACCTACTCTTCCAGTCTTTAGTCTCCTATCTTCACTTCACCTTCAAAGGCATCACTGCCAGATTAATCTTTCTTATATATTGATCTACTATTCTACTCTACCTTCTCAGTGGATCCCTATTGCCTACTGACTAAAGCTTAGCTCTTAGGGTGTCATTCAAGCTTCTCCAGCAATTTGGTAATGCAGTCTCCAGAATTAGCTCATTTTACTCTCCATACTTACCTCTATGATTGCCTGTTGAAAGTGTTGCCCATACTTTAAAACCTAACTCATATGCCAACTCTTCTAAAAAGATTTTCCGATCTCCCTTAGCCAGTAGTTCTTAACCTTCTTTGGTATCATGGATCCTTTCTCAGAACAGTATTTTTAGATGCATATAATAAAATGCACAAGATTACAAAGGAAACTAATTATATTGAAATTTACTTATCAAAGTCTTAAAATAAAATAAGTTCATAGACCTGGGTTAAGAACTCCTGTTCTGGGGGGTGGAGCCAAGATGGTGGAATAAAAGCAGTGACTTGCTTGAGATCTCTCCCAAACCCCTCCAAATATCTATAAAAATGGCTGTAAATAAACTCCAGAGCAGCAGAACCCACAAAAAGACAGAGCGAAACTAATTTCCAGCCCAAGACAACCTGGATGGTTGATTGGAAAGGTCTATTGTGCTGGGCTGGGAGAGGAGTGCAGTTCAGTGTGGGCCACGCCAGGGCTCAGTGAACCAGGCAGTTCTCAGGGGATTGAATAAAGGGGAGCTGTGGCGGTTTCCAGACTTCTCAACCCACAAACACCAAAGACAACTTAGAAGGTCAGTAGAAATGGTGTGTCTGACCATGGTGAGAGAGGATGCTCAGTCCAGTCCCAGGTCTGGAGCAGCCCTGCAGCAGCAGTTGCTTCCAGAGCTCTCAGCTCACAGATGGAGAGGAAATCGAGGGCTCATCAGAGGGGGTTGTAAGAATCTCTTTGCTGGTGCTGAGGCAGGATTCTTTTGGTTTGCCCATGCTTAGATCTGGGTCATAGTTCTGGGTGGCAATCACGGGGCAAGGATGAGTGCTGGTGTGGTGGAGCTTACGGTGGCAGTGGAGAGGGAATCTTCCTCCTCACAGTTCCAAGGTAGAAAAGTGTGCTTGTGGTCTCTCATAGACCACAGTGCAGGCCAGGAAAGGAGTAAACACCTTGCCCTTGATCATACCACCTTGGAAGAACTGAAAATTTACAGGTCCCTAGAAGTATGTCTGAAAACAGCTGCATAAAACCCCGAAAGTTTGGGACAGTACATTCTCCACACTGGAAGCAAATCCCTACTTTAACAAAGAGTTTAAAACTCAAGTCATTGGCTTGATGCTTGTGCAAAAAAAGCCAGACTATGGAATCTTACTTTGGTGACAAAGAAGATCAAAACATACAACCAGAAGACAACAAAATCAAAGCTTCTACGTCCAAAGCATCCAAGAAAAATATGAATCAGTTCCAGGCCATGGAAGAGCTCAAAAAAGATTTTGAGAAGCAAGTAAGAGAAGTAGAGGAAAAACTGAGAGTGATGCAAGAAAATCATGAAAAGCAAGTCAACAGCTTGCTAAAGGAGACCCAAAAAATACTGAAGAAAATAACACCTTAAAAAATAGCCTAACCCAAATGGCAAAAGAGGTCCAAAAAGCCAATGAGGAGAAGAATTCCTTAAAAAGCAGAATTGGCCAAATGGAAAAGGAATCCAAAAGCTCACTGAAGAAAATAATTCCTTAAAAATTAGAGCAAATGGAAGCTAATGACTTTATGAGAAATCAAAAAACAATAAAACAAAATGAAAAGAATGAAAAAAGAAAGTGGAAGACAACGTGAAACATCTTATTGGAAAAACAATTGACCTGGAAAATAGATCCAGGAGAGGTAACTTAAAAATTATTGGACTATCTGAAAGTAATGATCAAAAAAAGAGCCTAGACATCATCTTTCAAGAAATTACCAAGGAAAACTGCCCTGATATTCTAGAACCAGAGGGTAAAATAGAATTGGGAAGAATCCACCAATCACCTCCTGAAAAAGATTCCCAAAGGAAAACTCCTAGGAATATTGTAGCCAAATTCCAGAGTTCCCAGGTCAAGGAGAAAACATTACAAGCAGCCAGAAAGCAACAATTCAAGTACTATGGAAACACAATCAGGATAACACAAGATTTAGCCACTTATATGTTAAGGGACTGGAAGGTTTGGAATATAATATTCTGGAGGTCAAAGGAGATAGGATTACAATGAAGAATCACCTACCCAGCAAAAGTGAGTATAATCCATGAGGGGAAAAAGTGGATATTCAGTGAAATAGAGGACTTTCAAGCATTCTTGATGAAGAGACCAGAGCTGAATAGAAAATTTGACTTTCAAATACAAGATTCAAGAAAAGCATGAAGAGATATACAGGAAAGAGAAATCATAAGGGATTTATTAAGGTTGAACTGTTTACATTCCTACATGGAAAGATGATATTTGTCACTCATGAAACCTTTGTCAGTAATAGAGTAGATAAAGGGAAAAATATATGTATGTATGTATGGATAGATAGATCAATAAAAGGCACAGAGTGAATTGAAGATTAAGGGGTGATATCTAAAAATAAAATTAAGGGGTGAGAGAGAATTATACTGGGAGGAGAAAGGGAGAGGTAGAAGGGGGTAAATTATCTCACTTAAAACAGACAATAAAAAGCTTTTACAGTGGAGGGGAAGTGGGGGAAGGTGAGAGGGCATGAGTGAATCTTATTCTCATTGGATTTGGCTTAAGAAGGGAATAACATACACTCTCAATTGGGTATGGAAATCTATCTTACCCTACAGGAAAATAGGGGAGCAAGGGATAAGAGAGGGGGGAATGATAGAAGGGAGGGCAGATTGGGGGAGGGGGTAATCAGAAACAAACACTTCTGAGAAGAAACAGTGTTAAAAGAGAGAATAGAATAAACAGGGGGCAGGATAGGATGAAGAGAAATATATTAGTTTTTTACAACATGACTACTATGGAAGTGTTCTGCATGACTACACATGTATAACCTGTATTGAGTTGCTTGCCTTCTCAGTGAGAGTGGATGGGGAGGGAGGAAGGGAGAAAATTTGGAACCCAAAGTTTTAAAAACAAATGTTAAAAATTGTTTTCACATGCAACTGGGAAATAAGATATACAGGCAACGGGGTATAGAAAGCTACCCTGCCCTAGAGGGAAATAGAAGGAGAGGGGATAAGAGAAGAGGGGGGTGATAGTAGGGAGGGCAAATTAGGGGAAGGGGTATTCAGAATGCATGCCTTCTTGGGGTGGGGGGAGGGGTGAGATGGGGAGAAAATTTGGAACTCAAAATCTTGTGAAAGTGAATGTTGAAAACTAAAAATAAACAAATTAATAAAAAAAACAAAAAGAACTCCTGTTCTTCATTTATCTAAGGTATCAAAAAAATACTTTGTGCCTCTAATATACTTACCATGCATTATTTTGTATTATTTCATAGTTGTTGTTTAATTATAGCTATCTGTTTATTGATCATATCCTGCCAGTATATAAAAAAAATCCAGGAGGAGGATTGTGCTTTATATACCCTTTGTGGTTCATCTAGTGCCTAATTTAAAGAATCCAATGCTTTGTATGTAGTAGATGCTTAAAAAATGCTTGCAGAATTCAACTGAATTTCTTCAAAAATGACACTGTTGTTGGATGCTAAACTATTATGCAAATGAAACCAATGATCTGTTGGTACTCAAATATAAAGTTGTAAGATGCTGGATTAGAATAGTATTCCAGATTTAAAATCTTGCAATATGAATTAAGCATGTAGGAAAGAGCTCCAGGCATAATATCGCCATGTGTGGGGAATCCCACCATTCTGCCCTGGAATGGGCTGATGTATTCTTTACCAGCACCGATCCCAGAAAGTTTTTCATTCTCTGGCAACAGAAAGATCTGCCCAGTCTTCCCCCAACAAACCAGCTCTCAGAATTGAGACATGAATTCATTCACAGGAGTATTGTCAGGGTTCTGCGTGATTAGGCAGCCTCTGTAGCAATGTTTCCTGCAGGTGGTACCTTGTTAGTTTAACTAGACATATTGATGTTGCTAAACCAAGTGGGGTTAACAACAAGTTCCTGTTCACACATGATCAGTCTGAAAAGTTAAAAGCAGCAAATCCTTTCTCACTAACTAGGTACAAAATATTTCACCTGCCAAACGACTCACACAACCAGCTGTCTCATATCTATATATACATACATATATATATATATGTATGTGTATATATATATGTGTGTCTGTGTGTGTGTATGTATGTATGTATGTGTATATATATGTATGTATGTGTGTATATATACATATGGAGAGAGAGAGAGAGAAAGAGAGAGAAAGAGAGAGAGAGAGAGAGAGAGACTGAAACTTTATGGAATTTCATCACCTTTCACTTGGAATCTGAAAAAGGAGAGAGATAATACAGAGGTTATGATCAGATTTTATTTAGGAGTTTATAAAGAAGTTTGTGCGTTTTCATTTTGAACACAACAGGGCAACTTTCATCAGTGAACTTTTGTTAGTAAATATTGATTTTCTTTCACTATATCTGTGATTTCTTCAGTATATGGAACTCCCAGTGCAAAAACTCTCTACCAATACAGATTAGTACTTACTTTGCAATTGATAATCTTAAAGGAGTTGCCAGCAACAGTGCATTAATGTACTTGTTTTCCTACAACCCTACTAAATCATATTCCTTTTTTTTATCTTTGCCAATCTGATGGATACGAATTGCTTTAATTTGCATTTTTCTAATTATTGGTAATTGAGAGTGTTTTTGATATGGCTATTGATAGCATGGATTTCTTCTTTAAAAAATAACTACCTGTTTGTATTCTATGATCATGTATTAATTGTTGACTAGTTCTTGTTCTTATACATTTGAATGAGTTCCTTACTTGTCTTGAAAATGAGACCTTTATCATAGAAACTTGCTTCAAAGAATGTTTCCCAATTATTTCTCCATTTATCATTTTAGCTGCATTGGTCTTGTTTGAGCAAAGCCTTTTAATTTTATGTCACCAAAATTGTTATTTTATCTTCTGTGATTCTTTCTTCCTTTGTTTGATCATTAATTTTTCCACTATCCATAGATGTGAAGGGTAATTTCTTCCTTGTTCCTCTAATTTGTTTATGATATCACCCTTTTTGTCTAGGTTGTGTATCTGTTTGGAGCTTATTTTGGTATAGCTGTGAGATGTTGATCTATACCATGTTCTTGCCAGACTCCTTTCCAGTTTTCCAACAGTTTTTGTCAAATAATTTTTGAGGTTTTTACCTCTGTAGCTGGGTTTTGGGGATTATCAAACATTAGGCTACTATGTTCATTTGCTTCTGTATGTCATATACCTAATCTTCTATTAATTGACCTCTCTGTCAACCATATCAAATTGTTTTGATGATTACTGCTTTGTAAAATAGTTTGAGATTTGATACAGCCTGATTCCCTTCTTTCCCACTTTTAAAAATATTTCATTTGAGATTTTTGACCTTTTGTTCCTCCAGATGAATTTCATTATTTTTTCCTAGCTCTGTAATGTAATCTTCTGGCAATTTGATTGGTATGGCAGTGAGTAAGTAAATTAATTTTAGTGGAATTTTCATTTTATATTGTATTGGCTTAGCCTACCTCTCATTGATTATTAATTGTTGCAAAATCAATGAATATTAATTGAATGCTTACTCTATGCAGAATACTAGAATGGGATCTGGAAATGTACAAACATAAATAAAACATGACTTCTGACCTGAAAGATCTTACAATTTAGCAGGTAGAGATAAAACATCTGAGCAGATAAATGGAATGCAAACTGCAGTCTAATAAGTACACAAGTGCTGTATGATCAGCAATGGAGATGAATCACTTCTGGTGGAATAAATTATGGAAGCTTTTATGGAAGATGTGGCATTTGAGTTGAACCAAGAGGGATAGATGAAGGGGCAGAGGATAGGGGCAGGGCTTTTTAGACATTCGGAACAAAGTAAGTAAAGATATGGAGGTAGAAAAGTGTGAGAGGATTAAGGGTTAGTGAGTAACTTAATTTGTGTGGAAATTAAAGTATATTAGGAGGAATATTCTGAAATATAATTAGAGAAATAGATTGGACCGTTAAATTAAAAAGTTTGCTACTATATGCTTAGCATTGTGATAGCGCTGTGAGATATATAAAGAAGTATGAGACATGATACCTGCCCTCAAAAAGTTTACA
The DNA here is from genome assembly GCF_900497805.2 of Vombatus ursinus. Taxonomy (NCBI): domain Eukaryota; kingdom Metazoa; phylum Chordata; class Mammalia; order Diprotodontia; family Vombatidae; genus Vombatus; species Vombatus ursinus. The sequence continues at coordinate 9,773,804 of NW_020948983.1, forward strand.
TTCTAGAAGGAGAAGAGATAGACCTATAGGAAACAATCAAAGAATAATAAAGAGCTAAACTCTTTGGTACCAATTTTAAATTCAATAGGAGTTCAGAGAAGAAAGGGGTAACTAGTGGGACAAGGATTCATAGAAGAGATGGTGCTTAAACTGATCTTTGAATGATGACTAGGATTTGGATAGAAAAGGGGAATAAAGAAGGAATTCCAGGCCAGGGACTAATAGTAAGCAAAAGGTAGAAAAATCATGGTTCCTGCCTAGGCATGAAGGAGGTTAACTTGACTGAAATGGAAAGTATATGTTGGGGATGAGTGGGGAATAATATTGAATAATTGAAATGAAGCCAGATTATAAAAAGTTTGAAGAATAGTCAGTTAGGGATTTGATCATTTAAAAAAAAATCAACAAAATAAATACTAATAGAGTTGTGTCTTTCCTAGGTACTATAGCTCCACCAGTTGCTAAAGTTTATTCTGCATCTCACTCTGGCCTTTCCTCCATTACCCTATCCGTACTCTTAGAAATGTGTAAATCTAATCTTTTTTTTTTCTGCCAATGACACCTGGAGTTTATTAAATTCAGGCAAGCCCCTTAACATATAAGGGTCTAAGGCTATTCTCTAAGACCATAAGTTAACAAAAGTTGGTGATTTGCATGAATGAAGATTTTCCATATTCATAGTTTCCCACCATTGTTGAAATCACAGGTCAGAATAAAAAAATCTACACAAATCATAAACTTTTAGGCATATTGGTTCTTTCTATTTTTTTGCCCTTTTACATAGAACAGTTTTATATATATACATATATATATATATGTATATTTTTTGTGCAGGTAGTTACTATTTTTCATTTTTATGATGTTTTGAGGGTAGAGTTCAAACAGTAGTGTCTCTTGGTCTAAAGATATCATAATTTTTTGACTCAATGAATATTGGCATGAGGCTTTCCAAAATGTTTATAACCTGAGGTTCTTGACACAATTTGTCAGAACGCCCATTTCATTATAGCCATGGACACATCAGATTTTATCTTCTTAAAAAAAGGAACAATAAAAGGTGTTATGTTAAAGTTACCTTGACTTAGAGTTCACTGATTATTAAGGAATTTTAGTTCCTTTTTTTTTTCAAACTCGGTTTCCATGTCTTGATTAAGCTTGAAGTGTAATAGCCATTCATAGGCCCAATGCCACTGCTGATGGGCATAGAAGCTTTGATCTACTTAATTTATGACCTGGTCCAGTTCATCCCTCCTTAGTCGGTCTGGTACTCCTGGATTCTTATTGTGTTGGTACCTTATCTACTTCTAGCTCCTGATGAGTGTTAGTCCCTGTGTAACTCAGAACTTTTGAGCTTCAGAGAGCCACCACACTCAGCCTCCTCAGTTGAAATCCAATCTTTAAAGAGGCAAGCTAACTCATGTTTACTGTTTAAAGTTATTGGCAATACTAAAATGGGTTGCTTTTTTTCTGTATGACTCACTGCAAATTGTTTTTACCATTCTCTCCCACTGCTTTCTGGAGAAAGCTTGCTCTGCAAATCTCTGCCTGAAACAAAAAGGATACTTATGTATCTGTGCATGGGGGGGAAGGGATTGATGGTTGATACAGAATTTACTGAAATTCTCAGTGTCACCACAAATGGCAGGAGAATTTTTTTCTTTTTCCTTTGTCCTTTATTTGGGTCAACCTGTGTAGGAAATGTTCCTGATGACCCTTTTGATTTCCACCTCCACAATGCCCCATATCCATCTCCTTCCTCTCTTACTACTTCTACAATTCTATCTGAGTCCCTCATTATCTTTCACCTGGACTATTACAATGATAAGTAAACCAGATTTTTGTCTCAAGTATCAACCACTTCTAATCCAATTGTGACTCCATGAATTAGAATCTTTGGAAGGGATGACTGACCTTAACCACACACCTCCCCACTAGATGCCACATCACAGTACCATTTCTGATTTATAGCATTTAGCACAGGACTCAGTTCATTGATGTTCCCTTCTTGGTCTTACAGTTTGAACTTTTTCTTGGATTTCCTAATGATTTTGTGATTTTCAGAGCAAGCTTTCCCCAGAAAACAGTTAAAAGAAAATTGACCCAGCTGGGTTGTTGCAGCTGTCTTTACCCTTACTGGACTGCTGCTTTCACTTAACTCCCCTGAGTTGGCTTTTAAGTCTATGGTCTTGGACAATGAAGCTAAGTCCCAGTGATTCTGTTCTCTGAACTTGTCCCTCTAAGGAAATTTTTGCTCCAGACTGCTGTTTCATTCAAACAACACACTAACCCCTGACAAGCTCCAAGTCAAAAGAGAAATTGTGTAAAATAGAGACATGACTGAAATATGAAAGGTCATATCATTAAAAAAAAAAGAGTGGATGGAGGCATCTGGTGAAACAATGGGGAAGGGAAGAATTATTAACTAAACAAGAGGTAAAGTGATCATAGGAGATAAGGGAAAATTTTCTATAAATAAATTAACAACATTTCTTATGAACAAAATCATTGCAGCTAGTATTAAGAAGAAAACTAGTTAATTGGGGGAAAAATCTTTGCAGCAAATATCCCTGAAAAAGTTTTTATATGCAAAATATAGAAAGAATTGATACAAATATATAAGAAAAAGAACGATTCTTCAATAGATAATGAGTCAAATGATATAACTAGGCAGTTTTCAACAAACATATGAAAGCACATTCTAACTCAATAAGAAGAAAAATCAAAATTAAACAACCCTGAGTTTTTGCCTCATACCCATCAGATTGGCAGTGTTGACAAAAGTTGAAAATCATGAATTATGGTGAGGTTATAGGATGCTCTGTTAGTGGAGCTGTGAATTGGTTCAGGTTTCTAGAAAACTATTTGGAGTTATATTTAAAAAGTCAATTAAATACATACATTCATTGACTTAGAAGTACCACTACCAAGTCCATTTACAATATACCCCAAAGATGTTCTCCAGCTTTTGCTCAAAGACCTTCAATGAGGGGAAAACCCATACTTCCTGAAGTAGCTTATTCCACTTTAGATAACTCTAATTATTAAGATTTCTTTTCTGCATATGGAAACTAAATCCACCTCATTATAATTTCTACTCATTTCCCCTACCTCTGTCCTCTTGGGAGGAACACAAATAAGCATATCTATTGAAATACTAAACAACATCCTACCTTCCCCCACCACTCCCATATCATCATTTTACTTATCTAGAAGGTATCTCCATGATATTCACAGAGTCAAACTTGTGAATAGAATGTGAATATCAAGGCAAAATATTAATTAAAATATTCTAAAAGATGTTAAAGCAACTCATTAGAAATACCTCACTGCTATTATAAACAGATAGGATTTCTACCAGCAATGTAAAATTTATTTAACATGGGAAAATCTACATACATAATCAACCATGTTAATAACACACACTAGCAAGATCACATGATTATATCAATAAATATAGAAAATGTTTTTGACAAACTATAATATTCATTTGTGTTTTAAAATAATTAAGTCAAGGAATCAATGGATCTTTCCTTATTATGAAATATAGTATCTACCTAAATTTAAAAGCCAGAGTCATATGTAACAAATTTAAACTAGAGGACCTTTCAATAAGACTAGAGGTAAAACAGTGATATCCATTGTCATCACTATTACTTACCACCATGCTAGAAATATACCAATAAGACAAGAAAAAGAAATGGAGTATGCAAGTTAGGAAGACGGAACAAAATTAACACTTTTGCAGTTAAATGGATTTAATTTTTTTAATTTACACAGAACCCTAGAGAGTTGGTTAAAAAATATAATTGAAACATTACATCAGTAGACTAGCATAATATAAAATTAACCTTCACCAACCTTTTTGAATATTACTAAGAAAATTCCACAGGAAAAGATAGAGAAATTCCACTAAAAAAAAAAAAACTACTGAATATATAAAATATTTAAGTGCAACTACAAGTCACACAGGCAAACTCTATGAATACAAGCAAAAACATTCTTCACAGCAATACAGAATAAGTTAAGAGCTAATATTGTTCATGGTTGGGCCATTTCAGTACAATTAATATACCCATACTCACTAAAACAATTCATTTATTTGGTGGCCTACCAATCAAACTATCCAAGGATTATTTTTATGAAGTTAGAAAGGCAATGACAGAAGTCATTGGAAGGAATAAACGGTTAAGGTTCTCAATGGAAATAATGAATGAAAAGTGAGAATGAAAGCAGGTTTAGTAGTACCAGATCTCACACTATCCTGCAAAGCAATAATCATTAATATTGCTTAGTCTTGGCTAAAAAAATAGAAAAGTCTACCAGTGGAAGAGATTATATAAAATGCTCAACTTTCAGTGGGTAAGGGCTTTAGATATAAAAGATCACATCATTAATTAGATGAGCAAGGATGAAATTATCTCCTGAAACTATGGAGAAAGGAAAAGTTTATGATAAGACAAGAGATAGGATCTATAGAAGATAAAATGGACTATTCTGATTTTAAAATATTGAAAAGTTTTCGCACAAACAAAATCACTGAATCTAAACTTAGAAAGGAACAGATAATTGGGGAGGGGGGAATCTTTGCAGGATGTTTCTCTGATAAATGTCTAAGATCTAAGATATATAAGGAACTGATTCAAAAATACAAGAATGATAGTCATTTCCTGATAGATAAGAAGGTCAAGGGATGGTCAGTCAGTTCTCAAGGACAAAATCCAAAACATCAAAAGTCATATGAAAAATGAGCCATATCACTAATAACTTAAGAAATGTAATTTAAAATAACTGAGTTTTGAACTTACATACATCTAATTGGCTAAGATGACAAAAAAAGAAAATGACAATTGTTGAAGGGGCTATAGGAAGGCAGGTATCATCCTTGTGAATTTGTCCTAGAATTCTATAAAGCAAAATGAAATGCTGCACAAAAAGTCACCAAACTGTCTATATGCTTTAATTCAGTGATACCACTACTAGGACTATATTCCACAGAAGTCAAAGAAAGACTGAAAAGACCCACATGTTCAAAAATATTTATATCAGCTCTTTTGTTTTAGTGAAGAACTGGAAACAAATGGAGTGTCAAGAAATTGAGGAATATCTGAACGAATTTTGGTACAGAATTGTTGTTCAATAGTTCAGTTATGCCCAACTCTTCATGACCTCATATGCGGTTTTCTTGGCAAAGATACTGGAGTAGTTTGCCATTTCCTTCTCCAGTGGATTAAGACATAGTCACTGGCACGGGACCATTCAGCATGGGGTGCCCCCATCAGAGAAGGTGCTGTGCTCTATGAGCAAAGCAGAATTGAAATAGCTCAAAAGAAATGCCAGATAGGCAGACTTAGAGAATCCATCCCAAATGTTCACACTGACTATTTGTGCCCAATCTGTGGTAGAATATTCTGAGCTTGTGTTGGTCTGATGGGCCACAGTCGGACACACTGTAACTTGACTCTAAAACAGTGAAGTCATTTTGGTCCTCTCTGAGAACAAAGGGCAACAACTTAAGTGACTTGCCCAGGGTCACACAACCATTAAATGTCTGAGGCTGTATGTGAATTAAGGTCTTCCTTACTCCAGGCCCAGCACTCTATCCATTGAGCCACCTGCCTGCTTCCAAGGCAAACAGAGGTTAAGTGGCTTGCCCAGGGTCACACAGCTAGTAAGTGCCTGAGTCCATATTTGAATATGATTACATGTTTGTAATGGGATATTAATTCATAGAAAGTACTCACAAAAAGTGATTTCATAGAAATCTGGGAAGAATGGTGGAGTGGAAGAGTGGAATGAACTGTTGAAAGGAGAAGTGAGCAGAACCAGGTGTACAATTTAGACAACAATAACATTGTAAACAGAAATTGGCAGACTGACCAACTATCATTCCAGAGGTATGACAGTGAAGTTTGCTTCCCACCTCCTGACAGAGAGGTGATGGACTAAAGGTGGAGGATGAAACAAACATTTTGGGAGACAACAAATGTGTGAATATTTTGCTAGACTTTGCTTATTTGTTACTAAAATTGTGAGTTTTTTTCCCTTTGTTTTGGGAGGCAGCTATTAATAACACTGCCAAAAAAAAAGAAGAAACAAAAGAGGTTTATTGAAGCATTTTTAAATGCATAGAAGAAACTGTTCTATGTTTAGAGGAATACATAGACAAACTCTGAAAGTAACATGTTGAGTATATTTTATACTTCAAAAAAACAAGTTGTACATAGAAGATTCACAGTTTCACATATAACACTCTTTTTCTGCTCATCTTTGTAGATAAAATGTTCTTTATAACTTTTCTTGGTGGCAGGGTGGGGGGGATGTTCATTACATCCACAAGAAAAAAATTAAATAGGGGGAATGTTCATTATATCCACAAGAAAAAATTAAATAAAATAACAAATTTATATAAATGTAATGTATATGTGTGTATGTAGTTATGCACATATATGTAATATATTAATCTATGTGTGTGCATGTGTATATACATATACAAATACATATAGATATCTATATATCTGTCCTAATACTCTCCTACATCTTTGCCATGAGAAAAAAGGCATATTATTATCTGTTTCCTGGGAACTTTATTGGTTCTTTAAAAAAAATAACTATTTCTTTTAGCGATCATTTCTTCTGAACTAAGAGTTCCAACTCAGTTGCATAAACGTTCCTAATTGGTAGAAATTGACTGCTTAATGCCTACATGAGAGACATAGTTGGTAAGGGCTTGAGAGGAGAGATCTTAGTCTTCTGACTTCTAGCTTTGATGAAGAAGATATTTGATTCCATAATATCTTCAGGGAGACATCCCTAAAGGGAGAGAAAGACTGTGGGAAGAAGCCCACATATATAAAAGCCAGTGCCTCAGTCACGTCCTTATCCCCAGTTTACTTAGACTAGAGACTTGGGGGAATTTCCCTTTGAGTGAAATTTGGGACTATTGTTTGAACGGCGATAACTTGCTCCCATTAGGAAATCTCTTTCACTTTATGTATTATCTAATATAATTTTATTTATATAACTTCTCTTATTTGTATTTGCTATCTGCTTGGATAAATGGGTTTGTTTGCTGTTGGTTCTGTGTGTGTGTGTGTGTGTGTGTGTGTATGCATAACTGGTACTTGGTGGGAAGGAAGTTAAGTCTTAGATATATAATTTGAGGTATTCCTTGTAAAGAGATAGCAATCAGGAGTGCAGTTTGAACCTAAAAAATACTGCCTCTAGAAAGGGTCAGATAGATATAATTATAGCTTGATTATCCCTCAATCTGAGAAGAGCAGAGTGGCCAGAATTAAAATGGCAATCTCTTCCTTCTCCTCCTGAAAGAAGTCAAAGTCTCATTTGGTAAAAGTTGTGTGGAGGAGATTTTAGAGATATATATTTATGTCTCCCTGCTAGTCACATCTATTAGTCATTAACCTTTTAGTTACTGTAATTACAGTATATATTTTTTTTGTGATTCTGTTTGTTTGATAATGTACTGGTTCATACAAATCTTCCCATATTTTTCTGAATTCTTAATATTTGTCTTTTTTTGACTGTACAAAAAAATCACATTACATTTATGTAACAAGTTTTTTTTCAGCTATTTTTAATTAATGGGCACCCACTTTGTTTCTAATTCTTTGTTATTATACATAATGGTGCTATTAATATTTTGGTATATGTTAGGCCTTTGTTTCCATCTTTAACTTTCTTGGGACACATGGACAGTAATGGATTGATAGGTCCAAGGATGTGGATACATTAGCATTTTTTTTTTGCATAATTTCGAGACAGTGAATAGAGAGCTGACCTCAGAGCCAGAAAAAGGGAGCTTCCTCCAATTTATATTCGCTGAGTGATCCTGGGCAAGTTATTTAACCTTTCGAAGATCCAGGTAATGATCTGATACTATATGAGTTGCAAAAAAGCTGATTATATGAATTAGTAGATGGAGTTTATTCATTCTGCATTTCACTTAAGCTACCTCTAATTTCAAAATGATTTCCAGAATGATTGGGCTATTTCACAGCCTCACATTCCTGATTTTCCATAACCTTTCTAATACTGATTGCTCTCTTTGTCTTCTTTTCCAGTTTGCACAATATGAGGTGAAATGTCAGAGTTGTTTTAATTTTCATTTCACTAATGTTCTAATTTGTTACTGTTTTTTTTCATGAGATAATTCATAGTTTGCAATTTTTCTTCCAAAAGCTATTCACTTTGACCCTTTATGTATTGGGGAATGGCTCTTGATTTTATATATGTGTTGATTCCACACATATCCATATTTAATCAGTTATATTTAAATGTTCAGTTATTTTTTTCTGTCAGAATCACTTTATGGAAGATTCTTTCACTTTTCCTCTTCCTGTCATTGCTAAATTGTCTGCATCTAGGAGCTATTAAGTTGAATTATCTGGTAGGATGAAGGGAAAGCTGTCCCTAGGGTACCTCTCACTCAAACAATATTTCACTCCTTTTCTTATTTCTTACCTTTTCGGGGATTCTCTAGAATCTGTTTCTAGGAATTATGAATCTTGATAGAGACAGAGGATTAAACTGGGAAGTGTTTTACAACTCTAGTCTAGGAGTTTTGAGGCTGTTGTCTTTTTTCTCATTGCTGATCTCTTTTAATGCCATATTACCTTCCTTTTGAACCTATGAATATCTGCTGTATCCCCCTCCAAACTATGCCTCTTTGTTGAGCTATCTCCACTTTACAGACACACACACCAGTGGAAGTTAATTCCATATCTTCTTTTGTAGAAGCTGAGCCCTTCAAATCCCCTCACTCCTAGCAGGGTTGTTCTAAGACCACTTTTTCATACTGTCCTTCTTCTATGGGACTTTGTCAAATTGAGGTCACGTCATTCCCTTTCTTCTGGCTATGCCCAACTTCCACTCCTCCTACTATGATCTATTCCCTAATGTTCTATCTTTGTATTCCCACTATGGCAAGAACAATAAAAGAAATTGAGAGTTTCTTTTCCACCTCTTTTCTTGAATTAATGACCAGTTATTGCCTCCACTTCCCTGTTGCCCTCATTGAAGAGGCATCTTGAATGAATGAACAATTGGAAAAGCATTTATTAAGTGCTAACTATATTCCAAACACTGAGATTAGCTCTAGGAATACAAATAGAAAAGCAAGAAAGTCCTTGTTTGTACTCATATTATAATATGGGGAGACATCCCATAGTATTTTATAATGTATAACATGATTTATTAATGAGATATTTCTCACTGAAATATTAATTTGCCTCTATCTACACTTTTTCAGTCAGTCAATAAATATTTATTAAGAACCTACTATTTGCCAACTACAATGTATACTAATATATATGTGTATATTAAAAATAATCATATTATTAATATTTTAGTATATATTAGACCCTTGTTTCCTGGGAAACTTTCTTGGGATATGTGGACATTAATGGATTGATAGGTCTAAGTACTAGCTAAGTACTGGAGATATAAAGAAAGGCAAAAGATAGTCTTTGCCCTCAAGAAGCTTATACTCTAATGTAGGGAGACAATATTCAAAGTAAGTATGTACAAACAAGCTATAGGAAATAATCAACAGAATTGAGGCACTGGAATTAAGGGTGATTGGGAAAAGCTTATAGAAGGTGGGATTTTAGCATGTACTTGAAGAAAACTAGGGAAACCATGAGGTGGAGATGAGTATGGAAAGCATTCCAAGCATTATGTAGTCACTAAAAATGCCTGGAGTTGGGAGATGTAATATATTTTTTGAGGAAGAGCAAGAAGGCCAGTGTTACTGGATGGCAGAAGGTGTGTGTGTGTGTGTGTGTGTGTGTGTGTGTGTGTGTGTGTGTGTG
>NW_020948983.1:9783640-9805227 GCF_900497805.2 Vombatus ursinus
GTGTGTGTGTGTGTGTGTGTGTGTGTGTGTGTGTGTGTGTGTGTGTGATTTGGTGATTTGGTAAAAAGTGATAAGGAGTCATTGGAGATTATTCAGTAGGGCAGTGTAATGGTCAGACATGAGCTTTAGGAAGAACACTCAATACGCATTTCAGTCCTTAGATTCTTCTGCCCATTGGTGTTCTCTTTGCATTCCTACTCTCACTGGGACACATTTAAGATTTTTTAAAAAGAAAGCCAAAGAAGAAATACTCCCCAACTCAAAATTCATGTCATTGTCTAACTGTAATCACATGATAGTAAACATTTCAATTTTGTAGTCTTTTATTACTCTCTGAAAGTATTTAATTTTCTGCTGTTTGACAAGTTTGCACAATGAACATCTCACTTGCCCCTTTATTCTTTTGAAGAAATTATTTTAATTCTTCCCTTTTAATGATTGTCCAGTTATTTTCCTTGCTATTTAAGTGAGTTTTTCAGGATATTTTATTTGTGAATGTCAGCTGATTTTTGCTTTTTTGATTGTTATATTACAATTTTCCTTTAATTTCTTAAAAGCACAATGTGAGCCTGCTTTGTTCTCCTCATGATTTTAAGGGGATTTTCCCTTGTGGGCTTCAGAATTTGTTCTTCGATTTTGTAGTTCTGAAGCTTCACTACAATATTTCTTGTTGACTTAGGTTGGAATTTTATTTTGTTGGTGTTCTGTGGGTTCTCTTGATCTAAATTTTGGTGTATGCTTTCAACATATCTTGACATTTATTTTCTGGGGGTGTGGTATTTACATTTTCTTTTTCATTATTTTTTTCTGGAATACATATAATACTTAGATTATTTCTTCATGTGCTGTCTTCAAGTTCAGTTTTTGTTTTGTTTTGTATAGCTCATAGGTTTTTCCAGTCTTTATTTAAGAAAAATGTTCTATTATTTTCCTTCTACATATAAATTATGTATATATATATACATATATGTAATATATGTATGTGTGTGTGTGTATGTGTGTGTGTGTGTGACAGAGAGAGAGAGAGAGAGAGAGAGAGAGAGAGAGATTTGGCAAGGTAATCAGGGTTAAGTGACTTGCCCAGGGTCACACAGCTAGTAAGTGTCAAATGTCTGAGGCAGGATTTGAACTGAGGTCATCCTGACTCCAGGGCCAGTGTGCTATCCACTGTGCCACCTAGTGCTCAATACACTATATTTTTTGTAATTTTATTTTTAGGAGAATCTCTATCTTTATGGAGAAAGTTTTATCTTTTGTTCTAAATTCTAGTCTTTGGTTAGTCTTGTTATTTTTTTTTTTCCTTAGGAGTTTCAATTTCTGTCCTTATTTCTTTTCTATTTTATCTTAGTTCTTTGGTCACTCTTCTAGAACTATTCTGGAGATTCTTGGAATTGTTCCATTGTTGTTTGAAGGGGGGTTACTAAATTCCTTGTGACATATTCACTTTTCTTAGGAGGTTTGCCCTTATTTTCCTTCAAATACATTCATTCATTCTTGTCAGTCAGCTATATTTTTAAAAATCTTAATAATTATGCTGATTTTTCTACAGTGTTGTTGTTTCTTACCATTAACATTTTCCCTTCTGATGACCCTTGTTGTCATGTCCCTTTCTCTTCCTTTCTGCCTGTTTTGTTCATCCATTTCCCTCAGAGAAAAAGACTGACTAGGAGGGACATACTATAGGGACACTCAGATATATCATTGTAGTATTTTTGCACCTTTACTATCCTTACGTTTTTAGAGGTACCGTAGTCCTCTTTACCTCTGACTTTCATTTGTCCCTTGGGTGTCTCCAGAGGCCTAGGTGATCTCCTAGGATGTTGCATACTTCTGGAAATCTATACACTTAATTTTCTTTTCCATGTTTCTCTCATTCCAGTGGAATTCAGGTACCTAAAATTGACCTAGTTACAAGAATTATAGGACTATGTCAGAATGAGTCTATCTATTTGTCCATCTAAGGTGAGAGCCTACATGGGAATTCCCAGTAAGGTAAATCTTCCACCCACCCTGAGAGAGACTTCCCTCTGAGACTAGAAAAGAAAACATTCAAAGGGGTTCCAAAAGTAAAGTGTTTTACATTGCTATATCCACGGGGGTTATAGGTTGTCCTAAGACGGTCCATAAGAGAGGATATATAAAAATGCCAGGCATGATGAGCTGCTGCTGGTGGTCTTTAGGTATTCTCTTCTGTTAGAATTACCTTGTGGCAGCTTCTTTCATTTTCCTCTTCATATAACTACAGAATTTTCAACATCTGAGGCCCCTTAAATTATACTATTTGGTACAATGTAAAGAGAACTGTCCCTTTGGTACTTTTCACTAAATTATCTTGTTGGGATCCAGTGGTCAAATTTCATACCTCCTTTATTTATGTTTATACTCTACCTTATATTATATTTGTTTACAAGCAGATCTTATCCTCTCTGTTAAGTTTTTAGCCGTATGAGTGCATGGACCATGCCTTATGTGTCTTTTTTTATTCCCAGTTTCTAGCATAGGGGCAAGCTTATGGTGGGTATTGAGTAAATGCTTATTGAATAGAAGTGAATTGATTAAAACTTTTGAGCATTTGGTGTTTGTTCTTTAGATAAAAATAACTAGCATTTATACGACAATTTTAATACTTAGGAAGTCCTTTGTAAATATCTCATTTGATCATCATAACAACTCTGGAGATAGCATACACACACACACGCACACACACACACACACATACACATATACACATACACACCACAGATGAGCAAGTTGAGGCAGATGGAGATTAAGTGACTTCTCTAGGATCATTCAACTAGTAAGTGTGTGAAGCTAGGTATGAACTCAGGTTTTACTAATTTCTGTTCTAGCTCTTTCCCCTGTACCATCTAATTGCCTAGATTTAAATTTGTTCAAGTACTTCTGTAGCATTAACTTTCTAAGATCTGTTGGGTGATGTCTCTGACATAAATGTTCCAGGACCTAGGTTTTTCCTCAATGTTTTTAACTATTTTACACATCCAAAATAGTAACCAGAAAAGTCAAGACGTCAGCCTAGTGAAGAAAAACTGTCAATTTATGATTAGATATTGAGTAGTCAAAACAACCCAAAATTTGACTAAATTTTTTTTTACTTTTTCAGACTGTTTAGTATTGGACTAAGATTCCAGTGTAGATGAGCAGTGACTTCTTAGTATTGGAAAAATGCCAAGGCCCTACTTATCCATGTGGAGCACCAGAAAAAAGCCATAGGGCCCACAAGTTACCATAAAATCACTAGTATTGTCATTCACTAATACACAGGTAAGGCTAAAATTCAATTTTAATTTATTGCTTTTAACAAGTTTATTCAATACCTAGCAACAGAGGTTTAGCCAGTTCCAAGATCTGTTGCTATAGAAACAAACGAAGTAATGCAATTTTCTGTGCATGGTGCAGATAATTCCTCTAGCTTATTATTCTTCCAGCTGTGCCTGAAGAACTTGTTGAAATGAGGGACTAGAACTCTCTAACCAACTTTAAATATCATTATCAGTAAGCTACAAACTTAGGGTCAATGGTTTTGAATGTCCATTGAGTATTTAACTCTCTTGGCCTCTTAGCATTCACTTAAAATTTCATATGGTATGGTGTTAGACAAAGTCAGTCAGGGAACAAGTATTTACTATGTTCCACACACTGGGAATTCAATGAAAGAAAAAAAAAACAGTGCTGACTCACAAAGAGCTCCTATTTTAATGGGGAAGACAAATATGAAAATAACTAGGTGTGTAGGAGATACATACAGAACAGATGAAAGGTAATTTCAGAGGGGAAGGCTTTAGCAGCTGGGAAGACCAGGGAAGGCTTCTTGTGGAAGGTAAGATTTGAGCTGAGTTTTAAAGGAAGTTGGGAAACTTAGAGGTGAAGGTGAGGAGGGAGAGCATTCCAGGCATAGGGGGTGAGGCAGATGGCACTCGTTATAGTTATGAGACCTGCGTTCAAGTTAGAGGTTGTTGTGACCTTAAACAAGTTATTTCCACATGCTGAGTCTCATTTGTAAGATAGGCATAAGAATAATTACACTGCCAATATCAATGAGTTAATGTGGGTAAGTACTTTGAAAATTGTAAAGGTCTTTCTAGAAGTGAGCCATCACCATCGTTGGCATCACCATCACCAACATCATCAACATTACTGAACACCTTATTAGTGAGACAAAGACTTTTTGGAATTTGCTATCAAGTAATGAACATATAAAAAGCTAGCTAAGGAGTGCCACATCAACCTGCCCTGCTTTGGAAATTAACCCAAGACTGTGTACTCTTCTCTTTCTCAATTTTTCATTTGGAAGTAAGATCAGATAGAATATGTTGAGACTACTCAGATCTGTCTTAGGCACTATGGAGGACACAGAAGGAAAATAAGTAATGTTCCTTCTTTCTTTTGTTTTACATGGGTTTGGGGCTATTTAGCCTGAAGAAAAGACAGAAGGAATACAATAGCCATCTTCAAATATTTGATGGAATATCATGTGGAAATAGGATGAGATTTGTTCTTCTTGGCCCCAAGGGTAGAACTAAAAGCTTGTCTCTAGAAAAGGCAAGCCTCTTATAAGAGGCAACTAGCTGAGGTAAGATACACCATCAGCATTTGATGCTGAAGCCCTGTGGTCCAGTGCATTGGCTTTAGAGTCAAGAGGACCTGCATTCAAATCCCACCTATAAGACGTACTACCTATGTGATATGGGCCAACTGACTTCAACCTCCTTGGTCCTCGTTTCTTCATCTGTACGAGTGAGTCGGACTAGATTGTGGCTGAGGTCCCCCCCAGCTCTATCTCTGTGATTCTATAGTCTATACCACATAGTATAATAAGCCCTAAGCAGAAGCATTGGGCTTGCAAAATTCCTCTGCTTACCTCCTAAGCCATTTTCATTTACCTTAAGTGACCTACCAGTACCTGTGTGTGTTTCAGTAATGATTTCCTGTATTAAGGGCATTACAATTGTTTCCTGCCAACTGTGGTGAAGTGCTTCAATTCTTGAGCTCTCTAGGCACCTTTCTGTTGAGGGATGATAGTCAGAAACTTCCAGAACAAAGCCTATGCTCACTCTGTGAGTAAAAGAAACAAAACAAGCTGGTGATGAAAGCCTGCAGTGCAATTTGGGGGTCATTAGCCTGTTACTAATGGGCAGAGAAACCCTTCCAAAATATTCCTACTTTAGCCAAGTAGAAATTAGCCTATTAATCTGTTTAGCCATTTTAATATCTTGTAGGGATAAATTCATATATGATTCAATTTTTTCAAAGGCTGGAGAAGAGGGCCATGCTTTTATACCATTTTTGTTAAATGGGTTGCCTTGCTTTCCCTTTGGCTTCTTATTTTGGATATCAGAAATACTTTCTTTTGAAAAACTTTTAATTTAGCACCTTTAATTATTAACCTGCACCTTCTGTCCCCAACTGTCTTCCCTCCTCCAAACTTTCATATTTGTGAAAAGCATCAACATTTTCCTGGTCACCCAGGCTTACAACCTGGGTGTCATCCACAACTCCCCATTCCCTCTCACCTCCCCCATCACATCCATTAAGTTGTCAAATACTGTCATTTCTACTTTCAAAACTTATCTTTATCCTGCTTCTTTCCTATGACACTGGCATAATCGTGGGGAGGAACCTGTAGCCTTGAGGCTGCATGTGGCCTTCTAGGTCCTTGAGTGTGGCCTTTTGACTGAGTCCAAGTTTTACAGAATAAATCTTTTATGAAGGGGATTTGTTCTGTGAAGTTTGGAGTCAGTCTAAGGGCTGCACTTGAGGACCTAGAGGACCACACGTGGCCTTGAGGCCGCTGGTCCCCCATCCTTGGCCATACCTCTGGTGCAACTCCTAATCACCTCATACCTGGACTTCTGCAAAGAGTCTGCCAGCTGATCTTTCTATCTCAAGGCCCTTCATACTCCATTTCATTCTCTACTCAGCTATGATCTTTCTCAAAGCACAGATCTGAACCGTGTCTCTTCCCCATTCACTAAAGTCCAGTGGCTACCCATAACCTCCAGGATCAAATATAAAATCCTCTGGAGTTCAAAACCCTTCAGAATCTGGCTTCTTCCTATCTCTGAAGTCTTATATTTTATTCCTTTCCACATACTCTATAATCTAGTGACACTGGCCTCCTAGCTGCTTCTTCAAGAAGACACTCCATCTCTTGACTCCATGCCTTTTCAGCAGCTGGTTGTTGTTGTTCAGTTGTTTCAGTCATGTCCAATTCTCCATGACCTCATTTGAGGTTTTCTTGACAAAGATGCTGGAGTGGTTTGTCATTTCCCTCTCCAGCTTATTTTATAGATGAGGAAACTGAGGCAAACAGGGTTAAGTAACTTGCCCAGGGTCACACAGCTAGTAAGTGAATGAAGCAGAATTTGGCTCAGGTCCAGTGTCTGAGATCATATTTGAAATTAGGAAGATGAGTCTTTCTACCCACACTCTACTATGCCACCTAGCTGCTAAAAAAAGCAGGAAGTTATTTTTCTTCATATCAAACCCAATTCTGCCTCTTAGAAACTTCTATTCATTGCTTCTGGTTCTGCTCTCTGGGGCCAAGTACTTCTCTTTCCACAGGATAGTCCATCAAATACTTGAAGATATCAGTCATGTTCCCTATCTCTTCTTAAGGATAAACAATGATCTTCCCATGCTACTCATTTTCTTGAAAGCACTCAGTATCTTGACTGCCCTTCCCTGAATATTATCTGGCTTATCAATATCCATCATAAATGTAGTATACTGAATTGAATACAATACTCCAGATGGGGCTTGTGTCCTTGCCAGGGCCTGAATAATGGACAGCCTAATAGCTCATTAGATTTCTTTCTTTCTTTCCTTCTTTCTCTTTCTTTTCTTCTCTTCTTTTTTCTTCTCCTTCCCTCCCTCCTTCCCTCCCTTCCTCCTCCTCCTTCTCCTCCTCCTCCTCCTCCTCCTACTTCTTCTCTTTCTGTCTTTCTCATTGCTATATTATCTTATGGCTGAGATCTGCATTTTAGAACCAAGTGCTAGAAGCTTCCATAGTGATCAGCTTGAAGAGCAACTTCTATCCTTCTATAGGCTTCAGTTTAGTTACTTGTAAAATAACATTTAAAAACAACAAAAACAAACAAATAACTAAACTGAAGCCTATAGAAGGATCTGCCGAGGGTCATGTATAAAGTGGAAGAACCAATAGAAGGTCAATACCAGGTTCTCTGATCTCACTCATTTTTCTCTGTAATTACTTCTTTGTTCATTTTCAGTATTGTTTTTCCTTTCTCTCATTTTCTTCATGATGATGATAAGTAGCATTTATATAATACTTAAAGGTTTGTATAGCACTTCATGTATCTTATATAATTTGATCCTCACAGCAAAGTTTTGAGGTAGGTAATATTATTATCCTCATTTTTACAGATGAGGAAACCAAAGTTAACAGAGGTGAAGTGATTTGCCCAGTAAGTGAATGAAGCAGGATTTAACTCAGGTCTTTCTGACTCCAAATCCAATTCTCCATCCTCTCTGCAGCTTGCTGTGTCAGATCCATTGGCTGATTTACAGGTAGGCTAATTTGCATTGCAGACAATATATGAGGGTTAGAAATGGTTATATAATCATTTTTCCAACCCGAAGACTATTCTTCATAATGAATCATAATTCACAAAACAAATCTTTGAAATCCCAACTACCACCAGAAAATTAACTCTGCTTTTTACTGTTGAGGTCTTCCAAGGTTACCTGTCTTAACAATCCTAATTTTGAGTGATTAGAGGGATAATTTTCTCTCCAAATTCTGTGTGGTGCTCATTTTCAACTGCCCATTGTGATCCTTTCATCAACATGGAGCTGAGTTTTCTTGGCCAGCATGATGAAGGGAAAGCACTCTAAAATATGGTTCGGTGATTCAACTTTACAGTAAAGGTAGTGTGTGCGTGCATGTGTGTGTGTGTTTGTGTATGCATGTGTGTGTACATGTGTGTGTGTGTGTGTGTTCTTATGCACAGTATATGGGGAGGGGAGTGTAATGGTGTGGAAGGGTGTAGTTTGTGTTAGTAAGAAATTATAATATACATGCTTTTCTAATGCTAATGAAAGTTGAAACTGTGAATGTGCTGATGTATGCATTGAATTACACTGCCCCATACAAAACATTGGGGGAATATATTATTTAAAACAAAACTTACAGATTTATTATTAAGAAATGTTCTGATTAAAATATTTTAAACCTGGGTACCATTTTTCTGATATGATGCTACTAAACAGTGAGAAGGGAAGAATTTTTGGTTGCCATAGGGACATTCAGACTAATTAGATGTCTCTGAGAGTGACCTTATTTGACTTTTCTTTTGCCAAATCATCTCTAAGTCCTTTGTTAGCCATGTGGACATCCGTAAAATATCATGGAACCTAGAAGCCGTATCTGACCAACTTCAGCTGAATCTGGGGCTTATAAAAAGGTTTTATTTTACCTTATCCTGAATTTAACAAACAACAAATAAAACAAATATTTTGGTATACAAAGTAGAAGAGAAAAACAGAATTATACATGAAAGAGAATCTATTAATATAGTTTTCCTTTTAACTATATAATAAATTTAATACATAACTTTCAAAGCTGTCCTGATTTTGCTGTTTCTGGCTTCCTTCTGTTCTGTGCATTTATGGATGCTTCAATTTGCCTCTTTTTCCTTTTCTTTCTTTTTAAAATTTGATTTAAAGATGGGAAGGAGAAAGGAGCTAACAATAGTGTTGTGAAAGAAAGAAAAGGAAAACAAAACTCATGTAACAATATATAGGGTCAAGTAGGTGGCATAGTGGGTAGAGAGCTGGGCCTGGAATCAGGAAGACCTGAGTTCACATCTAGTTTCAGGCACTTACTAGCTATGTGGCCTTGGACAAATCATTACTCTCTGTTTGCCTCAGTTTTCTCAACTGTAAAATGAAGATAACAATATTACTTACTTCCCAGAGGTGTTGTGAGGATCAAATGAGATAATATTTGTAATGTGCTTAGCATGCTGTCTGACACACAGGAGGCAATTGATAAATGCTAGTTCATTCTGTCTGTGTTCATATTAGTGGTGTTGTTGTTCAGCAAAACTAATTACCATATATATGATATCCAAAAATATGTCTCATTTTGCCTCTCAAGTTGATCGCTTCTCTTTCAGGAGATAGTGATGAAGCAAGCTAAATAACATGCTTCACCATAGGTCCTCTGGAATTGGAGTTGGTCATTGCATTCCTCAGAGTTCTTGTAGTTGTTGTATCAATAGTTCTCTCGGTTCTGCTTGTTTCACTCTGATTCAGGTCACGCAAATTTCAGGTTTTGTCGAAATATTCCCTTTCATGATTTCTTACAGATAACATTCTATCATGTTATTAATACAATATAATATTCTGTCATATTAATAAAGTATTATTTTTTATCCATTCCCTTGGTTGGTTAGTTATTATTCCCAAATTAAGGCTACTACTTTAATTCCACGTTCTTTACTATAATAAAAAAGCTACTATAGTTATTAATATATATTAGAATAAACATGCATAATGTGTAATATACATATGCAATATAGATACACATAAAATATGACATTTTACATATCTATTATTTCCTTCTTTCTTTGGTCTCTTTGTGATACAGCCCTAGTCAAAGGGTAGGTACAGTTTAATAACTTTTTAGGAATTTATTTTTTTCCAAAATGGCTAGACAGATCAATAGCTCCACAATAATATAATAATATATCTGCCTTCCTAGACCTTTCCAACACTTGTCATTTTCTATTTCTTCACCTTGGCTGCTGTAATGGGTGTTAGGTTGAACCTCAGATTTGTTTTAATTTTAATTTCTGCAACTAGTAATAATTTGGAACAATTTTTATATGCTTATTGATAGATTAGCTTTCTTCCTTTGAAAACTGCCATTTCAAACCTTTTAACCATTTTTCACTTAGGGAATGGTTCTTCTAAATTTAAACCAGTTCCTTATATATCTTGAAAATGAGAATTTTATCAGAGAAACTGGCTATGAAGTCCCTCCACCCCAATTCCAATTCCCTTGTTTCCCTTCCAATTTTAGCCATTTTAGGTTGTTTTTGCACAAAAAACTTTTTCATTTATGTAATTGAAATTGTATATTGTATTTTCTGAGATTCTCTCTATCCAATGTTTGGTTATGGACTCTTCACTTATCCATAGTTGTGAAAGCTAATTTTTAACTTGTTTCTTTAATTTTTAATAATGTTGATTTTTATCTTTGCCATATAACCATTTAGAGCTTATCTTGAGATATGATGAGATGCTAGTCTATACCTAATTTCTTTTTCTTTTTTTTAATAATTTATTTATTTATTTAATTTTTGGCAAAGCGATTGGGGTTAAGTGACTTGCCCAAGGTCACACAGCTACTAAGTGTCAAGTGTCTGGTCTGAGACCGGATTTGAACACAGGTCCTCCTACCTCCAGGGCCGATGCTCTATCCACTGTGCCACTTAACTGCCTCTATACCTATTTTCTTGCCAGACTGCTTTCCAGTTTTCCAGCAGTTTCTACAGAATACAGGTTCCTTTCCCTAGAAGTTGAAATCTTTGGTTTATCAAATACTATGCTGTTATATTAATTTGCTTCTTCCTGCTGTGCATCTAATGTGTATTACTATTTAATTCTCTATTTTTTTATTTGATACAAAATAGTTTTGATGATTACTTCTTTGTAAGATGGTTTGAGATCTAGTAATCCTCCCACTTCCTTCTACTTTTTTTTTTCATCATTCCCTGGAGGTTCTTGATTATTTGTTCCTCCAGATGAATTTTTTCTAGCTCTTTAAATAATCAACTGGTAATTTTCTAATTGAAAAGATAAATTAATTTAGGTAGTAATTTTCATTTTTATCATATTGTCACAGGATAACTATTACCAATTTAATATTTTCCTAATGATTTTGTTCTCTCATTACTTGTACAAAATGTTTTGTACATTTATTCATATTATTTTTCTCTGTGTCTTAGTGGTTAAGCTCCCTTATATTTTATGCATTCTGTAGCAATTTTGAATGAAATTTACATTTCTATCTTTTCATGTGGATTTTTGGGGTATTATATAGAAAAATAATTATTTAAATGAGTTATTTTAAGTCCTATATATCCTGCTACTTTGTTGAAGTTATTGATTATTTCAATTAATTTTAATGACATATTTAGGGTCTTTGTAGGGATACCATCACCTCATTTGCCAAAGGCTATAGTGTTGTTTCTTCTTCAATTTTATTTTCTCAGGGTTCCCCCCCTCCCCTTGTCATATTGCTATAGCTAGAGTTTGTAGAACTATATGAACTAATAGGGGTGATAATGGATATACTTGTTTTATTACTGATATTATTGTAGAGTCCTCTTGCCTTTTTCCATTAAATATAATGTTGTCCCTTGGTTTTAGATTTTAGATCAATTCTACTTACTATTTAAAGAAAAAATCTGTTCTTTTGCTTTTTAATGTTAACAGAAATGGGTGTTGGTTTTTGGCTAAAGGTTTTTCAGCATCTATTTATATAAGTATGTGGTTTTTATTATTTTGTTATTAATATGGTCTATCATGTTTTTAGTTTTCCATATGAAAACAACCCTACATCTCTAGAATAAATCTAATGTAGTAATTGTGCATATTTTGTGTTTCTGCAGCCTCCTAGCTAATATTTTATTTTTGTTTTCATGTTCATTATAGATATTGATCTAGACTAGAATTTTATTCTTGATATTTTTCTTATTGGGTTATAAATGCCACATTCATATCATAGGAGTTTGGTATTTCCTATTTTTTCCTATTTTTAAAAAATATTTATTTTAAACTTACATACACAATAAGAAAAGAAAAATAAACATATTATAAACTTAAATATTAAAACTTGAAGGCAAAATAAGAGAAGAAAAAATAGCATTGCCATGTGCACAGCAGAATGCAAGAAAGGATTCAAAATATACAGCAATAAATTTCTGTTTCAAGAAAGTCTATAAAATAAATACTATGTATTATGTTCAGAACTGTCTGTCTTTTCTTTGCTTCTTTGCAAGTTCTCTTTTGTTCTCTGCTGTGCACTTTTTACTTCGTTCTTTTCCCCCTTCCTCTTCCTTAACCCCCCAAAAGGTAAAATTAAGCACAGATATATTTGTGTGTGTACACACACATACATAAATATACAAACATGTATACATATACATACATGCATATGTACATACAAACATATATACACAGTATACACACAAAGATATACACACATAGTACACTTAACTACATATACATATATTTAGATATCTATAATCATACTCATATACAGACATATACATTCATATGCATCTATGTATGACCACACTATACTTATCTGTCCTCTGTCTCTCTGAGGGTAGATAACCTCCTAAGTCTAAGTCTTTCCATATTTTCTAAGTCCACCAATTCATCATTTCCTACACCACAGCAATATTCCAACCTTGTACTGTATAGTTATTTTAAAGAGTCTAAAATAATATTGATTAATATGGCTGACAAATGGTGTAGTTTCCCTATTTTTCTCTTATGATCAAATCTTTTTTAGCTTTAACTTTGTCTGAGATCATGATTATTACCTCCTTTTTTCCCTAATAAATTCTACTGCTGATCTTTATTTTATGTTTCTCTTTTCCTAATTTTAAACATTTTGTGTAATAGTGTAATTGATTGCTCTTTCATTGATAGAATTCACTTAAGAATACAGCTTGTCCTATATATTTTTTTTTTCTTTTGGGGAGTTCATTTGTAGCCTATTCAATTTATGTTTTCAAAGACGGGAGTTGTTTAATCTATTTTTGTTCTGTTGATCTGGGTAATTTATGTATGTAAAAATTCATACATTTCTTCTAACTTATCAGTTTTGTTGGCATAGAATTGTTCAAAGCATATTCTAATATCATCAGAAGTGAGCAGAACTCAACATTAACATAAAAAATCCAAAGTCAAGAAGTAGGCTTGAAAAATGAATAAACAAAAAAAAAAAAACCTGACCATAATAATCAATTATGGTGACAGGGAACCTCAAGAAATAAACATAGAAGAAAATGATTTTAAAACACCTGCAAGCAAAGCCTCTGAGAAAAAAATGTAGATCAGAGACAAACCTAACAAGAATTCCTAGAAGGGTTAAAGAAAGAAATTTAAAAACAGTAAAAGAAATTTTTTAATCAAATAAGAATTGTAGAGGAAAATAGGAAAAGAAATGAGAGCTATGTAAAATATTTTTGATAGATTCCTTCATCTATCATCTCTAATTTTGGTGAATTCTCTTTTTTGTATTTTTTACATTAACAAGTTGGTTTTCCTCACTTTTGTTTTGTTTTAGTGATTTGTCTGTTTTGTTATTTTTAAAAAGAAGCTCCAAGGCAGAGCCAAGATAGTGGAGTAAAAGCAGTGACTTGCCTGAGTTCTTCCCCTAAGCCCTCCAAATACCTTTTAGAAATGACTCTAAACAAATTCTAGAGCAGGAGAACCCACAAAAAAGATGGAGTGAAACAAATTTTCAGCCTAAAACAACTTGGAAAGTCAGCAGGAAAGGTCTGTTGAACCAGGGTGAGAGAAAAGTGCAGTCCAGCGCAGGCCATACCAGTGCAGACAAGGCCCTAAGCAAATCTGAAGCAGGTCTCAGGTTGACTATATCAGTGGCAGCAGTGGCATTTTCCAGACCTTTCAGCCCACAGACCCCAAAGACAACTTAGAAAGTCAACAGGAAAGGTCTGTCACACCTGGGTAAGAGTGGAGTACAGTCCAGTATAGGCCATGCCAGCATAGCCCTGGCCACAGTAAACCAGGAGCAGGTCTTGGGAGTAACTGAATCAGCAGTGGCAATGGCTGCTTCTGGAGCTCTCAGCCCACAGACAGTAAGAGGATTGAACAACTGGTCATAAAGAGGTTACAGGGGTCTTTCCGCTAGCATTGAGGCAGGACTCTGCTGCTTTGCCCATACTCAAATCCAGATCATAGTCCTGGGTGGCAGTTTTGCTTTTCCATTATTTTTTTTTAATGCATACTCAATTTGTTGATTTATTTCTCTTTGTTTTTGATTCAAATGGTTAAAGAGAGACCTTATCCCATAAGGAATGCTCTCTCTGCATAATCAAAAGTTCCTGTATGTTATCTCATTGTCGTTTTGTTCTTTGATGAAATTGTCTTTGTTTCTTTTGTTCTTTGAGTAATTAAATCTTTAGGGTTAAATTGTTTACTCTCCAATTAATCTCTATGCTTTTTATAGGTCTTTTACTAGGTATTTTTTTAATTGCATTGTGGTCAGCAAAGGATGAGCTTATTTTTTTTTTCTGATTTTCTTCATTTGTTTGTGAGGCTTTTATGCCCTATTACATGGTCAGTTTTTATAATGATGCCATACACAGCTAAGAAATATATATATTCCTATCTATTTCCAATCAATAATTAACAGATCTATCTATCATATATTACTATTCTAAAACCCTATTCAGGCTCTTAACTTTTTTTTTGTTGGATTTGTTTAGGCCCTAAAGGAGTAGATTGAGCCCCCAATATTAAAGTTTTATTATATATCTTTTCCCTATAATTTGATGATTTTCATTTAAGTATTTAGTCACCAAGTCACTCATTCTTGAAATATTAGGTAATGATATTGATTTGTTATCTATAAAGTCTTCAAGAATAAAGCAATTTCTCTGTTTATCTCTTGATCAGGGACCACTTGTTTCTTCTTCTCATTAGAATGTAAGCACTTTATTACTGTATGGTTTCTTCCAACTGATGACATGCATCAACATTTCTAATTTCATCTTGACTCTTCTGTTTGCATTTCAAAGCTTCTGCTCAGATCTGGTCTTTTCATTAAGAATGCTTCAAATAGGGACAGCTAGGTGGCTCAGTGGATAGAACACTGGCCCTGAAGTCAGAAGGACCTAAGTTCAAATCTGGCCTCAGACCAAATACTTGACATTTAACTAGCTGTGTGACCTTGGGCAAGTCACTTAACCCCAATTACCCAAAAAAAAAGAATGCTTCAAATTCCACTATTTTACTAAAAATACATTTTTCGCCTGTAGGACTACACAATTTTGCAAAATAACCTTCATCATAAACATTGCTGCCAAAATCCAGAGTTTTCAGGTCAAAGAAAAAAATGTTGCAGTCAGTCCGAAAGAAAGAGTTCAAGTACCAATGAACTATGACTTGGATTATATGAGACTTGTCAACTACCAATATAAAAGAAAAGGAGATTTTGAAATATATAATTCCAAAAGGCAAAAGATAAATACTTGAAAACAAGAACAACTAGCCCTGAAAAACTGCAAAGCTGCAAGCAACCCTTACCACATTCAGAACAGGAGAGAAAGTTAGGCCTACGCCCAGGAAGCCTGAACCAAAGCCTAACCCAGATATAGTGTCAGGCCTCTGGTTCTAATAGATCTGGGTAGTTTTCATTTCTGATATCCTGGCCTTTGGGGAGGTGGGGGAGTGGGATAGAACAATGACTCATAGGTTCTCCTTGAACTATTTTTCAGGTCAAAATTTTTTTTAAATATTTTACATTTTTTCCTGTTTTTGTTCTGCCAATTTTAAAATTTTGTTTTAATTGAGGGAATCAAATTCTTATGTAATTTTTTCCACCATCTGTCCTAAGCTAATCTTATTTTTTCTTATCTTTTTTCTTTCCCTCTCTTTACATTCAACATTACATTTTGTAGAAAAATTGAACAAGCACATATTTATTTTTATCTTTCAATGTATTTTATTTATTTCATTAAATATTTCCCAATTACGTGTAAAAAAATTAAACTCATTTTTTAAAAAAATTGAGTTCCAAAGTCTTTCCCTTCCTACCCCCCTCCTTGAGAAGGCAAGCAATTTGATATTGATTGTGCACATGAAGTCATACAAAACATATTTCCATGTTAGCAATTTTTCAAAAGCAAATAGACCAAAAAAAAAAAGGAGAGTAAAGAAAGTATGCTTCTACATACATTTAGATTTCATTACTTCTGTCTCTGGAGGGGAATAGCATTTTTCATTATGGGTTCTTTGGAATCGTCTTGAATCGTTGTCTTGATAAGAGTAGCTAAGTCTTTCACAGTTGATCACCCTTACAATATTGTTGTTACTGTGTACAATGTTTTCCTGGTCCTGCTTATCTCACTTTGCATGAGTTCATATAAGTCTTCTTAGGTTTTTCTGAAACCATCATGTTTTGTTATTTCTTATAGCACAATAATATTCCATCACAATCATATGCCACAAGTGAACATTTATTCAGTGTCTACTATTTTCCAGGTACTGTATTAAACATTGTGAATATTATCTCATTTGATCCTCACAAACCTGTGAGGTGCTATTATTATCCCCATTTTATTGTTGAGGAAACTGAGTCAGACAAAGGTTAAGTGACTTACCCAAGATCACACATCTACTAAGCGTCTGGGGCCAGATTTGAACTCCTATTTTTCTGATTCTAGACCCAGCTCTCTCTGCACCACCAGCTGTCTATTTATCTCTTCATTTCTTCCAGGGACTCATTGTAGGTAGTTTTTTTTTTTTTTTTCCTGAGGCTCTACTTGGAATTGTGGACTTACTCTCTTCCACTGATTTACCTCCTGTGCTTCTCTTTATCCATGGTATTTCTTCATACATTCATCATTTTCTTCTGTTTACTCATATTTCCAGCCTCACGTTCTATTTGAGGACTTTGTGTTTTGGTCAGATTTTACTCCCTCTTATACTCTTGGATAATGTGGGCAAGCCCTGACTGATTTTGGATGTAGTGGCTAGGCCTCACCCTCTGCAGAAATTCTTGGGTTCTGTCTCAGTGTCCTTGTGATTTAACTGAGGTTTTCACCTAGCCCCTTCTCTTTTTCTATCTCCTTTTAAAATCTCAAACCTAGAATTAGCTCCTTGCTTAATTGTGATTCTAACATGTTTCCTTCTGCCACCACCTCTCCACCCCCATCCCCTAGTAACCCCTAACAGAATAGATGGTGTCAATAATGCTGGTAACAACTGTCCTGTAAAAGCTTAGGTTCTTTGCTACCCAGGTGCTTCCCTGCTTCTTTCTACTGTTGTGTCTTGGACATGGATTTCCTGGATTCTGGGAAGCGTAGGTACTCACCTGGCCCTCTCTACCCTTTGGAGTGTAGGCAGGATTGCCTGAGCCCTGATTTGGCCCTGTCTCAGGTCTTTCTCTTGCTGTGGAAAGGGCTACCTGTACTTTCCAATCTGGGCTATGTCCTGCTGTTGCTTGGGCTGCCTGGGTCCTGCACTAAGTGCTGATCTGGCCTTGTCCTGTTTTTCAGGTAGGACTGAATGGGTAGAAAGCTGTCTGGAGGCTGCCCTGACCCAGATCTAACTGTAGCTTAGGCTTAGCCTTGTCTCCAGCTCTGCTTCTGGAAAGAATTGCTTGAACCCTGAGCTGGATATTGGTATGGCTCTCTTTTGCACTGGGTATAGGCTGCTTGCATGCAATTCACTCCCTGACCCTGGCTTTTCTATGCTCAGAACCCCTCTAGGTTTCTGAGAGTTTTCTTGTGACCTCCTAAACTGAATGGAAGAATTTGGAATCATTCCTCCTTGTTTTTCTCTATTATTCTTCTTTCTATTGCATTTTCAGAACTTTACTGTTGTGTTTATTAGGAATCTAAGCCTTTCTAGGTCCTATCTCACCACATTTTTTCTGTAAACCTGTAGAATATAAATTCTATCTTTTTCGAATATACACCAGCAGCATTCACTTTTTCTGCTTCATTTTACATAACCTGGCTACAAGAGCCATGACAATATGCTAGGATTCTCTTGGTAGCGCTTAGTAGTTGCTGCATAGTAGAAGGAAGCCTCTGGGATGGTTCCAACTATAGTGTCTCTATGCTTACGCTCTCTTGCTCTATTTTCTCTCTACTTTGAAGACAACAAGATTGGAATCACCAGCATTAAGAATTGTCCATTGCTGTGATACATTGGTTTCCTGGTACCACAAGGAGGGAAAGAATTATCTAATAAATTGTGTTCCAGCTGTATATTACCAGTGACTTCCTTTTTTCTTTATTAGTACCTTCATATTCACATTTCCTTTAGCTCAATATTGAAAGTCCTAATTTTGTATGTGAGGGTTGGAGCATTCCCAAGCTCTTGTGGTCTTGTTTTGATAGCTAGCTTGTGACAGGTATCATTGCTTAAGGATGGTGGATTTGCCCCTAATTAGCCATGATATTTTCTCCCCTTTATGAACATACCCTTGCATCTGTAGAGTAGCATATAGCAGGGTTCTTTGCTGCTATCCTTGTCTTTCATGAACTGCTAATGAAACAAATCTGTATTTCCTCTGGAGTGCTAGACTTGATTTGTATGGTATTTATAGCTGACCAAATGAGATAGAAATGTAATAGTTCTCTCTATCATAGAATCTCAGAATTGAAAGGGACCTAAATCTAGTATATGTAGTATAGTTATGTAATAGGCATGATGTCACAGTAGATTGGAAGTATACAAGTGATCATGGTCTCCCTGGTCATGATTTAATATTATTGCCTATTGGTGCTTCATTTCTCTCATGTAAATCAGAGTCTTGTGATATTCTAAGCTATTGATCTTTAGCAAGTGGAAAACACCTATAATTTCGAAGGGTTAGCTATTGGTAAGTTTCTGCTTGATGGGGAAGATTCCATCTTTGATTATTCTATAAATATCCCAAGTGCGGCTGGCCCATTACCATGACTAGTGTCATTAGTGTAATTAGTGTCATCTGAATGAATGAGATGCTACACTATTGGTTACATCCCCTTGAAAATGAGAAATAACGTGGTAAATACTTTCAACTTCTCTTGACTCTACTCAAAATGGGAGTATATGCTTTTTCCCCCACAAAAACTCATTCCAGCTGGCTGATGAAAAGGCTTCACTTATCAGTTGATCATTTATGAGACTGGATTTTTATTATCTCTTTATTTGTAAGTAAAGTGCTTCTATGAAACATGGGCACATTAATATGTTGAGCTGGCATATCCTTAGGGAGAATGTGAATAACAATTCAGGGTTTTATTTGCTTATTATTTATAGATCAGCTCAAGTCATTAGGAAGATGCTGACGAGCACTGTGATTTGAAACCATTCTAGTTGGGTATGAGGCTGTATATCTTTTGAAATCCTTTGGCTCTGGGCGCAAAGCTTGGATTTGGTTTCTAAAAGATGCATCCACTATTTTTGCTTATTCCTTCCCACCTGCAACCCAAATGATATTTTGCCTTTTTTTCAGAAAGAAGGATTTCACAAATTTAGAATTATGTCTTCAAAATGGAGACAGTGCAGTGTTCAGTAGCTTGGTTTTTACAAAGATCACTGCAGTAATCAAGCACAAGGAAACCCTTAATCCTTAAGGATCACCTGAGATAGGTTTCATATTGCCCAAGTTACAATTTGTAGTTCAGAAGGCAAATGCTATTTAGGGGAAACAACATGGAAAATTATTCTCTCAGCTTAGGGGAACATCCAGTACCAATCTGTTTGAAAGCAGCCTTCAGATACATATGTTCTGAATACTTCATGATCTTTATATGTTTAATTTAATTCGTGCAGGTTTCCTAATATTGTTCTTAATTGTGTTCATGATTTTTACTCTGATATCTATCTTTTGATTATAGATAGCACTTCTAGAAGAGGAAGAGACTTGGAAAGTTCTGCACATATTGAATAATCACAAATTATTTATGTTTGATTTAAGAATACAACAGATGAGTGTGAACTTGCATTCACATACACAAACACTGAAGCCCAAGTATCTAGACACAAACCTTCATTTTGTCTGATCCTGATTTTTGGTGTAGATTTAAATCAAATCCTCATTCTTCTACTTCCCAGGCTCACTACACTCAAAATCAAGAGATTCAGCTTCTGGGCCAGTTTCTGCCACTAACTTACTGTGGATAATTCACTTCCAGTGAAACTGGATTTGAACTCATGAAGATCAATCTTCCTGATTCTAAACCTAGGGTTCCATCTACTGTGCCACCTAGCTGTCCTGTAGATGTCTATCTATCGAACAAGATGAGTAGAACTAGGTGATCTTTAAGGGTCCTCCAAGATCTAAAGCAAATAGCGTAAGGATGAAAGAGGTAAGGCTGGTCTCATAAAGGCCTTGGAGGAAAGGGTAACACACTGTGCAAAAGTCTTACCTTGGAAGCCTGAACTGTTCTGAGGAATTCTAAGAATTTACCAGGAACAACTTCTGACTGGTTCCTCCCAGACTTGCGTATCTCCACTTGCAATCAATGACTTCATTTGTTTACCACTTGCCACCTTCAAAACAACTAGACTGATTTCTCCTTGAAAATTTATGTCATAAAAGGCAAAATACCTTTGAAAGTAATATCCACACCAGGAACACTATACGGTAAAGGAAAAAAAAAGTCTTAAGTGGCATGTTATTTCAACATCATTATCATTCAAGATAGTGCCATAGGTCCCTACCCCCCCCCACTCAATCAAAATCAATAACACATGAACAGTCTGCATAATTCCCTGTTAAATTCTATCACTTTTCTAATCACATTTCTTCCTAACACGTTCATTAGAACACTGAGCAGAGTTCTCGGTATTTCTTTGGCCTTTGATTTGTATGGTGAACTTTCCAGGCTTGATTCCTTGTGAACTTTGAAATAAATGTTAATGATGAAAAAGGGAGTGAGCAATGGGAAATCAATAAACCCTTTGTGCAGACTATTCACTTAGATTTTCTTTTGTTTTAAACTTTATTGATGATTTTTGTTTCTATACCTGAGTTATTTCCCAATACACCCTCCTTTAGCCCCCACTGAACTCTCACTTGTAACAAAGAAAAATGATGAAGGAAAATAACACCACATAGAAAGTAACAGGCAGTATATGCAATGTTACATATTCATAGATATCATCCCCATCAGTTCTCTCTACAGAGGGCTTGTTCTTTTTGTTTGTTTGTTTTGTTTTTTTTTAATGTGTTTTTAAAACTTTAGGTTACAAATTTTCTCCCTTCCTCCCTGCCACCCGTCCTCATTGAAAAGGCAAGCAACTCGAAACAGGTTATAGATGTGTAGTCATTCAAAACACTTCCACAGTAGTCATGTTGTGAAAAAAAAGTATATTTCCCTTCATCCTATCCTATCCCCCATTTATTCTATTCTCTCTTTTGACCCTGTCTCTCCTTAGAAGTGTTTGCTTCTGATTATCCCCTCCACCAATCTGCCCTCCCCTCTATCATCGCCCTGCTCTCTTGTCCCTTCCCCCCTTATTTTCCTGTAGGGTAAGATAGATTTCCATACCCAATTGTGTATGTTATTCCCTCCTTAAGCCAAATCTTATGAGAATAAGATTGACTCATTCCCTCTCACCTTCCCCCATTTCTCCTCCACAGAAAAACCTTCTCTTGTCTGTTTCATGTGAGATAATTTACCCCATTCGACCTCTCCCTTTCTCCTCCCAGTATAATCCTCTCTCACCCCTTAATTTTATTTTCCAGATATCCCCCCTTCATCTTCAACTCACCCTGTGCCTTCTATCTATCTATCTATCTATCTATCTATCTATCTATCTATCTATCTATCTATCTA
>NW_020948983.1:9805237-9828600 GCF_900497805.2 Vombatus ursinus
CTATCTATCTATCTATCTATCTATCTATCTATCTATCTATCTATCTACATACATACATATATATAATTTTTTCCCTCCCACTACCCTAATACTGATAAAGGACTCATGAGTTACAAATATCATCTTTCCATGCAGGAATGTAAACAGTTCAACCTTAATAAGTCTCTTATGATTTCTCTTTCCTCTTCTCCTTCTCTTCCTGTTTCACTTGAGTCTTGTATTTGAAAGCCAAATTTTCTATTCAACTCTGGTCTTTTCATCAAGAAAGCTTGAAAATCCTCTATTTCACCAAATGACCATTTTTTTCCCCTGCAGAATTATACTCAGTTTTGCTGGGTAGGTGATTCTTGGTTGTAATCCTATTTCCTTTGCCCCCTGGAATATTATATTCCATACCTTCTGGTCCGTTAATGTAGAAGCTACTAAATCTTGTGTTATCCTGATTGTATTTCCACAATACTTAAATTGTTTCTTTCTGGCTGCGTGCAATATTTTCTCTTTGACTTGGAATTCTGGAATTTGGCTACAACATTCCTAGGAGTTTTCCTTTGGGGATCTCTTTCAAGAGGTTATCAGTGGATTTTTTCAATTTCTATTTTGCCCTCTGGTTCTAAAATATCAGGGAAGTTTTCCTTGATAATTTCTTGAAAGATGATGTCTAGGCTCTTTTTTTGATCATGGCTTTCAGATAGTCCAATAATTTTAGAATTCTCTCTACTGGATCTATTTCCCAAGTCAGTTGTTTTTCCAATGAGATATTTCACATTCTCTTCTATTTTTTCATTCTTTTGAATTTGTTTTACAGTGTCTTGATTTCTCATAAAGTCATTAGCTTCCAATTGCTCCATTCTAATTTTTAAGGAAATATTTTCTTTAGTAAGCTTTTGGACTTCCTTTTCCATTTGGCCACTTTTGCTTTTTAGGGCATCCTTCTCCTCATTGGCTTTTTGAACCTCTTTTGCCATTTGAGTTAGGCTATTTTTTGAATTGTTATTTTCTTCAGTATTTTTTTTTTGTTTCTCCTTTAGCAAGCTGTTGACTTGTTTTTCATGATTTTCTTGCATCACTCTCAGTTTTTCCTCTACTTCTCTTACTTGCTTCTCAAAACTCTTTTTGAGCTCTTCCATGGCCTAGGATCAATTCATATTTTTCTTGGAAGCTTTGGTTGTAGGAGCTTTGGCTCTGTTGTCTTCTTCTGGTTGTATGTTTTGATCTTCTTTGTCATCAAAGTGAGAGAATATAGTCTGACTCTTTTTGTGCTGCTTGCTCATGATCCCAGTCAATTACTTGAGTTATAAACTCTTTGTTAAGGTAGGGGTCTGTTTCCAGTGCAGAGAATGTACTGTCCCAAGCTTCAGGGGTTTTATGCAGCTGTTTTCAAAGATACTTCTAGGGACCTGTAAATTTTCAGTTCTTCCAAGGTGCTATGATCAAGGGCGAGGTGTTTACTCCTTTCCTGGCCTGTGCTCTGGTATGAGTGACCACAAGCACTCTTTTCTGTCTTGGAACTGTGAGGAGGATTTCCTCTCCACTGCCACTACAAGCTCTATCGCACCAGCGCTCCTCCTTGTCCAGGACCACCACCCAGAACTGTGACCCAGATCCAAGCACGGGCAAAGCAAGAGAATTCTGCACCAGCAGAGAGATCCCTGCAATCCCCACTCTGATAAGCCATTTGATTCCTCCTCAGTCTGTGGGCCAGAAGCTCTGGAGGCTGCCACCACCCAAGGGCTGAGCTTGGGGAATGGGGCTGGGACCCTGTGCTTCTCTCTCACCACTGTAGAAACAGACTTTTCCCACTGACCTTCTAAGTTATCTTTGGCATTTGTGTGTTGAGAAGTCTGGAAACTGCCACAGCTGCCTGCGATTCCATCCTCTGAGGCCTGCTCCAGGTTCACTGAGACCTGTGCACCAATGCCTAACTGCGTTCCTCTCCCAGCCTGGCATGATATACCTTTCTGATCAACCATCCAGGTTGTCTTGGACTGGAAATTTGTTTCACTTGGTCTTTTTGTGGGTTCTGCTGCTTTAGAATTTGTTTAGAGCCATTTTTTATAGGTATTTGGAGGGGTTTGGCAGACAGTTCAAGCAAGTCACTGCTTTTACTCTGTCATCTTGGCTCCACCCCTTGGTCTTATTTTTGTTAAGTCATGCTTGACTCTTTCTGACTCCCATTTGGGATTTTCTTGACAAAGATACTGGAGTAGTTTTACATTTCCTTCTCCAGCTCATTTTACATATGAGGAAACAAAGACAAATGGAGTTAAGTGACTTGCCCTGTATCACACAGCTAGTAAATGTCTGAGATGGGATTTGACCTCATGAAGATCAGTCTTCCTGATTCCAAACCTATTGTTTTATCTACTGTGCCACCTAGCTGTTGTATAGAGAAGAAAGAAAATGGATTTCATCATCTGTTCTCAGACACTAAAATTGGTCACTGCATATAATCAGAAATCAGCTGATTTTTAATGTTGTTTTGCTCACATTATCATAGTCAATGATTATATGGTTCTCCCAGTCCTACTTACTAAATATAATTTTTGTGTATTTCTCTAAATTTACATTTTTGTTATTTCTTTCAGTAGTGTTACATTTAATTTATTCTCCATAATTTGTTCAGTCATTTCCCAATCGTTTCCCATTAGACTTCTAGGCCTACTTGCTCCAAAGTCAGACAAACACACACATTCTTAATTTGATGAGAGACATTTGGTGTAATTAGAAAGAAAAAAAAATACTGGATATAGAGTCCCAAAGACTTGGGTTCAAATCCTGGTTCTTTCACTTGTTAAGTGTGTGTTCTTGAGCAGATTATCTAACATCTCTGAATCTCTTTTTCTTCTTTGTAAAATGGAATGATAAAACACTATACAATGTATACCAAAAGTCTATCTCTCGGGATTATAGATTGTCACTTTTGCAATTTAGAGAGCTGACTAGCAAAGACTAGAGAGCTGATCAGGCTCACATAGCCAGTATGGGTCAGTGTCAGTCAGTACTTCCAAGCTTTTAAGTCAGTTTTTTTATTCATTTTCTGACTCATATTATCAGAGCTGTTATTACTATCATCATCATCATCATCATCATCATCAACATTATCATCATCATCATCACTGCTAACCATTGGATGAGCAATTTTCCCAGGACCAATGGAATCCCATGGGTGTTATAGATGGTCCACATCACATTTAAGAACACATTGATTCTTAGAAAAGAATGAGATTTACCAAGCTATAGTATGCTAGGCTAGGACTAAATAGGTCAATTGTTGATACTCTGTAACAAACATAGTATTAGGGGTACTTATATTTCAAAGCCTGGCTGTTCAATGAAGCCTGATGTAAGGGAGAATGCCAACAGACAGTATGGATTACTGACAATATCTGGGGAACAGGAGGTGTTCTCTTTTTTCCTGGATTTTCAATGTATTCAGCAATATTAATTCACCTTCATCATCATTTATTAAGCAGATAATGTCATAAGAGAGACATGTGAAGGTGGGCTGGCCATGTAGCAATATAACCTGTGTACAGGCTGTTATCTACACGTAGCATAAGTGTATGTGAGCCCATGTATATTATGTATGTCTCCATAGGTTTGTCTAGATGTGGCTTGAAGGGAGGCATAGATATCTCCTGAATTTCCATTGTCCATTGTTCTCCAAGAGATACTTTAATTTCTTTTAGGAGAGGAAAGGAAGTGACTCATGAGGTGAGTCACTCTGCTCTCCTTAATCAGGAAGTATTAGGCTAGAATTATATCTATCTACTCCCTTAAATATCTATCCATTTTCCTTAAAATTTTAAGGAAACAAGTTTTAGGCTCAAACTACTTCCTGATCCTATCCTTTTAATGAGGAAGGAGAACTTCAAGCTATATAACAAAAGGCTTAACTCCCTTACCACCAAATGCCAATTCTAAAAAACCATCACAGGTAAGTTAATAGCAAATAAACCCATGCTAAGCTGATAGCACATAGAAATCACAGGTTATTCTGATTAGAATAGACAGGACCATTTGTTCTCAAAGTATGGTCTGATGACCCCTGGAGGTCCCTGAGAATTTTTCAGGGGGTCTGTGAGGTAAAAACTAATAATAATACACACACACACACACATACACGTAGACATTATTTGCCCATTAAAATGCTTCTTTTTCAATATATATATATGCTTATATATGTACATACATACATATATATACATGTGCATTTATGTATGGGGTAGAGTTTTCTTTATCTACTTCAACCAAAATAAAATCACAATTGATTGAATAGAGAAATATACATGAGAATCCAGCTGTCTTCTTTAAGGCAGACATTAAAAAAATTTGCAAAAATATGCAAAACAATGACACTTCCAACTATTTTTTTTGTTTTGGAAAACATAATTAGTTGTAATAAAAATGTTATTTATGTAATAGGCTTTTTATTGTTATTTTAAATGAATTAATAAAGATTTTTAAAATTACAAGTTTTAATATCTGACATGGTAAAAGTTGATAGACAAAATGCATAAACAAAAGTTCCTTGAATTCTCAAAATTTTTTGAGTATAAAGGGGTCTTGTGATCAAAAATTTGAGAACTGCTGTAATAGACAATAAGTAGAGTGAATGAGCTTTCCTGGGAGTGGAATATCTGAGAGAGAGAGAGAAAGAGAGAGAGAGAGAGAGAGAGAGAGAGAGAGAGAAAGTGTGTGTGTCTCAGATCTAGTCCAAGGGGAAATTTCCCCAAATCTCTAGTGTGGTAAGCAGGTGATTTGGACATGGTCAATATACTTGGTCTTCTATAAGTCAGCTTTCTATAAGTCAGAGTCTTTCTCTCCTTTTAGTGACCATTCCCTGAAGAAAGCCTAGAACTACATATCTTCTCTTTCAAAGGTAAAAACCAGAAGAACAAGAATCTTTCCTCTTCCAAGCTCTCACTAACTCCATCCCTCATGCAGAGTCTTGAGTAATAATTTTACACCAATGAAGAGAGTCATATGCAAATAGGCTTGAGTTACACACATAATGAATGCCAAGAGAATTAGAGGAAGGCCTCAAACCACCCTTGGTGGTCATGGCAAGACAAAGAAAGGGTCACACAAGATGAAAGGGCATACAGAGTTTGTGATCTGAATATTTGCAAACGATATCCTCATGGACCCATTGAAGTATGGGAGTACAGTGTGCCAATATCCTAGAATACAAAGAGAAAATAATAATTCTTCCCCTTAAGGAACAAACAGTCTACTTCAGAGAGACTGGATATATTGAATTCCCAAAATACACTATCATGTAGACATCACTGTGTCAAGCTGGGGTAACATCAGGCAAATCAGACACATGCTATGTGTCAAAATTTCCCCAAAATGATTATGTGGTTTGACAGGGAAATAAGACTTAAGTGAAACACAAAGCTTGGGGCAAGAGGTTAGACTATATTGGAGGTGTCAGGTCATATCCCAAGTTCTGACAACCAGATTAAATTGTAATTGGAGAATATTTATCAAAATAAATAAAAACACAATAAAACATAGATTATGTTACATTTTAAAACTAAGTCAATATGCAGCCCAAAGGGATCCTTATATATGGATTAGTAGGCCCCTGTTTCTATTTGAATTTGATACAACTAAATTAGATGATCTTTCAGATTCCTTCCAACTCTAAGATTCTG
The DNA here is from genome assembly GCF_900497805.2 of Vombatus ursinus. Taxonomy (NCBI): domain Eukaryota; kingdom Metazoa; phylum Chordata; class Mammalia; order Diprotodontia; family Vombatidae; genus Vombatus; species Vombatus ursinus. The sequence continues at coordinate 9,810,901 of NW_020948983.1, forward strand.
TGATTCTCCTCCTTTGGAAAAGAAAAACACAGCATTAATTCAAACAAAAAAGGTCAGATACAGCCACAAATAAAGAAATTGTATTTAATCTGCTTTAGTGATTGAAAAATTTCTCCATCCATTTCATGGGGGACCACAATGTATCACATTGCAGTTATACCTGGAAAATAGCTTCATTTAAATGTGATTACAACGTGTCCTTACACAGTGTCCTGAGTAAGATTAGATTGATTTTCATTATGCATTAATATAGGTTTTATTGCCTTCCTTGTTTTTGATCATCAAAGACTCCAGTCCTAGATGGTGGTTGCTTTAAGAGGATAGAGTATGTGGGTTGGGGATTTATTTTGCTTTTTCCTCCAGGCCCAAAATTGTGCTTTGGAGAATTTGAGAAGCAAAGAGGCTTGCAAGGAGAATGTAGTAAATGGTTCTGGGCCCCAAATGAAAACTTGTTCAGCCTCTGTCAAAATACAAATTTGCTTTCTCTTGAATCCTACAAAATTGGCCCCCTGAAAGAGAAACAGCAATCAAGTTCCTTCTCTATTCTGGGTCAGAGTAGTAGGTTTCTGTTGTATTCCTTCCTTTCTGTGCAAAAGGCCCAGGGACTGTAAGGAGAAGGAAGCAAAGAGATTGGAGAGTGCCCCCTTTCACGTGAAGGAATTCTTGGGATCAGTGCTTAGTGTAGTAGGTCAGGCTAAAATCATAGAGCTGGAGTAAGAAGGGACCTCCAAAACCAGCTAGGCTGCTAACTAGGTGGTGTGGTTCATAGAGTGCTGGACTTGGTGTCGGTAAATCTAGAGCTCAAATCTACCATTAGGCACTTAGTAACTGTGTAACCCTGAGCAAGTCACTCTCTATGCCTCAGTTTCCTCATTTGTAAAATGGAGATAATGAAAGCACTACCTCCCAGAGTGGTTGTGATGATCAAAAGGGGTAATATTTGTAAAAAGTTTTGCAAACTTTACAGTATGGTATAATTGCTAATTAGTGTTGCTGCTGATGTTGTTGTTCTTATCATCAGTATCAATAAATAGTCCAATTCCCTCAATTTACAAGGGAGAACAAAGATTCAGAGTCATGAAGTGACTTAATCAAAGTTACCCAGGTAATAAACATCGGAGGAAGGATTGGAACCAGAGACCCTTGAACCAGGATAACTTAGCTAACTTCTGTGACTGTTCTGGAAAAAAAAAATGATTCTTCCCTTCCTTCCCCAAACTCTTCTTATTCCTCTTTTCCTTATACAATAGACAGCTATGAGGAGGGGAGAAAAAGCCAAGGACCTAGTGATTCCATAGATTAGATAATCAGATATTGAATTACTATAATTTACCCATCTCTTAAACCCTTACTTCTTATCATTTTAAGGGACTCATCTTCCTTTAGCAATCCAAATTTAATCCTTCCTTCAAGATCTGGATCATGCTCCATTTTCTCCTCTCTGAAGCCTTTCTTGATGAAATAACATATGTAAACACTTTTTAAACCTTAAAGTATTACATAAATGCCAGCTTTTATTGATTGTTGATAAAAGCCCACAGTGGGGGGTGGGGCCAAGATGGCAGAGGGAAAGCAGTGACTGTCTTGAGCTCTCTCCCAAAGCCCTCCAAATACCTAAAAAAAAAATGGCTCTAAACAAATTCTAAAGCAACAGAACTCACAAAAACACAGAGTGAAACAAATTTCCAGCTCAAGACAGCCCGGATGGTTGATGGGAAAGGCATATCACACCAGGTAGGGAGAGGAGCGCAGCTTGGCGTGGGCCTGCAGGCCGCAGCAATCCTGGAGGCCTCAGAGTCTGCAGCTGTGGCAGTTTCCAGACTTCTCAATCCCTGAATGCCAAAGACTAGAAGGTCAGTGGGAAAAGTCTGTGTCTGCGATGGAGAGGAGGTAGGTCTCAGCCGCAAGTCTTGAGCGGGGCTTAGGGCCACGGCTTTTTCCTGAGTTTCCTGCCCACAGACTGAAGTGGAATTGAGTGGCTGATCAGAGGGGGGATTGCACGGATCTCTTTGCCAGTGCTGAGGCAGGAATCTCTTGCTTTGCCTGTGCTTGGATTTGGGTTACAGTTCTGAGGGGTGGTCCCGGGCTGAGGAGGAGTGCTGGTGTGGTGGAGCTTGTTGTGGTGGTGGAGAGGAAACACCTCACCCCTTATCATAGCACCTTGGAAGAACTGAAAATTTACACGTTCCTAGAAGTGCCTCTGAAAATAGCTGTACAAACCCCCAAAGCTTGGGACACTACACTCCTCGCATTGGAAGCAAATTTTTACACTAACAAAGAGTTTAAAACTCAAGTAATTGACCAGGATCATGAGTAAGCAGCGCAAAAAGAGTCACACTATATTATCTTACTTTGGTGACAAAGAAGATCAAAACATACAACCAGAAGAAGACAACAAAGCCAAAGCTCCTACATTCAAAGCCTCCAAGAAAAATATGAATCAGTCCCAGGCCTTGGAAGAGGTCAAAAGGGATTTTGAGAAGCAAGTAAGAGAAGTAGAGGAAAAACTGAGAGTTTTGCAAGAAAATCATGAAAAAAAAGTCAACAGCTTGCTAAAGGAGACCCAAAAAAATACTGAAGAAAATAACACCTTAAAAAATAGCCTAACCCAAATGGCAAAAGAGGTTCAAAAAGCCAATGAGGAGAAGGATGCCCTAAAAAGCAAAATTGGCCAAATGGAAAAGGAAGTCCAAAAGATTAATGAAGAAAATACTTCCTTAAAAATTAGAATGGAGCAATTGGAAGCTAATGACTTTATGAGAAATCAAGACACTGTAAAACAAATTCAAAAGAATGAAAAAATAGAAGAGAATGTGAAATATCTCATTGGAGAAACAACTGACCTAGAAAATAGATCCAGGAGAGAGAATTTAAAAATTATTGGACTATCTGAAAGCCATGATCAAAAAAAGAGCCTAGACATCATCTTTCAAGAAATTATCAAGGAAAACTGTTCCGATATTTTAGAACCAGAGGGCAAAATAGAAATTGAAAAAATCCACTGATAACCTCTTGAAAGAGATCCCCAAAGGAAAACTCCTAGGAATGTTGTAGCCAAATTCCAGAGTTCCCAGGTCAAGGAGGAAATATTACAAGCAGCCAGGAAGAAACAATTCAAGTATTGTGGAAACACAATCAGGATAACACAAGATTTAGCAGCTTCTACATTAAGGGACCATAGGGCATGGAATATAATATTCCGGAGGGCAAAGGAGATAGGATTACAGCCAAGAATCACCTACCCAGCAAAACTGAGTATAATCCTGTGGGAGAAAAAAAATGGTCATTCAGTGAAATAGAGGACTTTCAAGCATTCTTGATGAAAAGAACAGAGTTGAATAGAAAATTTGATTTTCAAATACAAGACTCAAGTGGAACATGAAGAGGTAAACAGGAAAGAGAAAATCATAAGAGACTTATTAAGGTTGAACTGTTTACATTCCTGCATGGAAAGATGATATTTGTACCTCATGAGACCTTGTCATTATTAGGGTAGTTGGAGGGGAAAAATTATATGTATGTATATATAGATATAGATAGATAGATAGATAGAGAGAGAGAGAGAGAGAGAGAGAGAGGGCACAGGGTGAGCTGAAAATGAAGGGGTCATATCTGGAGAATAAAATTAAGGAGTGAGAGAGGAATATACTAGGAGAAGGAGAAAGGAAGAGAATGGGGTAAATTATCCCACAAAAAAAAAAAAAAACCAGAAAAGAAAAGGCTCTTACAGTGGAGGGGAAATGGGGGAAGGTGAGAGGGAATGAGTGAATCTTATTCTCATAGGATTTGACTTAAGGAGGGAATAACATACACACTCAATTGGGTGTGGAAATCTGTCTTACCCTACAGGAAAATGGGGGGGAAGGGGACAAGAGAATAGGGGGATGACAGAGAGGAGGGCAGATTGGGAAAGGGAGTAATCAGAAGCAAATACTTCTGAGGAGGGACAGGGTCAAAAGAAAGAATAGAATAAATGGGTGGGCAGGATAGGATTAAGGGAAATAGAGTTAGTTTTTCACAGCATGTCTACTCTGGAAGTGTTTTGCATGACTGCACATATATAACCTATGTTTAGTTGCCTCACCTAATACATATAAATTCACTTGGGAAACACAAGACTAGATGATCATTTAGGCCTTGATTCCAACAGTTTCTTAGTCTATGAGGGTAGGAAATTATTATAGGATGGTAAATATAGAGCTGGAAGGGACCTTACAGGTCATCTTGTCCAAATCCTTATTTTACAGATGAGGAAACTGAAACTCAGAGAGCTGAAGTGTTTTGCCCAGGGTCACACGAGTAGAAATTAACATACAGGATTTGAACCCATGAAATCCAGCATGCTTTCCACTGTAACATGCTGTCTTCCTGATGAAAGAATAAAAATTTGGAGTCAGGATTAGAACAACTAAACAGGGTATACAAACCAACAGAAGACTTTGATTGCCTTTTGTAGGTGACACTAGTTAAGCTCCTCCCCCCCCCCCCGCCCCCAAATAGCTCTATCTCCCCGTCATCAATCACAGTCTTGGACATTTTGTTAAATTTTGTCCCTTTTTCCCATTTTAAAGTTTACCTTCACTTGTTTCCCATAGGACACCGTGAGGCCTAAGGGGCCTAAACTCAACCACTTTGACCTCCTTGAGAAAAGAATCCTAGCATTCAAATTTTGAAATTTAAAAGGAGCATGAGCATTGTCAGTGGGTGAAACACCCTACAAGGATACTGAGGTGTAATAGCCTGAAGAGAATTGGGAAAGTGAAGAGCAGAAAGCAGTTGGAAAGCTGTCTTTTCAAAGAAATAAGATGGAACAACCTGTGATTTTAAAATGAGATTGAACAGAAGGGAGGTAGGTGTGAAGTAACATGTTTTGGACATCCAAGGATATATACAAGGCATGAAATAACTATTTCTATTTTGTAATGTCTCTCATTGTGAGTGTGCCCCTTTTGTGAGGAAGGGGAATGTTATAGGCAGCAGGGCACAGAGAGATCCCAAGTAATGGGCATACATTGACAGTGGTTAAATTGGAAAATCACACCTCGTCTCTCATTTGACTTCCTGAAGGATTCTGGAATTTTCTTTTTTCTTTTCATTTTCTTCAACTCACTTCTTCTTTTTTGGAGTTACAAAAAGTTGATACCTTTCCTTATTTTTCAAATGATATCAAAGCTGAATGACCCAAGAGTGGAACTACTAACTTACTCAAATATGTATTTGTTGAGTATTATGACTCAGCCTTATACTTTTATTAAACAGATGAGTCACATTTTGACACTCAAATCTTCTCCAGGCAGCTTTTTTTTCCTGTTTAAAGAAACTTGTCCTCAATACATACGGAATTGATTTCCTTGAGTTAGGGTCGTCTGTAAACATGACTGAGACAGATACTATTTCCATTTTAAGATAAATAACTCTCATTTTAATAAAGTTCAGTGTTTTTAGAAATGATCTGCAAACAGATTTTTGGACTGAACTTCTGAATTCAGAGATATAGCTGCTCAATTCATGGGAAGCAGGGGAGTGAGGACAGGGTAAGGTTTGGGAAATATCAGTTACTGCTAAAGCTTCTGCTAGCTGGAAGAAAAGCAATGCTTTTGAACCTTCACATCTCTCTGAGAGTGCATGCAGCCCAATTCCCGGTAGAACCCTCTCTTTGGAAAAAGTTGTGAACTCCTCTCACTTATTTCTCAAAATCTCAATAGGACAATTCTTGAGACATTTGATAGTATCACCAAGGAAAGGTGGGTGGTCTGAGCTCCTCAATCAGTTACACTCCAGAGAGGAAGAGAGTCTGATGAAAAAGGAGATATCAAGAAAATACTTCACTCCTGAAATCTCATGTACTGTGATACTTGCTATAATTTTTTTTTCTTTTACTTTGCATTTTCAGAGCTAACCGTCTTGGGACATTTTGTTTCCTTCTTCCTACTATGCTGTAACTTCCACATGATGAATGGTGGGTAAAAGCCACATTGTTGAAATAGACAGCTTTACCACTGGCATGGACAGCTTCTAGACTTAACTATACTTTTAAAAACATGTAGCTATTGTAAAATTAAACTATTTATTAAGACAACTGAGCATAATATTTATTTTAAAAGATGACACGACTTCAGGTACAATCTAAAAAACTAAAAATGCCTTTGTACAATGTGTCACCTCTTCTGTTTTCAATTTTTATTTATATCTTGATTATTGATAGCCTTGACTTTTGTTCAAGAAATAAAGAGAAAACAGACTTTTCATTTGCAGTGATGCCTTTTTAAAGTTTAGAGCCCTTTACAAAGTACTGTCTTCCCCCCCACATTAGTTATGTTGTGAAAGAAGAATCAGAACAAAAAGGAAAAAAAAATAAGAAGGAAAAAAAAGAGAAAGAGAAAACAGTGTGTTCCAATCTGCATTTAGACTCCATATTTTTTTCTTGGGATGTGGATAGCATTTTCCATCATGAGTCTTTTGGAATTGTCTTAGATCATTGCATTGCTGAGAAAAGCTAAATCTATTAAAGCTGATCATCACACAATGCTGCTATTACTGTGTACAACATTCTCCTGGTTCTACTCACTTCACTCAGCATCAGTTCATGTAAGTCGTTCCTGGTTTTTCTGAAATCTACCAGCTCATTATTTCTTATAGCACAATAGTATTCCATTACATTCATACACCAGAACTTGTACAGTCATTCCCCATTTGATGGGCATTCCTTCAATTTCTAATTCTTTGCCACCACAGAAAGAGATGCTATAAATATTTTTGTGCATGTGGGTCCTTTCCCCTTTGTTATCATCTCTTTGGTATACAGACCTAGTATTGATATTGCTGGATCAAAGCATATACACAGTTTTATAGCCTTTTGGGCATAGTTCCAAATTACTCTCCAGAATGGTTGGATCAGTTCACAACTCCACCAACAATGCATTAGTGTTCCAATAAAAAAGTCCTTTCTTTTTTTTTTATTTTAGTTTTAGGCAATTGGGGTTAAGTGACTTGCCCAGGGTCACACAGTTAGTAAGAGTCAAGTGTTTGGTCTGAGGCCAGATTTGAACTAAGGTCCTCCTGACTTCAGGGCCAGTACTGTATCTACTGCACCACCTAGCTGCCCCTAAAAAGTCCTTCATACACTTTGCTTGAACACTTTTAGGCATCTTCATGTCTACAGCCTTTATAGGAAGCTTCAATGGAGTCTTGATATTCTTTAGCACAAAAGATTGCTAATTGCCTCTTTACAATTTATAATAAACAAAGCAATAATTTGCATTCTATCATTGTCCATTTTCTCTCCTTCATCTACCTTTAGCTACTTTATAACTCTGCTATAGACCAATGAGTAAGGAAGACAGATTTTGGCATGGTGGAAACTGGAGTTTGCCAAATTGTGTCATTCTTGTTCTAACAGTAGCAACATTAGTAAGGAGTAGGGACTGGTACACATAACCATGGAGGTGCATAATGAATAGAAAGTGGAACTTGAAGTCAGGAAGACCTGAGTTCAGATCTAGCTTAAGACACTGATTACCTATATGACCCTGGGCAAGTCATTTCACTTCTGTTTTCCTCAGTTTCCTCATCTGTAAAATAGAGATAATAACAGACTTACTTCCCAGGGTTGTTGTGAGGGTCAAATGAAATAATATTTGTGAAACTCAGGAAAACTTTAAAGTATTATGTCAATAATGCTGGTTATTGTTAGTATCATTATTTTTAGTAAGCATCATCATTATTAATTATTGTTGTCATTGTTACCATTATCATCATTAATTATTATCATTATTCTCATAATTAGTAATTATCATTATCATTGTTGTCATTGTTATCTATTGTCCCAAGACTAAACTAGCTGAGAATGGAAAGGCGCATCACCAGATGATTGGAAGAATGATGGATTTTTCATCTATAAGTGCCCCCAGACCATTAATTAATTAACTTTAAAAAAGCTAGGTAAGAGAAAATGTTCCTTAGTACAAAGAATGCTGGCCTTACAGTAAGGAAGACCGGTTTGAATCCTGCCTCAGATATTTACTAGCTGTGCAGCTCTGGGCAAATCACTTAACATCTCTGAGAGTCAATTTCCTCATTTGTAAAATTATGATTACGGTCCTTTCCTCATAGGATGTGTGTTATGTGTGTGTAATAGATAATCAAATGAGATAGTGGAATAAGAATTTACATAGCACCTACTGTGTACCAGGTACTATGTTAAGTGCTTTACAAATATTATCTCATTTGATCCTCACAACAACCCTGTGAACAAAATGCTATTATTATCCCCATTTTATAATAGAGAAAATTGAGGCAAATAGAGTTCAAATTACTTGCCCAGAGTAACACAACTAGTAAACATTTGTGGTCAAATTTGAACTCAAGTCTTCCTGCTTCCAGTCCCAGTGCTAGCTATATATACTACACCATGAAGCTTCCTAGATAATATATGTAAAGTGCTTGGCAAACTGTAAATCATTAGAAAAGTGCTGACTGTTATTGTTTATGTAATTATTATTATTCATATTCTAGAGTTAAGGAGGGAAAGACTGAGAGAGGTGGTTTGCCCAGGATTACACAGCTACTAAGAAGCAAAGTCTGGGCACTTAGGGCTCTTGGTTCATGTGAACCTTCAGCCTTCTTGGCAACTGGCTTTTAAGTCACCCCTGTCATTTTCTCCAGTAGGTTCCTTCCCACCCCATGGAGGATCTCCTCAAGCTTTTGCCTCATTTAGGCACCATTCACTGGAGTCATAGTAAAGAACATATTTAGATCAGCATAAATAGGTGAATTAGTTGGGTTCATGATTTGGAAGTAAGAACAGCTTATATCCTGTTTCAAAAGCCTGCTCCATTTCCAACTCCAAGGTATTTTAAGAAAAGGACAGATCCTTGTGAAATCTAAAGACTTGTTTGTTTGTTTTTTTTTTGTGGGTTTTGTTTTTTGTCCTTCAGAGGGGACAAGAATAGATAATCCTGAGGGTAAACAAAAGCACAGAGGCTTAAGTAGTTAATTCAGAGCCCAAGAGGGTGGCTGACTATTGGCAAATGAGACCTAAGGTTTATTATGATCTCATTTATCTCAACAATGAGACTAATTTACCCAGTTCCAGCCAGCATCCACCCACTAGTGGGAGAAGAAGAAAAATAAAAGCAACCCCTTGATCATTCAGGGTTCCTCAGCATCTTTCTCATGAGACTACATGTGGCAATGCATTCCAGCATCAAAAGTGGGAAAATATTTCTAGATATTTTTCAAGGGGAGAACATGAAGTCAATTTTAGCAGCCAGAAAAATGAATTAGATTGGTCAACACATTAAGAGGAAAATTTTTCTGTGAATTCTGGAAACCTGCATTTCAAAGAACTCCTTGTGTCAGATACTTTAGAAAGTAATAGACTTTGTGTAGAGGGAAGTGGTTTCATATTCTGGTTATGATACTTGAAGGTAACCGACAGGAGTCAAACGCATCAGTGAATTAGAGGGATGTCTACCCCATGCATGTGAAGACTTCTCCCAGTGGAATAGGCAAATGAGAATAATTTGTTCCAATGGTCATGAAGGCAGCTGAAGCAGGTCTGTGGAGGTCTTAGAGCTTGGTCAGATATTAAAGATGCCAAAGTCATCCACTGCATCCCGGGCCATTGCCAGTCATCCTGATTTTATCTTGCCACTGGACTTTGATGACTTTGGAAAAGAAAGTAAGGCTGATGACTTTGTACAACTCTGCCTCACTTAAATCCAGTTCATGGATGAGTCAAGACATCACCCCATGATGTCATTGGTCCTCTCTAAGGACAAACAACAACAACATACAACAACTCAGTGACTTTGGGCAAGTCATTTTATCATTCTTGGCGTTAGAGTCCTTATTTGTAATAGATGGTGGCTAGTTCAGGTCTTTTTCCATTCTGAGTCTCTTGTTTGTAGCCTTACCTCCTCCTCATACTTGAATGGACAATTAGGTCCTTCCATCATTCAGTTGAAAAACATTTATTAATGTACCAAGTACTGTTCTAAGCCCTGGGAGTTCAAATAAAGACAAGAGACCGTTCCTGCTCTTAAGGAATTCACCATCTAATGGGGGAGACAACATGCAAATAATTATGTACTACCAAGCTATGGTAGAGGATAAGCTGAGAAATAATCAACAGACAGGAGCTAGAATTAAGAGGAATTAGGAAATGTTCCTGCTATATTCCTATAGCAGGTGGAATTTTAACTGAGTCTTGAAGAAGGCCAGGAAGGCCAAGAGTTAGAGATGAGGAGGGAGAACATTCTAGGCATGGGATATAGCCAGTAAAGATTCCCAGAATCATGAAATGGAGTGTTTTACTGAAGCAACAGAGAAGAGACCAGTGTCACTGGGTCAGAGAATAAAAGAGGGGTGGGGTATGGTGGAAGAAGCCTGGAAAGGTAGGAGAAAGCAGGTTTTGAAGGGCTTTGAATGCCAAAACAGAAGTTTCTATTTCATCCTGGAGGTAATATATAGGTAGGCACTGAAGTTTATTGTTAGGGGAGCTGACTTGATCAAACCCGTGCTTTCGGAAGAATACTCTGATAGTAAAGTGTACAATGGACTGTAGGAGAGAAGCAGGAAGACCAACTGGCAGGTTATTGCAAAAGTCCAAGCATGGGGTGATGAGGGCCTTGACTAGTTTGGTGGCAGTGTGAGAGGAGAGAAGGGGTTATATATGAAAGATATCACAATAATGAAATAGATAGGTCCTGGCTATAGATTGGATATGTGGCCGGGTGGTGGTGGTGAAAGAATGAAGAGTCAAGAATGCCACCTATGTTTTGAGACTGGGAGATTGGGAAGATTGGTGGTATTAGGGATATTAAGAAGAAGGGAGGATTTTCTGGGAAAGATAATGAATTTAAAATGTTTATGGTACATCTAGTTCAAAATATCCAGTATGCAATTGGAGATGTGAGTCGAGATCAGCAGAAATTAAGGCTCGATAAGTAGATGTGAGAATCATCAGCAGAGAGATAATGAATGAATCTTCCAGGTCTGGAATCCAAATTACTAACATGTTGCACTTTGAAACAAGACCTAATGCTTTCCCCCTCACTCCTAGTGACATATAAAGCGTATTGATAGCTTTTTCCCTCCAGGAGAAAAAAAAAATATTAGGGAAGCAGTAACACCACTAGCATACATTATCTTATCCTCCCCTCCCCCAACACTCTTCTGAAAGAAGCAATAAGTTTTAGAACCTTAAAGACTAAAATGATCCCATCAATCAACCAATCATTTAAATAATTAACAATCCTTTATTAAGAACCTATTATGTGTTATTCATTGTGCTAGCAATAGGGGTGTTTTGTTGTTGTTTAGTTGTTTCAGCCATGTCCAAATCTTCGTTAACCCATTTGGGGTTTTTTGGGCAAAGATGCTAGAGTGGTTTGCCATTTCTTTCTCCAACTCATTTTATAGATGAGGAACTGAGGCAAATGGGGTTAAATGACTTGCTCAGGGCCACATAACTAGTAAGTGTATAAGGCTGGATTTGAATTCAGATCTTCCTGACCGCAAACCCAGAGCTCTCTCCATTGTAACATCAGCTGCCGTCTCTGCCTACTGCAAAGACTATATAAATAAATGTCTGATAAACCAAAAGGGGAAGCATTAGCAGCTGAAAGGGGATCAAGAAAGGTCTTATATAGCAAGTAATACTTGAGCTGAGTTCTGAAGAATGCAAGGAATTCCAAGAGGCAGAGGAGAGGAGATTGGAGGTGAGGGACAGCTGGTGCAAAAGCATAAGAAAGGGACAGTCATATGCAGTACTGCAAAAAGGCCAGTTCAATTCTACCATAGAGCACATGGCAGGTTATCTTTGGGACCTATGGAGAGATAGAAAGTGGGGCTTTGCCTAGGGATGTGAACATGAACAACCCTGAACAAGCTTTCCTTCTTTCCCTCAAGCCTATTGTCCCTTCCCTCAACCCTCATAAATAAAACAGATGTCATAGGACCACAGAACTAATACTGGAAGGAACCTCAGAATCAATCTAGTCTAGCCTCCTCATTTTACAGAGGCTCATAGTTACACAGGTTGTGTCAGATCCACAAATCGAACCCAGTCCCTTTGACCACAGATCGAGGATTCATTCTACTCTACTATCTACTTTGTAATAGATTAAGAAATTAATAATAACAGGTTTTTTCCAGTTTTTATTTCCTATTTTTGGGTGCTACATTTTCTGAGGAAATATACCTTTATATACTTTGATTCTTACAACTTACAATGTAGGTATAGCCAGCATTATAATATTCTCATTTCAGGATTAGGCAACTGAACTCAGTAAAGCTAAGTGATTTCTCTAAAGTTATATAGCTTGTAAGTGGTAGCAAAAGGACCCTAAACCAGACATCTGATAACAAACCCAACGTCTTTCTGCTGCTTCTAATGAATCAATCAAATAGCATTTTAAAAGTGCCTACTATGTGCCAGATCCTATTTTAGGTGCTGGAATATACAAAGATAAAAATGAAAGAGTCCCGGCCTTCAAAGAGCTTATATTCTATCAGGGAGACCACATGTACCTATTGTAGTTTGCATCCTTACACACATATATGTATGTGTGTATGCATGTGTATATATATATATATATATATTATTTTAAATTTTAGTTTTAATTTATGGAATGAAATAAGCATTTCCATAACATAGTACAATGAAAAAGATTATTGTACATAAAACTGCAAATCTATTATGCACAATTTGCTGTTCCTTTCAAATATATAACAGAATTATCATGTAAATTTATTTTTGTCTTCCCTTTCCCCCACCCTAGAGATGGCTACCATTAGACACAAATAGGTTTATATGTAAAATTATTCTATACATACTTCTATTTATCAGTTATTTCTCTGAATGCAGATAATATCTTCCTTTACATGTCCTTTATGGTAAATTTCAGTATTTATAGTATAAAAAATAATTTATTCGCTCAAAGTCATTCTTAAAAAAATATTGCTGTTTCTGTATACAATGCTCTCTTGGTTCTACTCATTTCACTCTTCGTTATTTTGTTCTTCTCTTTCCATGTTTTTTTTTTCTAAAATAATTGAACTCATCATTTCTTCTAGCACAGTAGTAATCAATCGCAATCGTATACCATGGCTTGTTCAGCCATTCCTCAATAATGAACATCTCTGCAATTTCCAGATCTTTACCACCACAAAGATAGCTGCTATAAACATTTTAGAACATATAGGTACTTTTCCTTTTTCCCTAGTCATCTTTGGAAATAGACCAAGTAGTGGTATTGCTGGGTCAAAAGGTATAGGTAGTTTAATAATTCTTTAGGCATAATTCCAGGTTACTCTCCAAAATTGTTGGATCAGTTCACAATTCCACCAACAATGAATTAGTGTCCCAATTTTTGCATATCCTCTCCAACATTTGTCACTTGCCTCTTCTATCATTTTAGCCAATCTGGTAGGTATAAAATGATATCTCAAGGTTGTTTAAATCTGCATTTCTCTACTCAATAATGATTTAGAGCACTTTTATATAACTATAAATTGTTTTGATTTCTTCATTGGAAAACTGAGATATGGATATATGTGTATATTTTATATGTTTATGTAAACATGTGAAAATATATGTATAAATATAAGTATGTAGTAAATTATTTCACCATGATCCCACAAATCTCCATGAGCCTGATAGATTACTGACTTCTTTAGAAAACAGATTTGCTTGAAATGTTTGTTGTACTCCAACCCTCATCATATTAAGCATCCCTGCGACATAGAGAAGCTGCTGTTTTCCATAACAAATTTGGTTCTGTCGTACTCTCTAGTAATGTGGTACCACTAGCTGAAAGCTCAATCTAAAACATCCTCTATCCTGCCCAGAAAACATGGTGCTGTGATTCAGTTGCCCTGAGAGCTGTAGAACAATGATTTTAATTCCACCTTTCTTACTGTTTCAATAGTCTGAGTTTCCCCATAGAAATCTCCCCCATGGAAGGAATGGTTGTTGAGATGCTGCCATCTATTGGTTATGTCTTAACTGAGAAAATGGTTGGCTCCTATGAGCTGGATACCCCACAAAGGCCACATCTGCCAGAACACTATGTTCAAAACCACATCATTCTAATGAATATTTGTAAGAAGTTTTCCCTTGGAGAACAAATGGGATATTAGAATCTTTTGCAGCCTTGGTATTAAGATGACATCTTGTATTATCTCAGGCTCTAGGTGGAAGAACAGGGAATTGGGAGAAAGGAGACATAAGGCTAGCCCTGGTTCCAATCTTCAGTGACCACATGAACTTCAGAGAGACTAAGAATAACTTCAAAGAGAGAAGATCTTTAGAAATTATCTAGTCCAATGTCTTCATTTGCAGATGAGCTTAACAACATTCAAAGAAATAGTTTCTTGCCTAAGATCATCTTGTGAAATAAATGACCAAGTAGTCAATTTCCTTCTTTAAACCTCAGTTTCTACATCTAGGAAAAAGAGCTAATGACCACTTCCTGCACAGGACTTTAGCAAGAATCTATAAATTAATCAATACTGCTTTGATCACTTCAGAAGATTTATAAACTTTCCATGGACCCTGTGGTAGGATATCACATTTTCTGGCTGCATGCTGGGTATATGGGACTTCAATTCAACTCAGTAAACATTTACTAAGCACATACTAATTCCAAGATACTGTATCATGTACAGTAGTTACAAAGAAAATAATGTCTGCTCTCAAGGAACTTATTTTCTACTGCAGGATAAAACATACAATGAAAAGACTACTGAATTTGGAGTCCTGAGTTTGGACCTGAGTTCAGATCCCACTTTCCATATACTACTTATGTGTTCTTAGGAAAGCCACTTAGGTTCTTAGAGCCTCAGTTTCTTCATTTGTAAAACTGAGGAGATTGGACTAGAAATGATCTGCAAGATCCCTTCCAGTTCTAAATATATGATCTTATGAGTATATATATATATATATATATACACACACACACACACATACATACATATATATGTAAATGTAGCATATAAACAAACAGTGCAGAACATGGAAATAAATAAACAATAGTAAGTAAATACAAGATAATTTGAGGAAAACAAAACCAGTGCCAACTAGGTAGATCAAGAAATGATGAAGACTTTTACCTTCTGGAGAAAAATGTTAATGTATTTGAATGAGCTTACTTAGAAATCATATTATTCTCTGGATGTCAGTTTCTTCATATGTAAAATAGAAAGATTGAATTAAGTGATCTTTAAAGTCTTATTTTAGCTCTAACAGAATATAATTTAGGAAATTGGGACTTTGGAGCACAAAAATTGTAACATCTTGATGTAACTGAATGCCTTTACCGCATGCACAGAACTCAATGTTCAATTAGAAATGATGGGAACATCAGGGAATGTGACCAGCTTAGAATCTGTGATAGAGTAGAAGAGAAAAGTTGTTATAGTCTTATCTAACTAGGCTCAAGATTTGAGGAGAGCAAATTTCAAAGGGTTCAGACAAAGGATAGGTAGGATATTGTGGATGCTAATGATACAGGACAAACTAGCCTCAGAAGGTCTCAAGAATGCAATTCTGAAGATATAAAAAAAATTTTAAAAATTCCCAAGCTTAATAAAAGGGAATTGTCTAAGGAGACCAATGTGGATGCATAAAGAATTTAGTTACCAAATTAGATTATTAAAAGAAATGTCTAGAAGATGGAAGCAAGGACTGGTAATGAAAGATGAATATGAAAGAGTGGTAAAATCCTGTAAGAATAATGTCAGGGGCACTAAAGCTCAAAATGAACTGAGGCTGGTGAGGAATGAGCCAAGAAAAATGAAAAGATGATTCTTTGGCTATGTTGTAGAAAAGAGGAGGATCAAAGACTGCTTTTGAGGATGCATGGGAAAATCATTACCAAAGACAGAGACAAGGTATAGCTTCTCTTTATTTGTCTCATTGTATTGCTGATTTTTTTTTCCATCAAGGAGAATGAACTTTGAATTGGAAAAAAACAGACTTCTCTGTGGCCTTTGACACTGCTAATCACCCTCTTCTTGATACACCCTTCTTTCTAGGTTTTTGGGATACCCCTCTCCTAGTTCTCTTCTGAACCTATCAGACTGCTTCTTCTCAATCTCCTTTGCTGGATTCTCGTCCAAATCATGTCCTTTAATGATAGGTGTCCCTCAGGGATCTGTCCTGGGTCCTCTTCTCTCTTTATGCTACTTCACTTAGTGATCCCATCAGCTCCCATGGATTTAATTACTATCTCTATGTTGATGTTTCTCAAATCTATCTATCCTGCCATAACTCTTCTGCTAACCTCCTATTTTGCATTTCCAAGTGCCTCTCAGACACGTCAAAACGGATATCCAGTAGACATCTTAAACTCAATATATCCAAAATGGAACTTTTTACCTTTCTCCCTAAACCTTCCTTCCCTCCTAATTTTCCTGTTACTATAGAAGGTACTAATATCCTCTCAGTCCATCAAGTTGACAATCTAGGTATCATCCTTGATACCTCACTCTGTCATCGTCATATCCAATCTGTTGCCAAGGCCTCTCAAATACTGCTCTTTCTCTCCTCTGCTGCTGACAACACTCTGATACAGGCCTTCATTACCTCATGCCTGGACTACTTCAATGAGTCTGCTCTGTCTCAAGTCTCTCCTCACTCTAATCCATCCTCCATTTAGCCACCAAAGTGATTTTCCTTATCTCTTCCTACTGGCTTCCCTGATTTCCTTTAAGACTCAACTAAAACTCCATCTTCTACAGGAAGCCTGTCCCAACCCTTCTTAATTCTAATATCTTTCCTTTTTAATTATTTCCTATTTATCTGGTATATCGCTTGTTTCTACATACTTGTTGCTTGTCTACCCCATTAGATTGTGAGCTTCTTGAGATCAGGAATTGTCTTTTGTCTCATAATTTTATCCCCAGCACTTAGTATAGTGCCTTGCACATAGTAGGCACTTATTTAATGTTTATTGACTGACTGCTATCATAAGTGACTGATATGAATTTGATACTTTAGATAAATAAGGAGATGGCTATAGCAGTGACCTTTGAAAGACCAAAGAGAATGTCATCCTGATTTTCTGAAAAGGGAAGAGACTCAAGTCTGTAAAATATGGGCTAGTGATCTTGACTTTAATTACTTGGGGGAAAAGTCTAGAATGCATTTGAAATGGGATGGCCAGGTGAACATTTGAAAAAAAGATGATGATTGAAAAGAGATGGCATAGCTTTTTTCAAGGACAGGTCATGGCTAACTGACCTCAGTTCCTTTTTTACAGTTGGTATTCTGTTGAGATGTGATTTTAGTAGATAATCAAGTCCAGTCTTGAAGGGAGGAAGAACCAGGTTATTATTTTGTCTTTAACATTTATTAGCTATGTGACTGTAAGAAAATAACTTAAACTCTTAGTGACATATAAAACTCTCTAAGACTATAAGGTATAGATGAATTGCCAATATGCATCTACACAGAGAGTTTCCATATTGTAGGTTCCCCATATTGATGAAGTTATAGGTCTAGATAAAAAAAAAACAGGAAGATAAACAGGTGAAGTGAAGGGAATAAGCATTTTTATAGTACCTACTATGTGCTAGGCACTGTGCTAAGCACTTTACATATATCTTTTTTTTTTAGATAGACTGACAGTGACATATAGATAGTTAAAGATAGATAGATAGATAGATAGATAGATAGATAGATAGATAGATAGA